>NC_064643.1:535558085-535867085 GCF_023864345.2 Schistocerca serialis cubense
TTTGTAATATCAAACTCTACAATTTCGAAATGAACATAAAAACTGTTCCCATTTTTGGAGACGCCTTATTATATCACTGACCACAACCTAGATTCCGTCGACTTGATTTATCAGTTAAGTCTCACTTTTATCTAGGCTTCTATACAAGAAACAACTGCTTTCACCATGCTAACCGTTTTTCATGTCCAGAAGCATCTGACGATAAAATACAGTGGAAGATGGAAATAAACTTTGACTTATTCAGTTATTATCTCAACATTACTGGGAGAGAAGTCCAAATGAAAGACAACATATGCATTTCTTCGTTTCGGCATAAAATTCCAATAATTAGTTAATGTTATAAATTTTAATATAATAAAATGCGATCAAGACCTTTAAAATATATTAAATAATACAGATCGCTGTGCCTCCCACACCCGATAACGTCATGTCTTACAAATTACTTAGCAGTTGCTTGATAGGAACTTTCTGTGCTCTCTACTCCCCTTTTACCCACGTAGAAATGTATCCACAAAAACTCTTTCCCTTTATCCCTTAATTCCCGGAATGCAGCTTATTACCTTCCATCACCTATTCATTACTCTCAGGTTCTTGAATAATAGATGTCTACGTTCATCGATGTAATATTCTCTTGCGCAAGACCTGCAATATACTTTGCAGTATACGTATCACGATTAACATCTAAGTTAAATAAAACCAACCCCAGTACCTCTGCGCATGAGCTGTGTCTGTCTGATTTATTTACACCGCGTGGCATTGAGGATTTGGGGGAGAGTCGTATGGTATCGGCCGGCTTACAGCACCGGCCACTACTGTGATTTCCCTTTCCGCCTCCAGATAACAGAAGTGAACAGTAATCAGTAGCAAGCTTGTGTACGTATGTGCACTGGAGTTGGATATATTCTTCCTCTGTTCAGTGCTTTGTCTTCTTCGAGTGCCTGATGTTGGTTGCTATAGCTCTTAGCGCACCGAAGATAATTTGCGGCCTACGGTACATCTTTTTAAGGTAAGTGATTAATTTCGTTGCTATATTTTGGTCATCTATGTCATGTGAGGAATCACATCTACCAAACTTTTCATGATAATTTCTGTAAGGTACGTACGGTACAGATAGATCCTACGGTGTGTTTGTCGTGCAGTAGTGGCCACCTGATTGTCTCTCAGTAGCAGCCAGAAGTAATTTCAATTTTTAAATTGTAATTCCTTCTTCTTACGTATTTTCAGACTGACACGGCGGAAAATGAGAAAAAAGTAAGAGGAAAATGGAATGAAGAGCTCATGAAAATGCCTGTGAGCAATATCATGTCTAACAAAACGACCGTGTGAGAGACAGCTGAAACGTTTTCTGTATCTCAAAGCACACTTGGGAGAAAGGATAATAGGAATAAACCAAAGTAATTCCGTAACATGAACTTCTCAGATAGGCAAATTCAAGAACACTTTCGATGAAGAAATGGGAACGCAACTGTTGTTTTACGTGTGAGATTTATACAATAAGTTAATATTCCTCAATGAAAAGAAATTCTCGAGATTAGCATTTGATTTCGCTGAACATCTGATGGTGTGTCATCAGAACAAGAGAATAAGTTTGCTGGTAAGCAATTTTACTATCATTTGATGTACAGAAATTCTGATGCCTCCATAAGTCAGAAGCTACAGGGCTCTACTATCTCTGTTAAATAGTGAGCTAACATTGGTTGTTGTTGTTGTGGTCTTCAGTCCTCAGACTGGTTTGATGCAGCTCTCCATGCTACTCTATCCTGTGCAAGCTTCTTCATCTTCCAGTACCTACCGCAACCTACATCCTCCTGAATCTGCTTAGTGTATTCATCTCTTGGTCTCTCTCTACGATTTTTACCCTCCACGCTGCCCTCCAATACTAAATTGGTGATCCCTTGATGTCTCAGAACATGTCCTACCAACCGATCCCTTCTTCTAGTCAAGTTGTGCCACAAACCTCTCTTCTCCCCAATCCTATTCAATACTTCCTCATTAGTTTTGTGATCCACCCATCTAATCTTCAGCATTTTTCTGTAGCACCACATTTCAAAAGCTTCTATTCTCTTCTTGTAAAAACTATTTATCGTCCATGTTTCACTTCCATACATGGCTACACTCCATACAAATACTTTCAAAAATGACTTCCTGACACTTAAATGTATACTCGATGTTAACAAATTTCTCTTCTTCAGAAACGCTTTTCTTGCCATTGCCAGTCTACATTTTATATCCTCTCTACTTCGACCATCATCAGTTATTTTGCTCCCCAAATAGCAAAAGTCCTTTACTACTTTAAGTGTCTCATTTCCTAATCTAATTCCCTCAGCATCACAGGACTTAATTCGACTACATTCCATTATCCTCGTTTTGCTTTTGTTGATGTTCATCTTATATCCTCCTTTCAAGACACTATCCAATCCGTTCAACTGCTCTTCCAAGTCCTTTGAGCGAGCGAGGTGGCGCAGTGGTTAGACACTGGATTCGCATTCGGGAGGACGACGGTTCAATGCCGCGTCCGGCCATCCTGATTTAGGTTTTCCGTGATTTCCCTAAATCGCTCCAGGCAAATGCCGAGATGGTTCCTTTCAAAGGGCACGGCCGACTTCCTTCCCCGTCCTTCCCTAATCCGATGAGACCGATGACCTCGCTGTCTGGTCTCCTTCCCCAAAACAACCAACCAACCAACCAAGTCCTTTGCTGTCTCTGACAGAATTACAATGTCATCGGCGAACCTCAAAGTTTTTATTTCTTCTCCATGGATTTTAATACCTACTCCGAATTTTTCGTTTGTTTCCCTCACTGCTTGCTCAATATACAGATTGACTAACATCGGGGAGAGACTACAACCCTGTCTCACTCCCTTCCCAACCACTGCTTCCCTTTTATGCCCCTCGACTCTTATAACTGCCATCTGGTTTCTGTACAAATTGTAAATAGCCTTTCGCTCCCTGTATTTTACCCCTGCCCCCCCCCCCCCCCCCCCATGAACCATGGACCTTGCCGTTGGTGGGGAGGCTTGCGTGCCTCAGCGATACAGATAGCCGTACCGTAGGTGCAACCACAACGGAGGGGTATCTGTTGAGAGGCCAGACAAACGTGTGGTTCCTGAAGAGGGGCAGCAGCCTTTTCAGTAGTTGCAAGGGCAACAGTCTGGATGATTGACTGATCTGGCCTTGTAACAATAACCAAAACGGCCTTGCTGTGCTGGTACTGCGAACGGCTGAAAGCAAGGGGAAACTACAGCCGTAATTTTTCCCGAGGGCATGCAGCTTTACTGTGTGGTTAAATGATGATGGCCTCCTCTTGGGTAAAATATTCCGGAGGTAAAATAGTCCCCCATTCGGATCTCCGGGCGGGGACTACTCAAGAGGATGTCGTTAGCAGGAGAAAGAAAACTGGTGTTCTATGGATTGGAGCGTGGAATGTCAGATCCCTTAATCGGGCAGGTAGGTTAGAAAATTTAAAAAGGGAAATGGATAGGTTGAAGTTAGATATAGTGGGAATTAGTGAAGTTCGGTGGCAGGAGGAACACGACTTCTGGTCAGGTGACTACAGGGTTATAAACACAAAATCAAATAGGGGTAATGCAGGAGTAGGTTTAATAATGAATAGGAAAATAGGAATGCGGGTAAGCTACTACAAACAGCACAGTGAACGCATTATTGTGGCCAAGATAGATACGAAGCCCACACCTACTACAGTAGTACAAGTTTATATGCCAACTAGCTCTGCAGATGACGAAGAAATTGAAGAAATGTATGATGAAATAAAAGAAATTATTCAGATAGTGAAGGGAGACGAAAATTTAATAGTCATGGGTGACTGGAATTTGAGTGTAGGAAAAGGGAGAGAAGGAAACATAGTCGGTGAATATGGATTGGGGCTAAGAAATGAAAGAGGAAGCCGCCTGGTAGAATTTTGCACAGAGCACAACATAATCATAGCTAACACTTGGTTTAAGAATCATGAAAGACGGTTGTATACATGGAAGAACCCTGGAGATATGAAAAGGTATCAGATAGATTATATAATGGTAAGACAGAGATTTAGGAACCAGGTTTTAAACTGTAAGACATTTCCAGGGGCAGATGTGGACTCGGACCACAATCTATTGGTTATGACCTGTAGATTAAAACTGAAGAAACTGCAAAAAGGTGGAAATTTAAGGAGATGGGACCTGGAAAAACTGAAAGAACCAGAGGTTGTACAGAGTTTCAGGGAGAGCATAAGGGAGCAATTGACAGGAATGGGGGGAAGAAATACAGTAGAAGAAGAATGGGTAGCTTTGAGGGATGAAGTAGTGAAGGCAGCAGAGGATCAGGTAGGTAAAAAGACGAGGGTTAGCAGAAATCCTTGGGTAACAGAAGAAATATTGAATTTAATTGATGAAAGGAGAAAATATAAAAATGCAGTAAATGAAGCAGGCAAAAAGGAATACAAACGTCTCAAAAATGAGATCGAAAGGAAGTGCAAAATGGCTAAGCAGGGATGGCTAGAGGACAAATGTAAGGATGTAGAGGCTTATCTCACTAGGGGTAAGATAGATACTGCCTACAGGAAATTTAAAGAGACCTTTGGAGAAAGGAGAACCACTTGCATGAATATCAAGAACTTTTATGGAAACCCAGTTCTAAGCAAAGAAGGGAAAGCAGAAAGGTGGAAGGATTATATAGAGGGTCTATACAAGGGCGATGTACTTGAGGACTATATTATGGAAATGGAAGAGTATGTAGATGAAGATGAAATGGGAGATACGACACTGCGTGAAGAGTTTGACAGAGCACTGAAAGACCTGAGTCGAAACAAGGCCCCCGGAGTAGACAACATTCCATTGGAACTACTGACGGCCTTGGGAGAGCCAGTCCTGACAAAACTCTACCATCCGGTGAGCAAGATGTATGAAACAGGCGAAATACCCTCAGACTTCAAGAAGAATATAATAATTCCAATCCCAAAGAAAGCAGGTGTTGACAGATGTGAAAATTACCGAACTATCAGTTTAATAAGTCACAGCTGCAAAATACTAACACGAATTCTTTACAGACGAATGGAAAAACTAGTAGAAGCCAACCTCGGGGAAGATCAGTTTGGATTCCGTAGAAACACTGGAACACGTGAGGCAATACTGACCTTACGACTTATCTTAGAAGAAAGATTAAGCAAAGGCAAACCTACGTTTCTAGCATTTGTAGACTTAGAGAAAGCTTTTGACAATGTTGACTGGAATACTCTCTTTCAAATTCTAAAGGTGGCAGGGGTAAAATACAGGGAGCGAAAGGCTATTTACAATTTGTACAGAAACCAGATGGCAGTTATAAGAGTCGAGGGGTATGAAAGGGAAGCAGTGGTTGGGAAGGGAGTAAGACAGGGTTGTAGCCTCTCCCCGATGTTGTTCAATCTGTATATTGAGCAAGCAGGAAAGGAAAGAAAAGAAGAATTCGGAGTAGGTATTAAAATGCATGGAGAAGAAATAAAAACTTTGAGGTTCGCTGATGACATTGTAATTCTGTCAGAGACAGCAAAGGACTTGGAAGAGCAGTTGAATGGAATGGACAGTGTCTTGAAAGGAGGATATAAGATGAACATCAACAAAAGCAAAACGAAGATAATGGAATGTAATCGAATTAAGTCCTGTGATGCTGAGGGAATTAGATTAGGAAATGAGACACTTAAAGAAGTAAAGGAGTTTTGCTATTTGGGGAGCAAAATAACTGATGATGGTCGAAGTAGAGAGGATATAAAATTTAGACTGGCAATGGCAAGGAAAGCTTTTCTGAAGAAGAAAAATTTGTTAACATCGAGTATAGATTTAAGTGTCAGGAAGTCATTTCTGAAAGCATTTGTATGGAGTGTAGCCATGTATGGAAGTGAAACATGGACGATAAATAGTTTGGACAAGAAGAGAATAGAAGCATCCGAAATGTGGTGCTACAGAAGAATGCTGAAGATTAGATGGGTAGATCACATAACTAATGAGGAAGTAATGAATAGGATTGGGGAGAAGAGAAGTTTGTGGCACAACTTGACCAGAAGCCGGGATCGGTTGGTAGGACATGTTCTGAGACATCAAGGGATCACCAATTTAGTATTGGAGGGCAGCGTGGAGGGTAAAAATCGTAGAGGGAGACCAAGAGATGGATACACTAAGCAGATTCAGAAGGATGTAGATTGCAGTAGGTACTGGAGATGAAGAAGCTTGCACAGGATAGAGTAGCATGGAGAGCTGCATCAAACCAGTCTCAGGACTGAAGACCACAACAACAACAACCTTCAGAATTTGAAAGAGAGAATTCCAGTCAACATTGTCAAAAGCTTTCTCTAAGTCTACAAATGCTAGAAAAGTAGGTTTGCCCTTCCTTAATCTAGCTTCTAAGGTTGATAGACTGACGTGAAATAGTAACAATAGGCTCCCTTGCTTATGTGATCTATTGTTATTTAATAAGTATCAGCGCAGTCTATCATTAACAAGCGAAATTAGCAAAGAAAAGATAATGGTTGATATTGCGAGACACTTTTTATAAGCCTTGTAATTTTAGCTCTTTTACTTTCTATGTAATTAAGTAATGTAAATAAAAGAAATAAAAATCATTACACTGTTGAATTCATTGAACGTGTTTCCTGGCGACAGAATAGGATATTAAATTCGGATTAACTACCACAGTTACACAGTTAAGTCAAAACACCTTAGCCGGCCGATATTGCATGACTCTCCCCTATTTCCGATCAGTCACAATAAATAACATGAAGATTATACAGGAGCAGCGATGAAGAGCAAACAGCTGCTAAGTGATTTTCTGTCTGCTCGCTTTGCTGATTTCGTCTGAATAGTTCTTTCAGTGGCATCTTTCGTACTTTGAAAATCCTAATAATCTCCGAGACATGTAAGTTTATTTTTCTGTTGAACTAATTCACCATCCATTTCAATCAACATTATTAATTCTTCAAGGAAGCTCAAAACCGTAATCTCTCATAAAACGTAGCTATAAGGAGTCAGCTTATTATTCGTTACATCACTGTTGTACGGAAGACTGTTTTGCACGGACTTCATTATCGCTCATTCATGTGATCTGCGATTTTTTTAATATCGAGACATGTTTGTGCTTAAGTCATTTAAGTGATACGATCTTGAATCCAAATCATAATTGAAATTTTTCCACTGAGAGACTCCCGATTTTTGAAATCAGTACAAAGTAAAGTCTTACATTACAAATATTTTTTATTATTATGAGCAGCAATGTAATCCTATGATAGAATCATTTGTATTAAATCGTGAATCAGAAAAATTATGTTTTTTCTTTTAACTTGGCACTGGTGTCTGCATTTTTTAAGGTATAAGAGCTATTATTTCGTTACTCATTCATATGAAGGCGGATGTTGAAACAAACAGACGTTTGTACATGCTTCACACAACTGTTTGGATAAACAGTACAAATCATTTCAGCAAGCTGTAAAAAACTGTAGTGTAGGAGATGACTAACACTCAATCTTTCACGCGTTTTACGCCCACCCGTCCCTGCAGTACCATTCCTTCACTGAACTTCGAAACGTTGACATTATTATATATTTTCAATAAGACTTCTAATATATTTCCACAACTCACCACCATAGTAACATATTTTGTGAGGAAAGACTTTTTCTGCTCAATTCACAAAATGCATACGTACATATTCATAAAGGAGGCTAATATCAATGTTGTTGAGCACCCTAAGCCCAACATCATAATTATTATCACCACTTTATGACAGACAGCGCCAGCAACATATACTTGTCATCGTTTCTCTCAGGCATAGTAAAGTTACCAGAATAACTTACTACAAGATTTGGAAATGAATCATCAGAAGACAGTTCTATGCCCTGTCGGTTCCCGGCTGGAAAGCCAAAATTACTGCTTCACTTTCGACTATACTGTATTAGTTTCGAGCTACTTACATCTCTTGTTGGCATGAGTGAAACCGACTACTTTTTTTGGAACTGATGGTATCAGCCAACACGATACAAATTTAACATAACACCTACACGACTGGCATTGTCAATTATTCTCCACCTTTTGGTTTGCTGGTTTCTAAATACAAATCGAAACTGTTTTTAGGCAGAGATTGTGTCCTGTCATCTCATCCAGTTTTCAGACAAGTGAAGGGTGAATTCGGTCCACGAGTTACTCTTAACAGAAACATTCATAAAAGTCCTTTGCTTGCACATCTCAACAACATTTGGATTTACTATTTTTCTTTTTATTCTTAGCAGATTTCGTTTGTATTATCTCAAGACGTCGACCTTTTCCCAAAACTGACAATTTCACCCCCAGTGATGTTTAACTGTGATTTGTTCACTTTTCAGACTCTACATTGATATTGGCCTCGTAATACTGTGGCAATTATATAGAAAAATGCTTCTTGAGTACAAGAGGCCAAAACTGTTGAGCAATATATAGCGTGCTACAACATAGCGAGTGGTTATAATTAACGTGCAGCTACTCACAGAGGCCCATTGTGGGCTGTAATTATGGCAGCGAAACTCGGTAGATACGCTGATGCGTCAATGCGAAACCGATTTACGCTGTAAAACAGCTTGGTTCCGATTGTGGCCACCAGGTGCTAATCTGGCCCTGTACGCTGTTTGAATGACGCTGTGACACCCACGTTGTTATTTAACAAGTCATAACGTGAATGAACAGTATGGCTATCAAGAAGACAGGTCCTGCGCTATTAGTGAATCTGTTTTTAAGAAGGGCAGTTATGGTGGTGCGTCGAGAGTATCGCCGACTGAAAGATCTGAGAGGTCCGATGTCATTAAACGGCTTGAAGAAGATTACAATGAAATTCGAAAACATGGGTGTGTTTGGTGAGGTACCTGGAAGAGGAAGGCGTCTTATCCTAGTGGAAATTATTGACGAAGTTGCCGTTGTTGCAACTGACTATGCACCACGTGTCCCGGTTAGTGCTAGCGCTCGCGCAGTGTCACGAGAACTGTACATCCCATGGTCAACAGGACGGAAAGTTTTGGGTCTATTTTACGCTGGTGCCCGTACGAGATTCAGACAGTGCAGAAGCTGAAATCTCGTGATGCGCAACAACGTTGTGAAAATACTTTTCGGTTTTTGGTACTGATCGAAGTTGATGATATGTGGCTGGACAGTACGCTGTGGAGTGACGAGGCGCATTTTACACAACAGGGAGCAGCGAATACACAGAACTGCCGAATATGGGTACTGTTAAACCGCGTGTTGTGCACGAATAGCGGCTGCAATCGCCGTTTGTGAAGTCTGGCGTGGATTCACAAGCACCTTTATTCTCGGTCAGTTCTTCTTTACAAAGAACACAAGCAGAGGACCCGTCAGGCGTACCGTGAGGTCCGCACGTTACCGAGACCTCGAATAGTAAGTGATTCCTGCTTTGGATGTGCGCAGCTGTATGGAAAACGCTGTTTTCATGTAATATGGGGCAACACCTCATGTCACGCGCCCAGTGAAATATTTGCTTAATCCGACCTTGCACGAACGTGTTTTCTCCAGATGTTTTCCAGATGCTTGGCCTGCAAAATTACCTGAGCTGAATACATGTGATTTTTGGCTCTCGGGCTATCTAAAAGAAAGAGTTTACCAGAAATGTGTTCCGTCTCTTCCTGGCATGAAGGCCAGAATGCAGGAACACATTGTTCCATCCGAACTGCTGCGCGAAACTGTTGATCGTTTTACGGCTGCAGTATGTCGTCGACGTCTTAGGTGCTCATATTTAACAAACTGTGTGAGCGGCGTTTTATAATAAAATCAGCAAAATGCCTTTCTCAATTGTTTGACCTTGACCTCTCCCGCTCGTATCCCGTTCCCAATCCATTATATATGGAAATATTCCTACACGTCTTTCGTGCATTCAGAGCGCCAGATTTTCACTTGGTAGCCAAAGCAGGAACTAATTTTTTTTTCAACATAAATCGGTTCCGCATTACAGAATATCTACCAAGGTTCACCGCCATATATTAATTACAGGCCACGCTGGGCCTCTGTGAATAGCTGCACTTCAATAATGATAACCACGCAGTACTTCTATTATTTGTGTCTTAGTAACATCCTGGAAAAAACGCTAACTGTTCACTCTTAACATCTTTCCAGGAGCTTGGAAAAGGCGCAAAAGTCCAATAGCTCTTTTTTACGGGGTGTTCGAAAAGTCTCTCCGCAGTGCCGTATGGTTGTTCGCCTGCCTAGCTTACTTCCCTTCAAGTGGACTCTCCCAACATTCCACTGTTTCGTTTATCTCAGCCAGCGTCACTAGTATCGTTGGTGTGTGTCGTTACGTGTTGACGTGAACGTTCAAGTTTAGTTCCTTTGTTCGTTTGTTTCGTTTTGGCACTGTTAAAATGCTAACCATTGAAGAACGTGTGTTTTTAGTCGAACAAGTGTTCAAAGCAGGCGGTAAATACACAGTTTCAGTTCAAACATTTAATTCAGTTTTCCCGGAGATAACACTCCCACATCGCTTACTGTGCGAAATTTGATTAACAAATTTCGAAGTACGGGTTCAGTGACAGATGCACCCAGAAATGCTCGTCCTAGCGTTTTGTCTGAGGATAAACTACTCGATATATCCGATAAAATGTCCGTGAGTCCGAACAAGTCAGTAAGAAAATTCGCTCAGGAAATCGATGTTAGCGTCGGAACGGCCCACACACCTGTAAGAAAAAAAAGTGACAGTCGTGCAAGAACTGAAAACTACTGATCATGGCAAGACACTGCATTATTGTCAATGGTTCAAAAATTTCGTTCAACAAAATGGAAGGGATATTCTTAATGAAACCTTTTTCACTGAAGAGGCGTGGTTTCATTTATCCGGGTACATGAAGCCGCAAAATTCTCATTTGTGGTGTACTGCAAATCCATTGTGTATTCGTTAGGAACCACTTCATTCTGTGAAAATAGGAGTTTGGATTGCAATTTCTAGACGTCGGATTGTGGATCCCATATTCAACGAAACTATAAAAGCACAACGATACTGCAGTGATATTCTGTACCCATTCATAGGAGAACTTGTGTTAAGTGAAATACTGAACGGTTATCTTCAACAAGATGGTGCAACCGCGCATACAGCTCGCGTTTCAGTGTCACTGCTTGCTGATGTTTTTGGTGATCGCATAATTTCACAGGGACTTTGGCCTCCACGATCGCCTGACCTAACACCACCTGACTTTTTCTTCTGGGGTGCAGCGAAAGCAACTGTCTATAAAAACCGTCCAAAATCCGCCGATGAATTGAAAATTGCAACATCCACTTACACTGCTTCTGTTACAGAAGAAATATTACAGCTTGAGTTTGGAAACATGATTAGACGAATATTAAATTGTATATTCAACAACAGGGGGGACACTTTCAACATTTAACGTGGAAATTTGTAAGTAAAAATAAATTAATAACTTGTAGTTCACTGAGTTTCATTTCGGTATATTCACTGCAGCATACGGCACGCGCGGCTGACAATCATACGGCACTGCGGAGAGACTTTTTGAAAAACCCATACTTTGAGTTCTATGGCTCAAAACAGAGGCAGGTACTGATACTATAGGCATCGCACACTGCCGGTTCCTCTCACCAGATTGGTTCCTCTGCAAAACGTCACTGGGGGTTATGTCCCCGACACTTCAAAACTAACTGGGGATAGGCCACAGCTTTAAGATCTGTCCTTTAAATTCCAATTATGCACAAAGGCAAGTGGATAACACAAAATTAACGCCCTTGGCATGGACCTTAAAGGAGGGAATTTGCATAGGTCTGAGTGTGACTGACGCTATCTGAGTAGAATAATTTATTTGCGTATGAGTTACTATGACTGAAAGTATCTCCCTGAACATTAGTTAACTGCATCTACGTTGATGTAGTGAAGGTGCCAAACAGAAACACTGATTAAATTAAATACTCAGATTTATTCACGAACACGTCAATTAAAAATATATAAATTCAATCATGAAAAGAGTGACAATTCTGTTTCCAAACTCATCTGTAACTTGAAGGGGATACGATTTTACTACTCACTCACTCGAGAATTAACACTCAGATAAAGTTCACTGCGAGTATGGCTGTGTTGTGCCCTGCAGTACACTGCAGAAGAGCTGACCCTTCGTGAAGACACCTTCCTGATTATTTCCCGCTACAACAGTGCTAGTTACCAATTGCTAAGATAGGTAGCACTGCTGTCAGATCGTGTGGATTCCTTCCAAATAGTGAATCCCGCCACAACAGTGCATCTTCTTCAGACTCCAGTCACAACAAGACCATTTCCCCTACTGCCAAAAAAGCACTGACTTCAGAGCTGCGCTCTTGAATCACACACTATTACGCCAATCGCGCGTTCTCCCGCTTATGCCGTTAATCTCGCACCTCAGGGCTCTAGAAATAAATCAAGAGCCGCTACGTGGCTAGACTTTGGTTCCTGTGGCCCACGCTTTCTACAAGTGGTAGATGGCTATCTGCAAAGGAGAGACGCAAAACACGGAAAGGCGCCGCCGCCTCCGCATTGCTCACCAACAGGATATCAGGCTGTGCCGCGGATACCAGAATGCACGGTAGGGACCACGAGGTGTATGCGGGGTAGCAAGCCGCGCCTCTGACGTCAGAGTGAACCCGACCAGTGCTCAGTAGCCCGGAATTGCCATAACGTATTGTGATGTAATTTAGTTTACGAGCGAAAACAAAGTTGTTGATAACAGGGTGAATTTTTATTAGTGAGTGCTGATTGAATACACAGGTATGCCATAATTATTGTCAGTGTTTTGAGGAATTTTCATATTGAGTATTAAAGTGAAAAATAATAATTTGCTGTGCTATCACCAACTGTACTAACCACAGCAGACAAGTACATCACGTCTTCAAGATTCAGTCAAGATATTCTTGATTTTGAGCCTTAATGTTCATGAAATCCTATCTGGTAGTACATGCGAGAATGAGAAAGAATTTAATACTTTAAGAGCTAATATATTGCCGGAAACTCGAGATGCGACTGTACAACCGCCATGCTCCAAGAAGCTAGACACTTTTGTCTATTGGAAAGTGAATGCAACAACAAGGAAGTTGAAGAAATTGTTTCAGAGGTGGGAGTACTTTTTGACAACTGCACCAAATAAGGAGAAGAATGTGTTCCAGATTTGAAGGAAAATGTTGAGCTGTTAGAGATGACTGCATGATATATTGCTAATAGTGTTATTCAGGAAAGAATAGGCTTCAAATAATTTCAGGAGGGTCTTTAGTGACGTCAGCTGAAAGTTTTATGGAGAGAATGTCAACAATTCCACGTCAATTTCGGTCACCGTAACACAACAATTTTTGCAAGATTAAACTATCCAGGAATGGAGAACTTTGATGTAATTTGTTTCGTGAGGACACACGTTTTCATCAGAAAGAAAGCTATCAACAAGAAAAAAATGAAAATTTATAAAGCGAACTGTGAGTGATCAAAGACAATAATGAAACAACTTTCAAAATAACTTTCCAGAATAGAAAAAGAGAACCTGTTAAAATACAGTTAAACAGTTTAAAATGACATTATAGGAAGTTTTTCTGTGCTGCAGGTCTATGTGATCCAAACCTGTGTGAGCATCTTCCCGCGGAAAAAAAGCAGTATCCTCCGATGTGATAAAAGAGGTCGTCGCTCTTCGGAAGCTTGAAAGGGTCCTGTAGCCACCTTTCATTGCCAACTCTCGTAGTGGTCAAGTCGGCAAAGAGGTTTCCGCTACTTGGGAGAAATCCACCTGCGTTAGGTTGGTGGCGGAAATGGCATCCTGGGGTTTTCCGGTCCACGCGGAGCGTGGAAGAGGCTGGAGAAGCGGGAGGCAGTCTGCCGCCGGTACGGGAAGCGTACACAGCTGTGCTCCAGACGAAGAAGGGTGAGTTGGACTGACCGCGTGGCGCGTTGTCACATAGAGAGGGGAGCTTTTAGCTTTTGGTCTCGAATTTCGTCTTATAAAGATTTACTTGCTGGGTTGCAGCAGGGAATGCAAGGCTTTTGTAGACTTTCAGTTTGATTCCCAATGACTTTGATCCGTGAGAGGAACGCGGCACAAAGGAGTTGCATATGTTGAAGTGCCCTCGGTTCAGTGTGAATGTTTATGTGCCTACAACTGTGTGTGTATGCTTCTAATCTTTTCCGGATCTTGGTAATTTTTGTGTATTTGTGAATTTTCTTTGTCTCATGTGATTAAAACTTGGCCACGGTCCATAGAAATTGTCTTCACGGACCGAGTGGGCACGCGAGTCTGTTATGAAACGTGTAGTATTTCACAAGCAATTGTACATAGTTAGCATCCAACAGCAGTCTATAGATGCACTACATCAATGTTTTAAGGAATAAATAATTTTGCCTTCAATCTTATCTTGTGTACCGATGTTACGTCGCCGTTACCTTCGCCATTTACCTTGTAGTTTTCCTTGTTGGCCCACCTATAGCGTTTCCACGTGCACAGGTGTAGTGATTAGTGTCCCTTTTTTTATCTGAAACACATGCTCTGGAATAGATCGTGTTTTCACGAATCTTGCTGCAGGCTGCACTTACGCATGGTGTTCACGCCCTCTTTACTTTACTCAATATTTGATTCACGGGAAGAATGCCTGGATCATATTAATAACTACATCCCATTCTTTATCAATGACTTTACAATGAATGTTCTTTTGTGAGTTTTTCTTATTAATAAATTAAGTAATTTTCCGACTCAGTGCTACCTCTCCTTTGTCGTGTGGCTAGAGTTAGTGGCGACCCTATCTTTTATATTGATTTCAGTGTCAAGTAGCATTTTCTTATTCAAAGTGCGCGTGGCTCTTTTAGCTATCAGGATACATTCAATGGGCGCTTCATGCTTCTTGCACATAGCGTCCTTTTATTCACGCTACTTACACATGCCGACCCTGCCAGTATTTCGGTAAACCAGAGATCTTCTGATGCGCAGTGAGGATTAGTCATTATCGGTTGGATGTGCTAATTGGTATATTGCCTTTCTGTGATACAGAATTTATTTGAATTTAGGATATAGGTGTGCATTTTCTTACATGTTTTATTTTGTTTATGTATTACTGTATAGACATTGTGATTCGGTATTCCATTGTGTTACAAGTGTGGGTCGATTCTTGTCCTGTGTCGTGTATCGGTGTAATATAGCAAATCTTGGCTGCCTTGTGGGGACTGTGAGTCCATTAGGAGACTTTGGTACTATTCTTGTATTTTGGAGCACGGAGTAACTATCCTTATGATGGAGACGCGTAGCTGTTCAGGGAGCCGCGATCGGAAAAACCAGTCAGACAACAACTCTGAACAAGGACGAGATCAGAACGTCGAGTCCGACCAGGAACGAAACGCAGAAAACGCAAGCACAAGTGTTGTCCATCCTGAACCCGCTGTAGTGTTTTCGAATCAGTCGATAGATGCAAATTCATTACAGACTATGCTACGGCAATTACTAGACAGTAATAAAAGGGATATCGAGGAAGCAAATAAAAGATTGAGTAGTGAAATAGTACAGGGTGTTGGGGAGAAACTGGCGATCATTGACCAACGCATCTCCGCCTTAGAAGAGGGGCAGCAAGTCATTAGCAAGCAGATGATGGAGCAAGAAGAAAGGTTCGCTGGGAATATAGGCATACTAGCAGAACAATGCCAGAGTGAACAAGCGGCTCTTGAGTCCCGAGTAGGACGAAATTCCGCCAGGGATCTCCGCGCTTTAGCAGAACAATGCCAGAGTGACCACGCGGCTCTTGTGTCCCGAATAGAGGACACTGCGGCTAAGTGCCCGGTCCACCTTAGCGCGCAGGTAGAAACCCTCAGTCAGGCGATAATAGCTCTCGAGCGAGAGCAAGGGCTTACGCAAACAAAACAAGACACGGCCCACCGAGAGATGCGAGAAGAAATAGCCAGGATCTCAGACGCAGTGGCGCGTAAGTCTGACAATAATAGGGAAACGATTACCTCGTCATCAGCGGATGCAGACGAAATACGGTCGATAACGAAATGTCGGCGTGGACAGTGTGAAATAAAAATACAACAAAAAGGGGTTATCGAGGGAATATGTGAGCGCATGGCCCGTTTAGAACTTCACCTAAAAGGGTTAAAGGCCCATGAAGTTGAAAGAAATGAACGAAAGGGCCATTATTCCGACGATGATTCCGGGAACGATGGCGAATTTGATCATCGTCATGATCACGGATCTCGTACCAGGTGGGAACGGCGCGGATCCCCTCAGGAACGTTCGCCAAGGGAAACTCACGAATTTGACTTTAAACATTTTCTGACCGTGAGGAAGTTTGAAGTCTTCCGTAACTCGGCTACGGGGATTCACCCGCGGGCCTGGTTACAGCAGTTCGAGTTCTCCCTCCCTCCTACGTGGCCCAGTGCGCACAAAATAGAGTATATGTGCGGCTACCTCGAAGGTGAGCCAGCGGCGCGGATGAGGTCAATTGCACGCAATTGCTACACTGTTGGGGAGTTTCGTCAACACTTCCTGTCGATATATTGGTCAGTGGCAGCGCAAAGTCGTGTAAAACACGGACTCATTATGCTACCAGAGTTAAACAGGTCAAAATTCTCCAGCCCTGTGCAGATGTTCGAGCACATGCTGCAGGCGAATGAACATCTTGACGATCCTTATGGACCTGCAGAAATTATTCGTATTTGCCTGGGAAAGTTTCCAATGCAGTTGCGGCACGTTATCCTTGCAGGACGATGTAAGGATGACGTAGAGGGGTTTCGCAATTTCCTTTTAGAGCTTGAGTGCGATGCGAATGGCACCACGCAGAATTACGGTCAGAGCGCCTATGAGCAGCGGCCGAGCGAGCGAAGCCGCAGCCGTAGAGACAGGTGGCACTCCAGACGTAACGGGTCGCCTCAGAGTTACAGGGCGCGCGAGCGTTGGCAGCGTCGCGACTCCTCACGGAACGCGGGCGGAACGAACGATGCCAATCGTCATCATTCGCCGAGAGTAAATCAAAGACACTCCAGGGAGTTTAGAAGATATGGTAATGAGCAGAGATATTGGAGTAATTATAGCGGACATAGGAACGGTAGTCGTAACCGACCACAAAATAATTGTCGAACAAGCAACAACAGGGGTGCCCTAAACAGTACGGGTGGTCCGCCAGTGGGTGTTGAAATTCGTCCCGCAAACCCGCGGCACAATCAGCCAAATACCTCTAATCAAAGGAATCAAAGACTATTGGCTGACTCGGTTGGCGTCAACTTAATGAGGACCGGTGCTATTGATGATACTGATGTGCATTTGATAAAGGAAGACGTTATTATGGAAGATTTGTTGAGTGAGGGCCACGGTATTGGTGTGCCTGCGGTAAACCCAGTCGTGTCTGTTTAGTAAAATTACAGTGTATATTTTCCAATGTTTTAATTCACTCTGGTGTGATTGAAATTAAAGTTTATATTTTCTATGAATTGGAAAGGGTCCCCTAATATGTGTGTAGTTATTTCTTCTTGTCAGCAGAAAGGAGTAGTGTTGTGCAGCTTCAAAACATCTGAATGTGAATGATTATGAGGCTCATATGAAGCGTTTCCTATTACAGTAAGATAGCTTTCGTTCTTTGATGATGACTAAAAAGGTATCGGGTGTGTTGGCGTGGCGAGTCAATGGTCGTAGGGTAATTCTTGATGATAAATTACAGTTTTAGTGTTCTTATTCCCGTTAGGTGAGCATGATTCAGTGAGATTTTTCAAATGTACTGCGATGTTAATGAAGCAACTTGGTGACCTGTAGGTGAAGGACTTGTGTATGAAGGGAGATTAATAGTGTTTGATTTTCAGAGTTGCCATCTTATAAGATATTTGGAAAGTGTAACTTGCCGTCACATACTACTAGGTACGGTTGAGGACACCAGGGTGTGAAACCCCAGAAGATGTATATGGAAACAGCTTATAACCTCAAGCAGCTTGATATTTAATAGAGAATCAATGCGACTACCTTCAAGCTAAAATAACATGACGGTAGGTGAGGACCCCTGGGGACATGTGGTGAGTAAGTGTGTAATCATTATGAGTATCTTATGATAGCAGTAAGTTGGGTACTCATGGCCCTGGACAATGGATTTATTTTGACAGTATTTTTTTATGTACTTATAGGACGAAGTGTTTATGTGTTGCTAATAGGATAGGATGATTTTTATTTTCATTTTTATGCCCACTGACCTTTTGCATTAGTCTGATGAATAGATGTTGAAACAGTTACCATTCCAGATGTGACTTGAATGAACCTTCTGTGTCTCTTTAATCATAACTTTTATTATGCAATGTCCATAGAAAAGAAGTCTCGGAAATTTTTCACAGATCAGCAAACATGTTCTGCAAACCTTGGAGGAGCAGTCAATGAACAACGATATGGGTATTGGTGTTGAAAGGAATATTTTGTTTATATGTGGGAATTGTAGTCGGGCTATATGGTGATGGTGACTAGTACGAGCTGTGTAGATTGTGTGTGAGAGCGTAGTTAGGAGCAGGTAGAGTTTTGTGTCTGTAGCTAGCAGCGGCGCCAAAACCTATCCAAATCCTGACCAAACCTTGTACAAGATCTACCCTGAATGATTGACAGCAGATGTAATGCTGGAACTATATTTTATAAAAAGGATTTTTTGTTTGTTTGAATATTGGTTATTTAATTTTCTTCATTGTTTTTTTAGTAGTAATGTTAAGAAGGCCCTTTTTGTCAAGTTAATTTTGGGCACTATTCCATGTATTGATCAGGAGTGAGAAACTCCGAAGATTTTGTGGTAATCTGTACACATGATATTTTGTAACGATCCCTGTGAGCGCAGTTCTTAAGTGGGTGCAAGGCCGCCTAGGGAGCCTCCGCATCAGAAAGCACAGGGCTTGGTCCACCGGCAGGAATTGCCGAACCCTGGTATCAACGGCGAAGCAGTGATGCGGCGAGCGGTCACAGCTGTTTCCCCGTCAGAGGGGAGGGGATGCTGGTCTTCCCCCAGGCGCAGGCTCACACCGGAGCCCGCAGGCGTGTCACCACGGCAGCGCCAGCTGATGGCCGGCGTTCCACCCCATGCGCTAGTCATCTGACAAGCGAAAGGGAAAGTATGACGCACACCAGGCGAGGCCGCCGATCCCTGAGCGCCGCTAGTCCAGACGGCTGCTGCGGTGAGGTAACGCCCACTGCCCGGAGGGACGCGGGTCCCACCACTGACGCATCAGCTGAGACGGCGCAAAGAGGTGACAAGCGGGTCTCAAGCCCGACACCCGCACGAGTTTACGTCGACCTCGATGCGACGCAGAAGAGCGCGTGTCTCCCCATTGACACGACAGGAGACGGGGGCGTGTGTCGGTAAAACACATTGCTCCACAACACACGGACGACGACCGCCAAGCCGCCTTCTCGATGATGAGGCAGGGCCTACAAGTGGCGATGTCCTGCAAATCTGCAACGCCGAACCATCCCACAGTATGGACGCAGAGGGTGGAAACGGGCACGAGGCAACGTCGCGGGGTGCTGTCTAGGATGAACAACCTGGGTTACAACGGACGTTACAATCAACGCCGCTGCGAACTCCCCAGTTCAGTGTTGTGGTCCCCTAGTAGCTTATCCTCCAAGTCGCCTTTAGAAGAGACGTCCACCCCAGCACCTAAAGAGAATACCCAGTGAAACAACCATGTGGCGAAACTGAAAAATGACAGCGTGTCAACGAGTTGATTTCTGGATGTGTTTTTGTACTCATGTCTTATTTTCCATAGGTGATTATTTACCAGCTGTCATACCACTGGGTTCATTAGTGATTTTGTATCACTGTATTTGTTGTGAATATTGTATTTTGCACTTTCACTTGCATGTTTTTATATATGTCAGCACCAGATGATACAGCTTTGGTTCGTGATAATGATTTTGCATCATTGT
Organism: Schistocerca serialis cubense; assembly: GCF_023864345.2. Taxonomy (NCBI): domain Eukaryota; kingdom Metazoa; phylum Arthropoda; class Insecta; order Orthoptera; family Acrididae; genus Schistocerca; species Schistocerca serialis. The sequence continues at coordinate 535,577,949 of NC_064643.1, forward strand.
ATTTGTTTATATATTTATGTATATTATGTACCTGTTCACCTATGTCTCTATGTTAACTTTTGATAGTTGGTTAAAGCAATTTTAAAATAATATCTCATGGCTGTGGTCGTAATAGGTCAGATGACATGATGTTAGCGTAGTATATCACGCTTAATTTAATTTGTTCTGTTTGCTTTGCGGACCGCATGAGGTCACAATTATTGACTAAGGTCAGATAAAGCTCACTTGGATATAAGAGATTAATCAACACCTTTGTGCTGCTGTTTACTGTTGCAATTGTTACTCGTTAGGGTATGTTTGTTTCGAAGACTGTTGGCGAATCTCCTAGCATGGCGAGAAAATTGGCGGCACAGTCTTCTCTGGGACGTTTGGGGTGATGAAAGGGTCCTGTAGCCACCTTTCATTGCCAACTCTCGTAGTGGTCAAGTCGGCAAAGAGGTTTCCGCTACTTGGGAGAAATCCACCTGCGTTAGGTTGGTGGCGGAAATGGCATCTTGGGGTTTTCCGGTCCACGCGGAGCGTGGAAGAGGCTGGAGAAGCGGGAGGCAGTCTGCCGCCGGTACGGGAAGCGTACACAGCTGTGCTCCAGACGAAGAAGGGTGAGTTGGACTGACCGCGTGGCGCGTTGTCACATAGAGAGGGGAGCTTTTAGCTTTTGGTCTCGAATTTCGTCTTATAAAGATTTACTTGCTGGGTTGCAGCAGGGAATGCAAGGCTTTTGTAGACTTTCAGTTTGATTCCCAATGACTTTGATCCGTGAGAGGAACGCGGCACAAAGGAGTTGCATATGTTGAAGTGCCCTCGGTTCAGTGTGAATGTTTAAGTGCCTACAACTGTGTGTGTATGCTTCTAATCTTTTCCGGATCTTGGTAATTTTTGTGTATTTGTGAATTTTCTTTGTCTCATGTGATTAAAACTTGGCCACGGTCCATAGAAATTGTCTTCACGGACCGAGTGGGCACGCGAGTCTGTTATGAAACGTGTAGTATTTCACAAGCAATTGTACATAGTTAGCATCCAACAGCTGTCTATAGATGCTCTACATCAATGTTTTAAGGAATAAATAATTTTGCCTTCAATCTTATCTTGTGTACCGATGTTACGTCGCCGTTACCTTCGCCATTTACCTTGTAGTTTTCCTTGTTGGCCCACCTATAGCGTTTCCACGTGCACAGGTGTAGTGATTAGTGTCTCTTCTTTTATCTGAAACAAATGCTCTGGAATAGATCGTGTTTTCACGAATCTTGCTGCAGGCTGCACTTACGCATGGTGTTCACGCCCTCTTTACTTTACTCAATATTTGATTCACGGGAAGAATGCCTGGATCATATTAATAACTACATCCCATTCTTTATCAATGACTTTACAATGAATGTTCTTTTGTGAGTTTTTCTTATTAATAAATTAAGTAATTTTCCGACTCAGTGCTACCTCTCCTTTGTCGTGTGGCTAGAGTTGGTGGCGACCCTACTTTTATATTGATTTCAGTGTCAAGTAGCATTTTCTTATTCAAAGTGCGCGTGGCTCTTTTAGCTATCAGGATACATTCAATGGGCGCTTCATGCTTCTTGCACATAGCGTCCTTTTATTCACGCTACTTACAAGCTTAACACTAGCATTTCACCGACCCTAAAAAAGTAGTCCTAATTAATTTAAAGCTTAATAATAAACATAATGGTAATCTATTAAAAAATGGAAAATCTCGATTACATTCAAAGTTGTATATGAGGTGAACATGTGTGCACCGCGTGACTATAACCTTCAAGGTGTTACGGTGACGTCACAGCTCACAGCCCGCCTTTGCGTGGCCCCTACCGTCGGCTATGCATCGTATAGATGGACAACAGCTTGCCGCTCCGTGGTACAGGCGTTCCTGCCTCTGTTCTAAGAAGTCACAACTCGGATGGCGCCTTACAAATCCAATGCGCTGTTTATTCGTATGTGCATCAGAAACTTTCACAGTCCAGTGAGCCCATCACCGTGTTAATAAATGAAAGAAATGACACACAGAGCACCGTACACCCAGTCACCACGATTCCACCTCATAAATAAATGTTCTCATACCAATTTATCCTGCTGTCAGTCTTTGAATTAGAAAAAATCACACTCTAATTTTGGTGAAAACGGCATGCAGAATTGGCTGCCACGTTTCATCTTTTACTATGAATGGTTTGCAAAGCGTTCAGGAAATCTCGTAGCGGAAATGTCTGTCATCCGCTACTGTGTCCTCAAGAATCGGAGTACATCTGCACTGTAAGCGCCGAATTACTTTGGCAAACATATCTTAAAGACACGACAGACGCAAACCACAAAGCGTCGTCGTCATTTTATGTAAAAGTATTAGGCTCTTGTTGTTCCGTTTTCACAAAGTTTATGTACATCTCTTCTTCCTCTCGGTTTGTAGTTCAGGGGTTTCTTGTGTAGTCTTTCATCTCCCATTTTTCCCATGTCGCTTACACCTATGTTTGTATCCAGTTATTTCCTGATTAATAGCATGTACATGCAATACATAGGAATGTTTTGTACAGCTCTTCACTCTCTTCAAGAATCTCATCTCCGCTACTTGTATTCTGACATGTATACATCACCCGATGACTTTCACATCTTTGGCAACCTGAAGAAAGACATGCGTGGACATCGGTGGCATCAGTCGGACAAAGAAAAGCAAGAGTGGGTGCGGTTGTGGATCCGCCAGCTCCCGACTGCGTTCTACGAAACAGGAATCGATAGTCTCATCTGCCAGTGGGATAAATATCGTTCCATTGTGGCGGGTATTGGGTTCTCATTTGACTGCCCCTTATATTCCACTGTTAGAGGTATCAGAACGATTTACACTTATAATTTTTTTTGTCGTTTCAGCAGCAGGGTCTCTTACCTCACATTTATACATTTACTCTTCTTCATCATCCCTGAATGTTTATAACATCGTTACGAAATCACCCTATACATGTGGACGACACGTTTGTGGAATGGCCTCATGGAATGTAAAAGCTTAAAGAGCTCCTGGTACATTTAAGCTCTATCCATCATAATATAAAATTCACGATGACACTGAAAAAAAAGTATCACCTACCTTTCTTCGACGTGTTAGGTAAGAGAAGAACGTATGGATCGATAAATCACGGTGTATACAGGGTGTAGTGTGTATACCTAATTTTTGTTGGTGACTGAACAACATTACTTCAGTGTTCACGCCATTTGCAGACTAATAATTATAGCTATTACAAGTAGTACGTTTTTAGGTTGGCAAGAGCAAGCCATATTAATGCTTTTTTCCTCTGAGTAGCATTTCAGGTGTTTCGGTGTGGACACGTGGATGCAAAACGGTTACTCTATACTGACAGGCGTAATTCACTTAGTGGTGCAGTTACCACAGTGCAGAAAACATAAGGTTTGTGGGAAGACTGTTCGACACAGAGAGAAAACAACCAGCACACTGATGTATGGACATATTTAAGTACTATGCATAAAAATATCTGCACTTATACTCTTTACACTCTGCGTAGAAAAACCACGCACACCTACATCCGCATCTATACTCTGCAAATCACCTCCTGGCATTTTGACATGGCGCATTATCTTGCTGAAAAATGGCACTACCGTCGGGAAACATAATCGTCACGAAGGGTCTGCAACCAGTGTACGATACTGCTTGGCCGTCATGGTGCCTTGCACAGGCTCCACGGAACCCACGGATGCATACATGAATGTTCCCCAGAGCATTATGGAGCTGCCGCCAGCTTGTCTCCATTCTGCAGCACAGGTGTCAAGGAGCTGTTCCCCTGAAAGACGACGGATTCACGCCCTCCCATCACCGTGATGAAGAAGGTATTGGGATTCATCAGACCGATGATCACGTGCTCATTTTTAGCGTAGTTGCCGATGGCGTGGTGTTAACATTGACACGTGCTTGGGTCGTCGCCTGCAGAGACCCATCGTTAGGAGTGTTCAGACACAATTGTACTCTCCCCAGCATTACAGTCTGATGTTAGTTCCGGTACGGTTTTACCAGTCTGTCCAGCCTGCGACGCCCAACATCTGTAATGAGGGGTGACCTCCCATCAGACGACGTCTGGACGTGGTTTCACCTTGGTTTCGCCATGTGTTGAAGACACTCTCCACAGTACTGTTCGAACGCCCAACAAGTTGTACAGTTTCTGAAATGCTCGTGCCGAGCCTCTGGGCCATCACTATCTGCCCTCGGTTTAACTCAGACTGTTCGCGCGCCTTCCCCATTCTTCACGCGGACAGCATGCTCACTGATACTGCATGCACAGTGAGTGTGTGTGATCAGCAGTCATTCCTCGCCAAGTGACGCGGCTATCTGCTGGGCGAGTTTATATCGTTAGTACGTCGGTGGTCATAATGTTCAGGCTGATCGGTGTGTATCTCTTCGTGGGCATGAATTAATCATTAATCTTCATTTTAAATCATGGCTTAATTCCGTACCCCACACAATCGGTCAATTGCAGTAGGCAACCGAGAAGGATACCAGCGAGGACAGAAGAGAGAAAAGGACAGACAGTCTAGATCTACATGTACGTGCATGCTAGACAAACCTCAGAGTGGTGCGTAGCGGAGAGTACCTTACACTGCTACTCGTTATTCCCTTTCCTGTTCTACTCGCAAATAAAGCGAGCGAAAAACGACTATCTATATACCTCCGTACGATTCCTAGTTTCTCTTACAAAGCGAAATGTGCGTTGGAGGAAGCAGAATCGTTCTGAAGTCACCTGAAATGCTGGTTCTTTAAATTTTCTCGATATTACTCCGCGAAAAGAACGTCGTCTTCCCTCCAGGTTCTCCCATTGTCTTCGCCGATTGTCCTCAGAGGATGCCTTCCGCAGTCGAAGGCAAAACGTTAGGGGAGAAGAGTCTTATGTATGGACCACGGCATCTCAGCCCGGAAGTGTTAAGTGATGACAACACCTGCCGTGAAAGCCTTCATTCTATGATCTTCCAGTTGAGTTCACGACAAATCTAGCAGCCCGCCTCTGAATTACTTCGATTTCTTCCTTTCCTTGTGGCGATCCCAAACACTCGCTCCTTTTCACTCCGCTGGTGCCAGTGGTCTGTGATATTGGCAGTCCGAAGAGCAGTACCAGTAAACTTTATTCTCAGCTTTTTTTCGCTTTGTATGGCCTCCCAATTTATTTTATCTTTTAAATACAGCACCAGTGAAAAGACAAAAGTTCTAATCAAGCATACCCTGTCTGACAAAAAAAGCGAAACTTCCAGAAGACTTGATCGGATGTCTGTGTAACTTCGTACACATACACACCATCGGCACGTATGTAAGTGATTTAGACTTGCAATTCTCTGTGACAGGCAGAACGGCCATCAGAGTGCGATAATGTTGTTCGCGTTTAGAGTGTTATTAGCAGGCCTGGTAGAGTGTATAAGGGGCGTGAACAGAGTCACACGTTCAGTGACCACCGTGAAAGACACGGAGATGCCACATACCCCTGTGAGACAGCGTTATTAGCACCTGACAGAGTTTCAAAATGGTCTCATAGTGAATATCTATTTGGGCGGCTGATCAAAACGCACAATAGCCACATTTGTGGGACATTCGGATGTGACAGTGCTCCGATGTTGCGCTGTATGGGAACATGAGAGCAGGCGTACTCGTCGTCAAGGTTCATGTCGTTCATTTCTGACCTCCACAAGGGAGGATCGCCAGGCATTTTGCAACCCCTTCACATCTGTGCCTGCGTTCGAAGAACAATTAATGGACTCCCTGCTACAATCTATGTCTTCCTGCACCAGCTGTTGGAGACTAATAGTAGCCGGTCTAGGGAATTACCGCCCTATACGTAGGCTGCCGTAAAGACCAGAATGCAAACTGCTGCGTTTGGAGCTGGGCCGTGACCGGGAAACATGGACAGCTGATGAAGTTGCAATGCGCTCAGCGATGAATCTCGGGTCCGCGCTACTCCACATGACCGTCGTCGGCGAGTATGGCGGCGACCAGGGGAAAGGTCCCATTCTTCCAATGTTTTGGAGAGGCTCAGTGGCGTTACTCCTGTCGTCATTGTGTGGGCAGCCGTCGAATATGACTTCAGGTGGCGGCTGGTAGTAACCGAGGGAACTCTAACAGCACAATGTTACGTCACGATGCCTTCGTTCAAAATGGTTCAGTTCGCAGCTCGTGGTCGTGGGGTAGCGTTCTCGCTTCCCGCGCCCGGGTTCGATTCCCGGCGGGGTCAGGGATTTTCTCTGCCTCGTTATGACTGGATGTTGTGTGATGTCCTTAGGTTAGTTAGGTTTAAGTAGTTCTAAGTTCTAGGGGACTGATGACCATAGTTGTTATGTCCCATAGTACTTAGAACCATTTGAACTAGTGCGGCCCAAGAAAACTGTGCGTTGACTATTTCGTCCGTAAGGGACGGCATTATGAGGGCTGCGACTGTTGATAAATACGATTAAAACAGCTTCCGCGTCAGTCACTTGCTTATTTTAGCACTATGCTTTTCGGTGGTTCATACCATCACAATTGTTTATATACGAGTGTCCAAGGATATTATGAGTCGAAGTGTTGCTGTAGGTTTTCTAAAGTCATAAGCGGCAGTTGAACGACCACTCCAAGGTCTTTCTTATGCAACTCGTGAGATCAATTCTGTGATATCCATTTCAGAAAAACCTTTCCGGCCATGTGACCGACCACTTTGTTAATAAAAGCAACGTTATCGTCTCTGTCGTGAGTGGTCTTACTTAGGGCAGTGGACGAATTCCACTTAGGTAAGTACAGCCCCTGACTGTCTCTCGAGAGGGTTGAACAGGGCAGAGGAAACTTACGTTGCGTTTCTTGCGAGGTCACGCAAAATGACATAACATTTTATCGTTACTAGATGTTATGTCACGAGAAACACACAGAGCCCAAATTTAGTTCTCACATGAGGAAGGATCAGTTGTAAGGTTCTCTGTTGATTGACCAAAAATTATAACTGCCCCTGCCGGCTATTTTTCTTTTTGTGGCTGATGGATGTGGTCACTTCTGAAAAGTTTTCCGCAATTGTCTTGACTAAGATTCCTGGGTTAAGCTGATGACTTCCATTGTGAATTTCACCAGCAAATGGCACCCCATCTCGTGTGAAAAATTATCGTGATGGTCTTCCTAAACTCGGGCACTCCTCAGCACAGCAGGGCATACGTCGTATTTAATGGTGGCATGAAATATTTGGAATGGATCTATCTCCAGACAGGGGGACCATATGTTTTTATGCAATCCACGTGCTCGTGGGCGCTGTCACGATGTTCATGCACAGCCATCTGACTGCAGAACGTCCAGTTCATTTCGGTAAGCACACCTTTCAAATGTCTCTTACGATCTTGAAACTTCTTAATTAAGTTTTTACTTAAACTGCTGAGTGAAGCCGGCCGGTGTGACCGTAAGGTTCTAGGCGCTTCAGTCTGGAACCGCGTGACCGCTACGGTCGCAGGTTCGAATCCTGCCTCGGGCATGGATGTGTGTGATGTCCTTAGGTTAGTTAGGTTTAAGTAGTTCTAAGTTCTAGGGGACTGATGACCACAGATGCTAAGTTCCATAGTGCTCAGAGCCTACTTTCCCTTTAGTTATTCTTATCATTTATACGCTGGCCTACTGAATTTGCCCTGACAAATACAAATACAACTCAAATGCAATCTGACTGCTCAAAAATGATAACCTGACTTCAAATAATAAATACAAAAGAATGGCCCTGAATTAGAAGAAATTCTGACAATAACTTATACATATCATAAGTCATTTACCTCACAAAAATTTTCATTACACGAACTACAGCAATGCCGCAAGCACCAATACTGCCAGTTGAATAAAAGATTCTAACTATCGAAGGCTCTAACTACTGATAGGCATGTGGTTAGCAAAGGAAAGATTTTGTTGCAGAGCAAACAATATATTTAACTTAATAATGTGGCAACCAGTTCAAAAATTATATAATCATCAGTAATAAATCTCAATGACGGATATACATTCAGACCGTCCGCTCGCGCTAATACTACAAACCTCCAAAACTGCTAATTATTAACCTCCAACCTCCTTCACTGCTGACTACTCACTCCCAACTTCCATCACTGCTGGCTGTTCACCTCCAACTGCCATCACCGCTGACTGTTAACTTCCAACTGCGTCCGACCAGCCACAGAGTCTCTTACAGAGTGAGCACAGCACTGTCAGAGTTACTAAAGCAGATCGGTACATAGCGCTGCCAACATACAAACACATAAACAGCCTACTTACAACCTATTATATGTACCTTCATTGGGATGGGGTCATCTAACTGCAAGTCGTCAGTCACTAACCGCTAAGCAGTGTCAGAGGGGATAGGAAAGTACACTCTAAGAGAAAAAAAAGGCGCACCACCAAGGAATTATCCAAACTGGACACAAATCGGTAGGTGTGATGTACGTGTGCAGACAAACAAATGGTTATAATTTCAGAAAAATTGGATGATTTATTCAACGAAAGAGCTTTACGAATTGAGCAAGCCAGTAACGCATTGTTTACCTCTGGCCCCTATGCGGGCAGCTGTTCGGCGTGGCGTTGATAGAGCTGCTGGATGTCCTCCTGAGACAATCGTGCAAAATTCTGGCCAACTGACGCACGGAGCTGATTGGAGGGCCCTGCCCACAATGCTCCAGCGTTCTCAGTTGGGAATACATCCGGCAATTTTATGGTCAAGGTAGGGTCTGGAAAGCACGAAGACAAGCTGTATAAACTATCGCCGTGTGCGGACGGCCATTATCTTGCTGAAATGTAAGTCCGGGAGGCGCTGCCCGTGGTATCTGCAGACACGTCTTCGCCGGTCATCGGCGCTCAGTTCGGGGCGGGACTCATCAATGAAGACCATGTAACTAACGTATTACTATGTTTACGACGTTCCTCATCGAGCCATATACGTTATCTCGCATTTCTAGCTGCTTCTCTCACACAAATAATGATAAAAATTCAGAAATTCAGGGTCGCCACCAGCCCAAGCCCTTCCTAACCATTTAGGAAAAAACGGAGCTGGAAAATTATTAGTTTAATTACTTTAATAATTTAATTACAAGTATGCAAATTTCTTTAAGTAGTCAGATAAATAGCACTCCACCTCGTGCATGAAGCAACTTGATTAATTCAGGATTGGAAATCGGAGTAAGTGGGTAAGATCAACACCACAGAATTTATCTTTCACGTAGATTATTTATTGTATCTAAGTATTTGGTTGCTCATCCTACCTACAAATAACTGGTGCCTGACAAGAAATATTTAAGTAAGAGTTACATGAGAATGTAACAGATAACAATTTAATTACAGCAAGAAGAAACACAGAAAACGGGGGAGGGAGACAATGATACTATCATCTCCTTTGCATTCATACCATAAAAATATCTCAGTGAGATTCGCATTACGATTCTACGCATGGACTATTCTGGACGGAGGTTTAACCAATGCACGAGGTTGTGCGATAATTATTCAAGATACTAACTGCGTCTGCTGCTTGCAGACGGCCGAAGTAGAGCACGTGGTGCATTCCGAATCAAACTGTTGTGCCGCTTTCTAGAAAGCGCACGAAAGAACAGATATTCTTGCAGAAATTATAGCTCATTAAACAGCAAACTGTTAAAATAAAGCCTATTGCGGTGCCGCGGTGGGCGGAAGGGTCATTGATTACCAAACACGTGGCACAAAATCGACACACAAAGACAAAAGCAACTTCCACAAAATATAAGATTAAAAATCATACTCGCTTTGACACAGTATTACACTCAAGTACGGTTGAAGTGATCCTAACCAGCTATTCCTAATCAGATTTACCGTTTGAAATTCTACTTCATCTTTGTTCAAAATGAACAAAGTAACTTCCACATTCGTAACTCAAGCACCCAAAAATCGCCTATTTAAAGCAATATAGTTATGGCACATTCGGAAAAATAAGCTGAAGTTCTTAAGTATTTCAACAATTAAACATAACGAAGTCCTAACTCAACCTGCTTCCTATCACCTAGAACCCCCCTTAAGAGCTACGATCCGTTCAGCGTTCAGCGAAGAGTGCCGCTTTGTCTTTCGAGATTACCTAGCTTTCCGTGCAACGGAAGCTACCAGAGGGGTAGCCCTCCGTCACCAACCTCACACACGAGAACAGCCTTCGACACAGCCTTCAACTAAGATGGGAAAACCTATCTGTTCAGGTATTGGAAGCCTAAGTTGGTCATCCTGTGCTCTCGCCGTCTGCTCCCAGCAGACGATGACCAACACAGCGTTTCCCACAAAACAAAACCGAAACCCCACATTAAAACACACATATAATATTCAATAGGCCTTACTTGAGTGCTCAGTCTTTCTGGAAGAGTTTGTGAATTGAGCTAAAATCAGGTAGTAAAGTGAATAAGTTGTAGCGAATCCGACAAGCGTCTTATGAAACAACTTCACAGAGACGTTTCAACCATTCTACTCCAGTGAAAGAGATTCCAGCCCAAATGTACACGATGCCACTGCAAACAGGCTTGTTGGTGTACGGAGGTCAGTGGAATTTCGCGCAAAGAGCGCGGTGTGTTCAGGCCTTTTCTTTGAACCGCCTATTAATGGTCCTTTTGGTCACTGAAGTGCCAATTGCACATCGGATCGATGATAATGGTGATTCGGGTCTGAGAGTCTCCCTGATGGTTGCTCGGTACTCTCGTTCTGTCGTCTCTTTAGATGCACGGCTTCCTTCTTGACGCTGTGTTTAATCATGGGTCACCCATCCTGGCCAATATTGTGAAATAGTGGCATCGCTCCTATTCAAATACCGAGAAATTAGCCGATTGCTCCAGCCCAACAGCACGTCCTTCCACAAATGCTGACATCTGCGTATACTGTACAGGCGCCGGCTGCGAGGCATAGTTGCTGTCCAGCTGAGTACATGGAATGAAATATGCAGAGAGTTTATGCCCTGGTATCCACATGTCCCCTGTTTACTATCCTTACCAGCTGGGCGGTGAAATTGAGCTGCTGCGTTACACATTCATCCACAGGCTGCCAAAGTTTAGAGTTTTGCGTTTTCCGTCGACACCCGTATAAATATCAATTTGTGACCCATTTGTATAACTACTTCGTGGTGCGTCATTTTTTTTATCTTAGAATGTACTTTGGGAGATCGGAGGCAGGTGTCACTGTAGGAGCGCGTAAATGCGCACTCAGCTTTGCATCAAAGAGGCACATTTCTTCAGCCTGTACGAAGCTTCTATCTGCATTAACCAAGGGCCATGTAGTGGTGTGGTTCCATAGCACGTTACATGTATTAAAATCTCTACAAAGATGAAATGTCCGGGGGAAGCTGTGTAACGAAGCACACTAGAATCCAAAATTAAATCAACAAACGGAAATTTTGCAAGACTGCATTTATTTTGTCACAAAACACTATAAAAAGGTGTAGTAAAGTAGGAGCAAAGGGTAGAATACAGAACGTAAACAACTGTAACAAGCATAATGTTAGATAAAAATGTTCTTCGTATTTTCCAACTTAACAGGTTTTCATACACATTCACAGAACTGGTTATGTACTCAGTATGGGGTGCGGCCACCTCTTGCAACAATACAGGCCCGACAACGACGGTGCATGCTATGAATGACGTCATCAGCCTCATGTTGAAGCAATAAGAACCATTCTTCCTGCAAAACTGCTCGCTTGGAGAGTGGTTGGTGGATGCTGATGTGACGCAACCCGTCTCCCTAGTGCATCACAGACATGCTCTATGGGATTAAAATCGGGAGAGCGAGCAGGCCATGCCAGGCGTGGAATATTCTCCAAGAAAGTATCAACCACCCATTTTATATGAGATCGAGCATTATCGTCCTTGAATACGAATCCTGAGCCCACAGAGACTTGCGAGAACCGTACATGGGGTCCCAAAATCTCGTCACAACACCTGACAGCACTTAAACCATGCCGATACTCCTGCATAATTTCATAGAGAGGTATTAGAGGGGTCAACATAACCCCTGTCCACGCAATTAGGGATTCTCTTCGATATCGGTCTCTTTCCGTAATGTTTGAAACGTCCCCTTTGAAAAATTTATGATTGTGCTGATAAACCCCTTACGTTATTTGATTTTCAAACAGCTGAGCAAAAGTGAACGTACTCAGACATTTCTCTCTTTACTTATTCTGATCATCACTAAACTGACACACAATATTTTTAGCGCAACGCAATCTGACTTTCAATAATCCCTACAAAAGAATGGCCCTGACTAACAATAACCTATACCTTTCATGAATCACTTACCTCACAAAAATCTTCGTTACTCGAACTACTGCAGTACAGCGAGCGCCAATACTGCCAGCTAAATAAAAGATTCTAACTACTGAAGGCACTAACTACTGATAGGCATAGTTGGCAAATGAAAGATTTGGATAGAGAACAAACAATGTATTTACCTTAATAGTGTTCAAAAGTCATTATATATATATATATATATCTCATGATATCCAGTATTACAAATGTACTGTCTCTGATGGACACACGTCCAGATCATCCGCTCTCAAAACTCTGCCATCTCTCTCCGCACATCCACCACTGCTGGCGGCTCACCCCCAACTGCGCAACGCTATGCGCTGTTCACATCCAACTGCCCACCACTACAATAGTGAATATTCCAACAATGCCAACCAGCCTCAGACTGCACACAGCACAGCCAGTGATTTTCATACAGAGCGCTATGTGGCGTTATCAATATAAAAACCTAAACAGCCTCTTACATGTTTAGGTCCCGAAATCGTGATCCACGTGCCCTCAGATGCGAGTCCGTCGAGAATCACCCTCCAGATCAAATCAGCACTCGTCTGTAAAAAGAACATTAGCCTCTGTTCGACCTTGCAGATAGCATGTTGACTGCTCCACTCTAAACGTACCCTTCTGTGAAGACGCGTCAAAGTTAAACATATAGCAGGTCTTCGACAATAAAGGCCACTCTGCCGAAGCCTTCTGTACACTGTTTACTTCTATACAACACGTCCAGTGGGGGCTGCAAGCTCAGATGTCAGCTGCAGTGCAGTACTAAGACGGCATGTCGTGTCCTCGCAGCCAAATAACGCTCCTCTCTTTCTGTCACACATGGTCGGCTCTGCTCTGGTCTTCGGGATACAGTTTCGGTCTCTATAAACTATCGCAACGTCCGAGAAACAACAGAAAGATTCACATTGAGCCATCGGCCACATCAGTTTGCGACTGTCCTACTCCCAATCTTCCTACGGTCCTCCACAGCAGAGTGACTGGTAGGCATCTTCTCTGTGTCCTACTGCATCGTCTGTGATTGTACACACAGCGATAGTGGTTGTGGGACTAACCGGCAAACACTACCCCATTTTATAGGTGCCTTGACGTCATTGTTCGTTAACCGAAATGCCATCTTTCGTGCAAAACACTATCTTTCGGACATCTGTTGACAGTTTGTGTGACTATATCGTGAATTAGACACAGGACGGGGAAATAGCGGTTTGATGCTATAAATTTGGACACCAGTGTATGCATAGACTTCTTGCCTGGCGCTTCATGTCATGCCAAGTAGTGGGAACATACTATTACACTTCGTGGACTGAGTCTGCAAATGCTTGCAATACGGTGTTGAGGGGAGAGCCAAGGCATGGTAATCGTCGTCGATGATTAGGATCATTACACCTGATCTCTCTCTGACAACCGAGGCCGTCCTTTCTAAGGCGGCGTTTACTCAGGACTGTCAGTGTCTCTTGGGTTTCTCGAAGAAAAAGACACAAAGTCCTCGACTGTCTCAAGAACTTCAGTTCTCATTGGATGTCCCACTGTGATAAAGTTAAAAACCATAGCCTTCCCCTTTCTTTCTGTAGAGGTAAAGATCCTGCAACAGAGCAAAAGCACTAGTAGCGAGGGATGATGAGGGATGGGGAGGGGGGGGGGGGGAGGGGGAGCGTCTTTACTTGAGGAATTGTAAGGGTCCCTCAGGCAGATTTTTATCCCGAAGTTCTCAATTATTTGTTGGATATATCCTAATATCTTACCATAACTCACTACGGCTCAAATGGTTCAAATGGCTCTGAGCACTGTGGGACTTAACTGCTGTGGTCATCAGTCCCCTAGAACTTAGAACTACTTAAACCTAACTAACCTAAGGACATCACACACATCGATGCCCGAGGCAGGATTCGAACCTGCGACCGTAGCGGTCGCGCGGTTCCAGACTGCAGCGTCTAGAACCGCTCGGCCACTCAGGCCGGCCACTACGGCTCCCTCTACTACTATGGAAGTTGTTCTTTAATGTCTTAACACACATCTTATCACCCTGTTGCTTCTCTAGTCAGTTTTTTTTCACATATTCCTTTCCTGGACGATTTTACGGAGATATTCCTGATTTCTTATCTGATCATTTCATTTAGTTTCCAGCATCTTCTATAACACTACACCTTAAATGTTTCGATTGTCTTTTATTTCAGTTTTTCAACAGGACTTGATTCACTTGCAGACAATGTTGTGCTCCAGACGTACATATTCAGAAATGTTTTCCTCAAATTAAGACCTATATTTCTTGCTAGTATATTTTTATAGTGAGAAATGCTCCTTTTACCTGTTCTATTCTGATTCTTATATTCTCCTTGCTTCGTCCGTCATGCGTTATTTTAGTTGCAAAGTAGCAGAATTCCTTCATTTCGTCTATTACGTGGTCGCCTTAATGTTAATTTCATTTCTGCTATTCCTCACTACTTTCGTCTCTCTATGGTTTATTTCAGTCTAGTTTCTGTGCTTATCAGAATGTCCATTTCATCCGAGAGATACTTCAATTCTTGCTCGCTTTCACTGAGAGTAGCAATGTCATCAGTAGATCTTATCATTGACATCCCTGAATTTTAATCACATTCCTAACACTACCTTTTATTTGCGTCACTGCTTCTTCGATGTACAGTTTGAGCAGTAGGGCCGAAAGACTGCATCCCATTCTTACACCATTTTTAATCCGAGTATTTCGTTCTTGGTCCTCCAGTCTTACTGTACCCTCTTCATTCTTGTATTTATTGTATATTACTAATGATTTCCTGTAGCTTAGACTTATACCTGTTTTTCTAAGAGTTTCAAATACCGTACACCATGTTATGATGTCGAACGCTTTTTGTAGGCCGACAAATACTATGACGGTGCTGAAAATTAACAAGAGCGAACTGTTACGGCCGAACACACCGCTGTATAAGAGCGTTGTCAGCGACGATTCCCCCTTTGAGGGAAGACTTAATTAACTTGCTTCTCTGCGTCACCCCTTCGACCAGGCCAACAGCCGCCCGTGTCCGCTACAAAGTTTGATGGCTTTTAGCGTCGACTAACTTTCGGATTCAGGAACGGATAACCTGGTGCGCGGTTCCAGTTCCAGGTTGCCTATCTAATGGCTTCCAGAGGCAACAAAAATTTGATTTTCAATATTTAATATAATTACTGACCGAAATTAAAAATTTAAAAAGCTGTCATAATTTACTCATTAAGAGGTACGATCTTACGTGAAAGATTTAACACAGTAAGACAAGTATTACAGTTAGAAACCGTATAAATACCTTGAGGCATTGTCACTCAGGGCGCGTAAGTACCCGGACTAGATTGTTTCAGTATCTGAGAATAAGAGCACTTGCAAAAGACTTTTCCCATAATTACAATCCTCTGCAAAACCTTTTCTCGCTGACTCCCCCCACAAAGTGATGAAAGAAAAAAATTATTGCTTACATTTTTCTGTTCATGAGTGAAACTTCAGCATCGGGTATGACGTTTTATTTATTACTTCCTTACTACCAATTCCATTCGCAACACATTTTGCAGACAAAAAAAAAATGGCTCTGAGCACTATGGGACTTAACTGCTGAGGTCATCAGTCCCCTAGAACTTAGAACTAATTAAACCTAACTAACCTAAGGACATCATACACATCCACGCCCGAGGCAGGATTCGAACCTGCGACCGTAGCGGTCATGCGGTTCCAGACTGTAGCGCCTAGAACCGCTCGGCCACTCCGGCCACAGGTGACTTCTGTATATAAGATGGGTAAAAGAACGGACCCTCAAAATTGCAGACCAATATCCGTGACATCCGTTTGCTGCAGAATCCTTCAGCATATTCTCAGTTCGAATATCATAAATTTTCTTGAGATCGAGTAGCGTATGTCCACGAATCAGCACGGTTTTAGAAAGTAAGGCTCGTGCGAAACTCAGCTTGCTCTTTTCTCACACGATATACTGCGAACTTCGGATCAAGGGCAACAGGTAGGCTCCTTAATTCTAGATTTCCAGAAAGTTACCCCTTTGCAGACTGTTAAGGAAGGTACGAGCATATGGAATAGGTTCACAGATATGTGAATGGCTTGAAGACTTCTTTAGTTACAGATGTTGTGGCGTAGGAAGACAGCCACGCCACGGAAGTAGCCGATAGGCACGCGTTTAGCAGGCAAGCTATAGGTCTGTAAGAGGATACGTAATGAATGTTATAAAGAAAAGTACGTAGCTTCTGAACTACTTAACTTTAATCCATCCTTTTGGTACATCTGGAGATTGTGGCGATACAAGTGAGACTCTTTAGATATATGCAATGTTACTAATGGCGCCTTGCTAGGTCGTAGCCATTGACTTAGCTGAAGGCTATTCTAACTATTGGCTCGGCTAATGAGCAATGCTTCGTCCGTGTAGTCGCTAGCAATGTCGTCCCTACAACTGGGGCGAGTGCTAGTCCGTATCTCGAGACCTGCCTTGTGGTGGCGCTCGGTCTGCGATCACACAGTGGCGACACGCGGGTCCGACATGTACTAATGGACCGCGGCCGATTTAAAGCTACCACCTAGCAAGTGTGGTGTCTGGCGGTGACACCACAACAGAACTCACCATGTTGTCCTCGACGCTGAGTGTTGATCAAGGACGAGAGTATCATCAGGAGTGTCTCAGGGAAGTCGACATGAGCGCTGTTATTTTCTATACACATAAATGACTTCGCGGACAGGATGGGCAGCAATTTGTAGCTGTTTGCTGATGATGCCGTGGTGTACAGTAACGTGTCGAAGTTGAGTGACTGTTGGACGATACAAGATGACTTACACAAAAATTCTAGTTTGAAATTACAATTAAATCAGAACCATTAGCTGTTGACGGGCGTTGATATACATCAACCACGACAGTTGAAAATGCGTGCCCCGACCAGGACTCGAACGCGGGGTCTCCTGCTTACATGGCAGACGCTCTATCCATTTGAGCCACTGAGGGCACAGAGGATAGTGTGTCTGCAGCGACTTATGGCCGGTACGCTCCCCGTGAGACCCACATACTCAACTTACACTACATTCGTAGTGCCCCTGCCATTATACCCATTACTCGCGGCAGAAAATCCACAGAGTCCCGTAAGAGTTCAGGCAATTCGTGTGCATCTGCACTAAAGAAGGTCATCAGACGGTTAGCCTTAACGATATGAGGATGGCATCTGTTCTTTCGGACATGTTCGAAAGAACAGATACCATCTTCATAAATTTCTAGTTGGTGTAATGATCGGCAGAAGCTCCAAATGCAGAAAAAATATAAGTTAAAGCGGATGAGTAGGGAAAACAAACCCGTGATGTTCCGAAAGTGTCCTGCTTAACACTGTCACATATTTTAGATATCTGGGCGTAACGTTGCAAAACGATATGAAGTGGAACGAACAAGTGACGACTGTGGTAGGGAAGGCGAATGGTAGACTTCGGTTTATTGGGAGAATTTTAGGAAAGAGTGATTCACCTGTAAAGGAGTTCGCATGTAGAGCACTAGTACGACCGATTCTTGAGTATTGCTCGAGTGGTTGGGATCTGTACCAGGTCGGATTAGAGGAAGCAGTTCAGAGGTGGGCTACTAGATTTGTTACCGGTAGGTTCCATCGTCAAGAAAGTATTACGGAGATGCTTCGAGAACTCAAATGGGAATCCCTGGAGGGAAGGCGACGTTCTTTTCAAGGAACACTATTGAAAAAACTTAGAGAACCGGCATTTGAAGCTCGCTGCAGAACGATTTTACTGCCACCAACATACACTGCGTGTAAAGAGCACGAAGATACGAGAAAATAGGGCTCATACGTAGTCATAAAAACGGTTTTCCCTCGCTCTGTTTGAGAGTCGACCAGGAAAGGAAACCATCAGTAGTAGTAGTACAGGGTTTCCCCGCCACACGTCGCACGGTGGTTTGCGGAGCACGCATGCAAATGTAGATGTAGATTCCACTGAATGTACCTGCAGGAGATTTTGACACCCAAAACACTGACATGCGTGAAATACTATCTTTTGCTGAAACGGAGCTCAAATTATTCGGACTATATTCATCCAGTGTTTCATAATGAGAGCGCATAGCGACATTAAACGTAACTCCATACTTTGAAAGGTGGCTACACTGTGCCACTGCGCCAGAGAGTGCGCCAAAGAGTACTATTAAGCCGCCTCCACAGTGCTTGTTGGGAGTTCGTAGCAGGCAGTGTGTGTTTAGAGTTCATGGCAGTCAGTGCTTATGAAGAGATCGTAGAAGTCAGTGCTTGTTGAGAGTTCGTGAAAGTCAGTGCTAGTAGAGAGCTCGTGGTTGTCGTGAAGTTGGAGTAAGATGTTGTAGTAAAGAGTGTTGTTCCATGTCTTATGCAGTTATTTGATGGGAGAGATAGCAGATGTTATTGTAATGAGTGCATTTCGTCAATATATATGAAGGTAAAACTTACAATGTTCTTTTATTAGTTGTGTATCTGAAATAATGTGTCACTACAGGTTCAGTCAACAAAGCATCTGGCTTGTGTTCTTGGATTAGAGTGTAATTGTGATTTTCTTGCGTAATTATAGTTTTTCTAAATTTCTTTTGTCACGTTAGTATAGTTGGTACTTAAAAATTCTTGTCTTGTTGGAAAGGAACCGTGCCAGATGTGGGCGTTGAGTCACACTCCCACATACAGAACAGTTACATTTGTGCTTGGATTTTGTAGGTTTTATAGTTGCTGGGGACTTAATTAATTAATTGTGTTAACGAAATATTTCATTTCATTCTTGTTGTTATTCTTTGCAGTCAGATAGCGTAATAATACTAGTCAGGGCCAACCGATTACGAAACAGCGTAATCGGACATACAGCTACTAAAAACCAAAAATATTTTCAATCATATTTAATTAAGCCCCCATGCACGTGGCGACCGCTGCTTCGGATCGTCCCTTGGAATTCTTCTGATTGTAAAAATAGTAGACAGTAGTATTGTTGTAGTAATTTGTAGTTTAGTAATTGTAGTCTATTTTGCATGTGTAGATTTGGTAATTGTCATTCTTCTAATGGTATTTTTTTTTCTCAGAATTAAATTTGTTGTCTTGTCAACGGGTTTGACAATTTAGTGCAATTATTTCAATTGTTCGATTGATCGTGTTTGAGGGAGTCATTGTATTTGAATGGTATTGTTGAGATAAAGAGTCACCGTGTGTAATTTTCGTACAGTGACGAATCTTTCGTATATTTTGTAAATGATTACGCGATCAATGAAAAAGGCAAAAATGATGAATAGTGAGAATAACGAAATTGTTGACATGGCGAACTCGCCAATAGAGGAAAACAGTATGGTGGATAATGGAGTTGAAAACAATGTAAGAAAATTTCCGTAAACACAGTTAATTAATTAAGTCCCCAGCAACTATAAAACCTACAAAACCAATGAGCACAAGAGTAACTGTTCTGTATGTGGGAGTGTAACTCAACGCCCACATCTGGCACGGTTCTTTTCCAACAAGACAAGAATTTTTAAATACCAACTATACTAACGTGACAAAAGAAATTTAGAAAAACTATAATTACGCAAGAAAATCACAATTACACTCTAATCCAAGAACACAAGCCAGATGCTTTGTTGACTGAACCTGTAGTGACACATTATTTCAGATACACAACTAATAAAAGAACATTGTAAGTTTTACCTTCATATATATTGACGAAATGCACTCATTACAATAACATCTGCTATCTCTCCCATCAAATAACTGCATAAGACATGGAACAACACTCTTTACTACAACATCTTACTCCAACTTCACGACAACCACGAGCTCTCTACTAGCACTGACTTTCACGAACTCTCAACAAGCACTGACTTCTACGATCTCTTCATAAGCACTGACTGCCATGAACTCTAAACACACACTGCCTGCTACGAACTCCCAACAAGCACTGTGGAGGCGGCTTAATAGTACTCTTTGGCGCACTCTCTGGCGCAGTGGCACAGTGTAGCCACCTTTCAACTTCTTAACTGATTTGTAAAGTAATCAGACGTTTGATGTTATTTTATACTTGACAGTTCGACTCTTTAAAGAATCTGGGGTGGGGCTTTACTGGTGATATGCTAAGGTCGCGTTTGCAGCGTAGAAATGTCTAGAATTTTCTTTCCAGAACTAGCCTCAGAAGTTGCCTTGCAAGTGGAGGACTGAGGTTTCCTAAGAATAACATCTACTGCCTTGTACTGTAACTGTATCGTTATTCTACAGGGTGATTCAAAAAGAATACCACAACTTTAAAAATGTGTATTTAATGAAAGAAACATAATATAACCTACTGTTATACATCATTACAAAGAGTATTTAAAAAGGTTTTTTTTCACTCAAAAACAAGTTCAGAGATGTTCAATATGGCCCCCTCCAGACACACGAGCAATATCAACCCGATACTCCAACTCGTTCCACACTCTCTGTAGCATATCAGGCGTAACAGTTTGGATAACTGCTGTTATTTCTCGTTTCAAATCATCAATGGTGGCCGGGAGGGGTGGCCGAAACACCATATCCTTAACATACCCCCGCAAGAAAAAATCGCAGGGGGTAAGATCAGGGCTTCTTGGAGGCCAGTGATGACGTGCTCTGTCACGGGCTGCCTGGCGGCCGATCCATCGCCTCGGGTAGTTGACATTCAGGTAGTTACGGACAGATAAGTGCCAATGTGGTGGCGCTCCATCCTGCTGAAATATGAATTGTTGTGCTTCTTGTTCGAGCTGAGGGAACAGCCAATTCTCTAACATCTCCAGATACTGTAGTCCAGTTACAGTAGCACCTTCGAAGAAAAAGGGACCAAAAACTTTATTGGCTGAAATGGCGAACAAATGTACAACTAAATGAAACTTTATAGCTCCCTTAATTCGCCGACAGATAGTGCTTAGCTCTGCCTTTTGTCGTTGCAGAGTTTTAAATTCCTAAAGTTGTGGTATTCTTTTTGAATCACCCTGTATTTTCCTTTAGTTTACTTCCTTATTAATGTTCTTCTGCTACTTAACTTTTCTTCTGTGCCAGAATTGCATTCACAACAGATATTTGAGTGATGGATATACATAACATTGGACATCTGTATGTTCTGCAAAGTATGATAGTTTCCCCTGACTAAAACTGTGAATTTACATGCCAATAATTAGTTTCTTGTTGGCTCCATGCCTTATTCTTAGCCTCAAGCTATTGTGTAAGTCATGTTTTTACATACCTGTGCTCCAGTACAACGAAATAAATATATCAGGTATTCAGTTAATTTTCCCCGAGAAATCACTTCTAAGTAAATAATTTTGTCTTTGCTATATAACATAAGGAACTATTTAAACTGTATGTTTGTTATCGTTATGTATGAAAATGAAATGAAGTCCCATGCACCTTGACAGAGCGTAGGGGAACGATGCGGAAGACTCCCACCGCCGTGCTAGGCAAGGTCCTAGTGGAGGTGGTTTGCTGTTGCCTTCTTCCGACCGTAATGGGGATGAATGACGATGATGAAGACGACACAACAACACCCAGTCATCGCGTGGCAGGTGAAAATCCCTGACCTCGCCGAAAATCGAACCTGGGACCCCATACTCGGGAAGCGAGAACGCTACCACGAGACCACGAGCCGCGGACCTCGTTATGTATACGTGACTCTTTTTCATTTTGTTCGTATTTTGCTGTCAGTGATACTCAATGACCGAACATACTGTCAAAGAACTCTCTCCTACCTAGTGACGTGTGAAGACGGTGAGTGATGGTGCAGTCTGCAGCCTGTTGTCTTCACTGAATTTGTTAAGATGGTGTGACGCCCTTTTTTATCTGACACGGACATACACTAAAATAATTATTGACTCACTTGAGCGACAAATTGGCTTGATCCACACAGCTTTTCTGAAAAGTCTAACACATTTGGAGCAGTATATGAAGAAAGGTCCAGCTGGGGCTAGTATCTACAATTTATCTAGACTCTCCAATTTTCATTCATATCATAGCATCGCCATATATGTAATAGCAGGTGCTTGGCCCTGTGTTAAATAGAAAAGACAATGAGGTGTGCCACGGCTACACAGAAGTGTTATTAAGTAATCAATCATGCCCCACCGTGATTCAGTAAAAAGCCACACTCTTTTGTCATTTGTGGCTCATATATCAGCTCTTCAATGCTCAAAAATAGTTCGCAGAATCTCAGTAAATTAAATCATTTGGAATCTTAGTTACTCCTTGAATCGTTTTCGTACGTTCGAAGTTCAGAAAAACTCACGTCATTACTCTCTGTCGCTACTCTCTTCTCCTTCCGCCTTATTTCAACTGTACGTTCCTCTGATTTTACTCAAACATAAATCTCTCTGGGCATAGCACTCACACAATAGGAAATATACGAGTACGAGACATACGCATAACTTTACACATTTCAGCATAACAGATACTATTAGTTAAACAAAAAGAAAGAAAAATATATGAATAAACACGCCTGGAAAATTCCGTCACAGTAGCAGACGGTTTTCTAACAAATTCGCTTTCCCCTTCTCCCCAATTTTCCTATTTCTGAGGCACTATGTCTGTATGTAATAGAGTATCGGAATACGTCAGGTTTTTTTCTGACGGATGAATGGTACAGAGTGATTCGATTTTCGCAAATCAAAATGCCAGTAGTCATTTACGAGTCACTGAAGATTCTAATGCAGAAGTTAGTTAAAATTCTGAAAATCCTATCGGAAAGAAAATCATCGTAAATCACTAACACATTATCTACTTCTTACTGTGATTGTTCTGGAAGAAATTTGATTATTGCAATAGCCACTGTCTGTTGGTAGCACGCTTTTGACATGAACAGGGTCCAATCCTTTCCTCAGCTAAATGTACCCAAAAATGTCGTCCTAATGCTGCGTTTCCTTCGACGTATTCTTCGTAATTATAGCAAATATTATTTCATCTCGATGTTGATAGGACGTTGGAGTAAAACCTACTTTCTTCCCTTCTTTTGTAACTTAGGTAATCGAGATAGGGGTCAAAAATTCATGGTTGGAAGTTTCTTTAACTAGGATACTAACACAACGCTTCAGCTGTTGTATGATGTACACTGAAGCGCCAAAGAAACTGGTATAGCCATGCATATTCAATTATAGAGATATGCAAACAGGTGGAATAGAGAGCTGCGGTCGGCAACGCCAGTATAAGACAACAAGTGTCTGGCGCAGTCGTTAGATCGGTTACTGCTGCTACAATGGCAGGTTATCAAGATTTGAGTTTGAACGTGGTGTTAGAGTTGGCGCAGGAGCGACGGGACACAGCATCTCCGAGGTAGCGATGAAATGGGGTTTCTCCTGTACGAGCATCTCACGAGTGTACCGTGAACATAAGGAGTCCGGTAAAACACCAGATCTCCGACATCACTACGTCCAGAGAAAGATCTAGCAAGAACAGGACCTAAGATGACTGAAGAGAATCGTTCAACGTGACAGAAGTGCAACCCTTCCGCAAATTGCTTCAGATTTCAATGCTGGGCCGCCAACAAGTGTCACCGTGCGAACCATCCAACGAAACATTATCGACATGGGCTTTGGGAACTGAAGGCCCACTCGTGTACCCTTTGATGACTGCATGACAAGGCTTTACGCCACGCCTGGACCCGTCAACACCGACACTGGATGTTGATGACTGGAAACATGTTGCCTGGTCGGACGAGTCTCGTTTCAAATTATATAGAGTGTACGGGTGTGGAGACAGCCTCATGAATCCATGGACCCTACGTGTCAGCGGGGAACTATTCAAGCTGGTGGAGACTCTGTCTTGGGTCGTATGCAGTTGAAATATTATGGGACCCCTCATACGTCTAGATACGACTCTGGCAGCTGACACGTACGTAAGCATCCTGTCTGGTCATCTGCATCAATTCATGTCCATTGTGCATTCCGATGGACTTGGCCAATTCCAGCAGGACAATGCGTCATCCCACACGTCCAAAATTGCTACAGAGTCGATCCAGGAACACTCTTTTGAGTTTAAACACTTCCGCTGGCCACCACACTCCCCAGATATGAAAATTATTGAGCATATCTGAGATGCCTTGCAACGTGCTGTTAAGAAGAGACCTCCACCCCCTCGTACTCTTACTGATTTATGGACAGCCCTGCAGGATTCATGGTGTCAGTTGCCTCCAGCACTACTTCAGATATTAGTCGAATCCACGCCGCGTCGTGTTGCGGCACTTCTGCGTACTCGCGGGGGCCCTACACGATATTAGGAAGGTGTACCAGTTTCTTTGGCTCAGCCGGCCACGGTGGCCGAGCGGTTCTAGGCGCTTCAGTCCGGAACCGCGCGACTGCTACGGTCGCAGGTTCGAATCCTGCTTCGGGCATGGATGTGTGTGATGTCCTTAGGTTAGTTAGGTTTAAGTAGTTCTAAGTTCTAGGGGACTGATGACCTCAGATGTTAAGCCCCATAGTGTTCAGAGCCATTTAAACCATTTTTTTCTTTGGCTCATGAGTGTACATCTGCCTGACACTACGTAACGCCTTGGATTCTGTATGGCACACCTGAGGGAGTCATCGCTGCAGTCTGGTTCTGATTCGTCAGAGCAAAGTATCAGCAGTCATGCTATTATACCGTTCATTAATTTAACACTCGGTGATAATTTGTTTATTACTCTTGTGATATTTTTCAAGCAGTGTAGTTTATTGGAGTAAAGACAATTTCGTGGATTCCTCGCGTAAGCGTTACAGGGCCGTTATTGTTTATACGCCCAAGTGACGAAAGTCATGGGACAGCGATGTGCACATATAGAGGTGGCGGTAGTATGGCGGACACAAGACATAAAAGGCCAGTCCACGGGCGGAGTTACCATTTTGTACTCAGGTGAGTCATGTGGAAAGGTTTCCGACGTGATTGTGGCCGCGCGACAGGGATTAACAGGCTTCGAACGCGGAATGGTAGTTGGAGCTAGACGCATGGGATATTGCATTTCGGAAATCGTTAGGGAATTCAATGTTCCGAGATCCACGGCATCAAGAGTGTCCCGAGAATACGACTAACATACAAGCAGCACTGCGTGAAATAACCGTACAAATAATGTGGGACCACGATAAACGCTTCCGTTAGGACAGTGCGCGAAATTTGGAATTAATGGGCTATGGCAGCAGACGACCGACGGCAGCGCCTGTGCTAACAACACGACATAGCCTGCAGTGCCTCTCCTGAGCTCGTAACCATACCGACTGGACCCTAGACGACTGTAAAACCGTGGCCTGGTCAGATCTGTCCCGATCTCATTTGGTAAGAGCGTATAATAGGGTTCGAATGTGGTGCAGGCCCCCGGAAACCATTGACCCAAGTTGTCAACAAGGCACTGCGCATTCTGGTGGTCGCTCCATAGTGGTGTGGGCCATGTTTACATGGAATGGACTGGGTCGTCTGGTCCAATTGAACCGATCATTGACTGGGAATGACTATGTTCGGCTACTTGGAGACCATCTGCAGCCATTCGTGGACTTCATGATCCCAAATTACGATGGAATTTTTATGGATGACGATGCGCTGTGTCATCGGGCCGCAACTGTTCGCGATTGGTTTGAAGAACTGTAAGTGGGCTGCTTTTGTGTTGGCAGTGCTGTGTAGCGCTTTGCATTGGATCTCTGGCTGCGCTTTCTTTGTAAGAGACTCTGTCGCTGGTTGGACTCGTCGTTGGAAGTTAATCGCCAGTAGTGTTGGGCAGTTGGAAATTAGTCGCCAGCAATGATGGAAGTACTGTTGGGCGGTTGGAGGTGTACAGCCAGCAGTGATGGATGTTAAATGTGAGAACTTAGCATTGATGGAGGATAGAGGTCTGAAGTGTTAGCGTAGGCTAACGTTCTGTACATGTTCGACTTGGAGATTGAATATTATTCATGACTATATACATTTTACTAGACGTCAATGACGATTTATGTTTGTGTCTGAACTGGATGTCACAATATTAACGTAAAAAAACTTTATTTGGTTTGCAACAAAATCTTTCCTTTGCTAATCACATGCCTGTTAGTAGTTAATGGCTTTAGTAGTTGGAGTATTATATTTAGCTGGCAGTATTGAGGCTCGCTGTATTGCAGTAGTTCGCGTAATGAAGATTTTTGTGAGGTAAGTGCTTAATGAAATATGTAGGTTATTGTTAAGATTTCTTTTTAGTCAGGGCCATTGTTTTGGATTAATTATTTGAAGTCAGGTTACCTTTTTTTGAGCAGTCAGATTGCGTTGCGCTGGAATATTGTGGGTCAGTGTTGACATGACAAGAATAAGTGAAGAGAAAGTAGGTTCACTTGCATCCAATTTCACTCAGCAGTTTAAGTAAAATATTTAGTAAAGAAGTTTCAGAACATTCTGGACAATTCGAGCGAATGATTTAGCCACCTAGATGGCTCGACATGAATCCCATCGAAGATTTATGGGACATAATCGAAAGGTCAGTTCTCTAAACAGGCAACGCTTTAGCTATTACGGACGGCTATAGAGGCAGAATGGATCAATATTTCTGCAGGGGACTTCCAAAGACTTGTTGAATGAGTGCTACGTCAAGTTGCTGCACAATGTCGCGGAAAAGGAGGTCCGACATTATATTAAGAGCTATCCCATGAGTTTTGTCACCTCAGTGTAATATAAATCACATCAGAATCTCGGTGACGATGCTGTTGTCTGCAGAATCGCTGCATCACCAGAAGACAATCGCGAGCTACAGGAAGAGCTGAGAAGATCAACAATTGATGCCGCGGTTGGTAGTTGATCCTGAAGGTAATGTATTGCGTACAAACAGGTGAAGAAATCCATTCCTGTTCGACTATGCAATTGGTGAAAAATCATACGCAATAGTAACAACTGTAAAATGTAGGGTATGTCATAAAGGACTTTACGAATTTGAAAAGTAATGTGAACTTGAAACTTCCTGGCAGATTAAAACTGTGTGTCCGACCGAGACTCGAACTCGGGACCTTTGCCTTTCGCGGGCAAGTGCTCTACCACTGAGCTATCGAAGCACGACTCACGTCCTGTGCTCACAGCTTTACTTCTGCCAGTACCTCGACTCCTCAGCGCACACTCCGCTGCAGAGTGAAAATCTCATTCTGGTAATGTGAACTTATTGAATGAACCTACAGTGATGGTTTTGGTGTCATTTTATAGCAAAATACATCATGTTTTTTACCACGTACCTAACAGGTTAAAAATTGCTTGCGTTGGCTGTGTGGCACACATTCCGTCTGGAGTAGATTTCTCGCACAAATAGCTTCAGCGCGTCAAACGTGGCTTTTTCATTTGTGAGGTATATATTAGCTCTGAGCTGTACTGAAGAACCAAGTAGAGGTGGAACATACAAGGTACCCTCGATGGTTCCCGAAAAGAAAAAGTCAAGAGGTGCCAGGTCTAGTGAACGTGGCGGCCATGCTATTGGCGCATTCACTTAAGTGGAAATCGTACATTTAGGAAACTCCGGACGTCTTACCAGACAGTCAAAACTTGATCTATTTTCCTACAAGATGACACCAGTGTTACGTCTATAAGCAGTATGAATAAGTTCTTACGAATTTTCAAAGTTGTAAAGTGCTTTTTCTTATGCGTCCTATACTTCGAAGTAACTGACTGGTGCGCCCTAAAATGGAATGACCACATTATACTCTAAGGGACAGTCAAACGAAAACCAGACAGATGGAAAAAGTAAGTAAACTGTTTATTATTTCGAAAGAAATCGACATAACTGTTAACTTATAACCGGCTGTGAGACAGAATGGTCAGTGCCTTAATGGAAAAATATTTGTGGTTTCGTACAGAAGTATGATTGTACCCAGGCGTTTTCGTCTTCGTTCGAAGCAAATCACGGCCACGGACGTCTTTCTTCAGCGCTCCAAAAATATGGAAATCGTATGGAGAGAGATCGGGATGCTTGGAGACTGTGTAAGGGTTTCCCAGCGGAATTTCTGCTATGCGATTTCTATGTTTTTAGAGCCCTGAAGAAAGACATTCGTGGCAAACGCAAACATTTTACCCGGAAGACACTGACTGTCTTGTTTCAGAGTGGGATTAATGTATTAAAAGTCGTGACGATTACTTTTGAAATAATAAACAATTTACTTACGTTTTCCATTTGTCTCGCCCGACGGTGCGGCCGAGTGGTTCTAGGCGCTTCAGTCTGGAACCGCGCGACCGCTACGGTCGCGGGTTCGAATGCTGCCTCGGGCTTGGATGTGTGTGACGTCCTTAGGTTAGTTAGGTTTAAGTAGTTCTAAGTCTAGGGGACTGATAACCTCAGATCTTAAGTCCCATAGAGCCATTTTGAACCATCTGTCTCGTTTCACTTGACTGCCCCTTATAACTGTACAGGAAAGCAGGTTGACCGATTGAGATGCATTGGAAGAATTTTAGGAA
Source organism: Schistocerca serialis cubense (assembly GCF_023864345.2). Lineage (NCBI taxonomy): Eukaryota > Metazoa > Arthropoda > Insecta > Orthoptera > Acrididae > Schistocerca > Schistocerca serialis. The sequence continues at coordinate 535,606,566 of NC_064643.1, forward strand.
ATGTTATTCATCCACAGAAGAAGCAACTTCCAAGAAAACACTTTCGACCGATTCTGAACAGTAATGTTCGTCACTCTGGGTTCTTCACCAAGTTAGATTACTATAAGAAACAGACAATATAATGGAGAGCGGGGGGTTTAGAACGGTATCGTATACTCGGCACGAAAACTTTAAGGACATGCTTAACAAACTCAGGTGACATACGTTACAAGAGAGGCATTGTGCATCAAGGAGAGGTTTACTGCTAAAATTTCGTGGGCGTACGTTCCAAGAGGAGCCGGACAACATATTACTCCGTTCCACATATCATAGGGAAGCTTAACCACAATCTTTCTCCCCACACACCATTCACGAATGTATCAGGGAAGGAGGGAGAGAGGTTGGAAATGATAGTGGTACGAAAAGTAATCTCAGCCATACACCGTAATATGACTTACACAGCAAAGATCTGTGTGCTGATGTCCATGAGGCACTATGAGGGAAATCTTAGAAGCTTAGGCAGGGAATATAACAGAGAGTGAATGAGCTTGCCCCCTGCCACGTAGTTCAGAAGCACCGCAGTTAAAAAAATTTCAAATGGGATTCTGCAGCTGGTCAGCAGGTTCGCGTGAGGTGTGTATGGCAAAAACATAACCCCTACCGCTCAACCGGAAGCACAGTGTCGCGTGAGTTCGCCGTCAGCAGCTGTGCTACACCCACACGGTAGAGAAAAACGTAGCTCAGACAAGGAACTGCAGAAGTAGGTTCTCCCTGGCACTAGCTTTCAAATAGTATCCTTCCCGCATACAGCGGCGAGGGTGGAAGGACGGGAGCCTTTGACACAGGCCGACGGCCACTGCCGGGAAGACCGCAGATAGTAGCCCGTAGCGGGAATCGATAGCGACTGCGGAGCCGCAGTGACGTCGGCCGCGGCGCATGCGCAGTCCGGGAAACCACAGTGCGTGTCCAGCTGCTGGGGCAACAGCAAACAGACGCTGCAGTCCGAGGACAACCAGCTGACATACGAGATGTACTCACAAAGATGTAATTATCACCCAAAATAATTTTGCTACGCACACTTTTGACCGCACTGGAGGCATCTGCGCCATTCGCGATGGTAAATCGTTCGCGTACACTTCCACCGACTGAGCGTGGATGGGTGTAACGTTTTTCCTCTTCAAAATCAGAAAACTCCACTTCATCAATAACATGCGACACTTTGTTCTGGCTCGTGTAGCATTGTCCCGTAGTGGTTTCAGTGTGTCATGACTGCAGGGACATTCTCGCAGAAAAAAAAGGAAAAAAGAATAAAGTGGCCAGGTGCGAATAGTACTCGCGCACTGAGGGTTCCGTGGAAACTTAATTATCTGTAAAGACATCTCATCCATCCCGGGAATTGAGAAACCCAACAATTTTTGCCTACAATCGACACTGACACTGGCAAGATATCGGCCTCGGGAATTCCAAAAATTTCCAGAATGTTTCAGTTTTAATTCTGGACTCGGATAGTAAATAACAAAAGCACTGCTTCTTTCGTGTGATATAATTACAAGTTAACAATTCTTTGAATTTTTCTTTTGCTTGTACTGTGAAACTTGCTTCTTGCCAAATTTCACGATTGTAGGTCAAAGGGAAGTACCCAATAGGTTGTATTGAATCAGTTCCCTAGTATGAAATTGTTGTCATAAATGGCCGTATGTTATGATTTCACTGAGTTAGAAGCTTAAATTTTGTACACCGCTAGGGGACCATAAACCTTCGAATAAGACATCAATTTTATGTTCCTGACGAAAAGGGGTCTTAACAGTCGGAGGGACTGACAGTCAGATAACAGAAGCTCAAAAACTTTTTTCTGTGGTATATACTACTGGCCATTAAAATTGCTACACCAAGAAGAAATGCAGATGATAAACGGGTACTCATTGGACAAATATATTATACTAGAACTGACATGTGATTACATTTTCACGCAATTTGGATGCATAGATCCTGAGAAATCAGTACCCAGAACAACCACCTCTGGTCATAATAACGGCCTTGATACGCCTGGGCATTGAGTCAAACAGAGCTTGGATGGCGCGTACAGGTACAGCTGCCCATGCAGCTTCAACACGATATCACAGTTCATCAAGAGTAGTGACTGGCGTATTGTGACGAGCCAGTTGCTCGGCCACTATAGACGAGACGTTTTCAATTGGTGAGAGATCTGGAGAGCGGTCGGACATTTTCTGTATCCTGAAAGGCCCGTACAGGACCTGCAACACGCGGTCGTGCATTATCCTGCTGAAATGTAGGGTTTCGCAGGGATTGAATGAAGGGTAGAGCTACGGGTCGTAACACATCTGAAATGTAACGTCCACTGTTGAAAGTGGCGTCAGTGCAAACAAGAGGTGACCGAGACGTGTAACCAATGGCACCCCATACCATCACGCCGGGTGATACGCCAGTATGTCGATGACGAATACACGCTTCCAATGTGCGTTCACCGCGATGTCGCCAACCACGGATGCAACCATCACGATGCTGTATACAGTACCTGGATTCATCCTAAAAAATGACGTTTTGCCATTCGTGCACCCAGGTTCGTCATTGCGTACACCATCACAGGCGCTCCTGTCTGTGATGCAGCGTCAAGGGTAACCACAGCCATGGTCTCCGAGCTGCAAACGTCGTCAAACTGTTCGTGCAGATGGTTGTTGTCTTGCAAACGTCCCCATCTGTTGACTCAGGGGTCGAGACGTGGCTGCACGATCCGTTACAGCTATGCGGATAAGATGCCTGTCATCTCGACTGTTAGTGATACGAGGCCGTTGGGATCCAGCAAGCCGTTCCGTATTACCCTCCTGAACCCACCCATTCCATGTTCTGCTACCAGTCATTGGATCTCGACCAACGCGACCAGCAATGTCGCGATACGATAAACCGCAATCCTGAAAAGATAATCATTTGCATATCATAGCATCTTCTTCCTGTCGGTTAAAATTCGTTTCTGTAGCACGTCATCTTCGTAGTGTAGCAATTTTAATGGCTAATAGTGTAGCTACAAATTAACAATTTTCGGAATTTCTCCTTTAGTTGTGCCGTGAAACTTTGATTTCTCTGGAATTTCATGTTTCTAGTCCTACTGGAAGTACCTTACAGCTTTTGACGAGTGAGTTTGCATAGAGGCTTCAGTTTTTCTTGACACCGCTAACGGACCGTAGATGTGAGTAAGTGACGTCAATGTCAACCTTCTACGTCTACTCGTTTCTGAGGAAATAGGTTTTTAAGGGGCGGACAGACAGGCAGGCAAACAACAAAGTGATCCTGTTAGGGTACCGCTATAACCGTTTGAGGCACGGAACCGCAAAAAAGTAATTACATTGCTTTATTTCAGCGAGGTGAAAGTTAAAAATTTATGACTACCTGTCGCAAACTCCTGAAAAAAAAAAAACGGTGCAACAACATTCAGAATTTAATGCCACTTATGTGTGAAGCAGCTTCCAATAAAGGGTCTGAAGTTGCGACATAAAGTCGCCCAGGGGAACTGAAACCTTTATGTAAAAATCTGTGCACGTATTACAACGCTGCTTTATTAGGTCACAAAATCAACAGATCATTTGTTGTTAAATACTGCATCTACTGGCTCGTTTCGGATGTAGCCCATCATCAGACCATCTGCTAAATGAGACGTAATTCTGTATCTAAAGCATGCTGCGGTTGAACAGGTCGGGAACTTATATGTGATTACAATAACTGTTAGAGAAACCGTCTTAAGTCTCGTAGGAAGTTTATTTGTTCACTGATGACTAGTTTCGGACAGCTCGTCCATTATCAAATGGTTCAAATGGCTTTAAGCACTATGAGACTTCTCATCACAATATATATAAATGACCTAGTAGATAGTGTCGGAAGTTCCATGCGGCTTTTCGCGGATGATGCTGTAGTATACAGAGAAGTTGCAGCATTAGAAAATTGTAGCGAAATGCAGGAAGATATGCAGCGGATAGGCACTTGGTGCAGGGAGTGGCAACTGACCCTTAACATAGACAAATGTAATGTATTACGAATACATAGAAAGAAGGATCCTTTATTGTATGATTATATGATAGCGGAACAAACACTGGTAGCAGTTACTTCTGTAAAATATCTGGGAGTAAGCGTGTGGAACGATCTGAAGTGGAATGATCATATAAAATTAATTGTTGGTAAGGCGGGTACCAGGTTGAGATTCATTGGGAGAGTCCTTAGAAAATGTAGTCCATCAACAAAGGAGATGGCTTACAAAACACTCGTTCGACCTATACTTGAGTATTGCTCATCAGTGTGGGATCCGTACCAGATCGGGTTGACGGAGGAGATAGAGAAGATCCAAAGAAGAGCGGTGCGTTTCGTCACAGGGTTATTTGGTAACCGTGATAGCGTTACGGAGATGTTTAACAAACTCAAGTGGCAGACTCTGCAAGAGAGGCGCTCTGCATCGCGGTGTAGATTGCTCGCCAGGTTTCGAGAGGGTGCGTTTCTGGATGAGGTATCGAATGTATTGCTTCCCCCTACTTATACCTCCCGATGAGATCACGAATGTAAAATTAGAGAGATTAGAGCGCGCACGGAGGCTTTCAGACAGTCGTTCTTCCCGCGAACCATACGCGACTGGAACAGGAAAGGGAGGTAATGACAGTGGCACGTAAAGTGCCCTCCGCCACACACCGTTGGGTGGCTTGCGGAGTATAAATGTAGATGTAGATCTGAGGTCTTCAGTCCCCTACATTTAGAACTACTTAAACCTAACTAACCTAAGGACATCACACACATCCATGCCCGAGGCAGGATTCGAACCTGCTACCGTAGCAGCAGCGCGGTTCCGGACTGAAGCGCCTAGAACCGCTAGGCCACAGCGGCCGACCCGTCCATTATCAAATCATCCTGCAGAAAAATATATTGGTTGTTACAATACATAGCCATGAAGACAAAATAAGATTCTAATACTGTCCCAAGGTGGATAACTTGCGTTAGAAGCAGACGTGGTTACAGGCCACAAAACATGTAAACGTAGCACAATCTCACATAGTGTCAACAGATGAACGTAAACTCATTTTGAGGGCAGCGGCCACGTTAGCCGCGCCAGAGGCTGCTAGTGGCGCCATGTTTCAAAGGATTCAAGTTCTTTATTGTAATACAATCACAGTTTACGAAATCACCGGTAAAATACAATATTAATAAATTGCGACGAGTCTACATGTTACGAAGGTTGGAACAAAATAGTGGCAACTATTTATTCACAACCGATACAAAAGAGTTACATGTTTGCACCTATTACTGTTCTTCAAAGTAGTCACCAGCGTTGTGTAGAACCCGTTGCCAGCTATGGGGAAGGCGTAGTATACCGTTAGCAGAGCATCTTGAGTTGATGGTGCGAATTGAGCGGTCTACTGCCTGTCGAATCTCTGAAACCGTTCTGAAGCGAATGCCACGAAGTGGTTTGTTCATCTTCGGAATAAAATCAAAATCACAAGGACTTAAGTCCAGGGAGTATGATGGATGGTATAATACTTCGCAGTCCCATCGACCGAACAGAGCAGCCACAGCTCGCGCTGTATGCGCCCGCGCATTGTCGTGCAAAATGATGCGTGGGTTACTCAGAAAGTACCGCCGCTTCTTTAGCAAAGCTGGTCGTAGGTGATGCTCCAAAAGCGAATAGTAATACTGTGCATTTACGGTCTGCAATGTAGGAACGTAATGCGTTAGGATAACACCAACACAGTCGTACACGAGAATCACCATAACTTTCACCATACTGGGGCTTTGACGCACTTTCGACTTTCGCGGCGATCCATAATGACGCCATTCGTTGGATCGGCATTTCAGTTTTGGCTCGTACGATGTGGCCCATGTCTTATCCAGTGTTACGATACGGCCTAAGAAAGCCTCTCCTTCGCGCTCATAGCGCTCCAAGTGCGTCTGAGCGGTGTCGTAACGCATCCATTTCTGCATTTCCGTCAGTTCGTGCGGAACCCATCGTGATGCAGTTTTTCGCATGCCCAGGCGTTCCTTCGGGATGCGAACCACAGTCGTATGTACTAATCCGGTTTCATGGGCGAGCTCACGAATCGTATGGCGTCGATCACTGTCCACTAACGCGGCAACACCAGGCACGTCTTCTTCAGAGACGCTAGGACGACCTTTGTTGAAGGCTTTTACCCAACGTGCCATTGTTCTCTACGGCAATGCCGATTCCCCGCGCTCCTCTTGGAAGACCTTGATGACACTGTCGTGCTGTACGACCTCTGGCACATTCAATCTTGATCCAACTCCGTTGTTCCTGTTTCGAAAACATAGTCACACCGTTATGCATAAGTGACTGTGTTTCCCTCGATTGTGCGCACGCCGGTGACGTGGGACAGGCGAGTCCATTTGCTCGGAGGTAAGGTAGGTATGTCAACAACGTGTGCTATCAGCGACAATAGTAGATTCCATCGCATAGTGTCTCCACAGCAGTGTTGCCACTATTTAAGTTCCAACCTACGTAATATGTTATAAAATATAAAAATGAAAGTACACCAGGTCTATGACGCCACACACGGGGTATTCTAAAACGATCACGCAGGGAAACTATAAAGGGTATTACGACACATCAACTACAATACAGACAGATTAACAAAATGTAGCTGATGTAAGGCATCTGTAAATGACGTTGTGTCCCGTATCATACAAAAGGGCAGAGCTGTAGTTACGTTCTGCCCGTACATTAAATGTAAATGGATCAGTATCCATCCTAAACACTCAAGTAAACATTCAAAACGCTAAAAATACGAAAATAAAAAGAAGGGTTACGATAGCCCTTGTACAATAAAGTCTGTTCGTTGTATGTTTACAACTATAACAAGCCGTCTTGGTGGAAGCGTTGTGCTAACAACACAAAACACAAAAACATAAGATTTCATAACTACAAAATTGCCATAATTAGTGGTAGTTAGAAAGGAGTATAGTCCCGCGCTAGACACGTACATAAAAACCATCATATGCTGCATAGTAGCATTTTTATAAAACACAGAGAAAATGGTATACGTGTAAGCTTTCTATAAAGAGTAATTTTCTGAATGTCAGAAACTTAAATACACTGATTTCACAAACTTTGTCCTCATGTAACGTGTACTTTAGATATCGTATTCGATTGCAGAGCAAAGCTGACTGTTAATCAGCCTTGTGTTGCGCATGTGAACAGTGTCGTGAAACAAAACTTTAACTTCATGAAATACAAAATTTGAAATAAAGAAATGAAAGTAATTAAATGCCAAAAGAAACTATCTTTGTGCTCAGTGAAAACTATACAGTTAAAACCCAGTACCAAGGCACATTTTGAACGTTGCATGATATGAAGTGCAATGTTTGACTTGGAATATCCACAAAAATATATTACTCCTCAACTTAGAAGAAAATAACTGTTTGAAATTATCAACACTGTTCACTGAAAATTAATCTGCTTGCTAGCACATCTGACAATCCGATTACACACTGTTTGCTCAAGAATGTAAAGTGAGATCTGTCCTGAAATGAAAGCAAACACAAATCAGCGATGCAACAGTTAAATATAAATAATCTACTCTAATTTTGTTTTGCTTTTCAGATACAACCCACTGCTGCGCGTGGCGTAAAGTGCAGTGCACAAGCGACACTATATTTAAAAACTTTACTATTAATCATGGAGGCGGGTTTTACTTTAAAGAAAATCTTTCTTTTGAAATATAACTCTGATTATTGGCAAAAAGGCTTCACAGCATAAGAGGACTCTTACAGTTACAAAGTTCTCTCTTTACAAAAAGCTACAAACATTTCAACCAACTGAGTTATTTGTGACGAATTAAAAACAAAGAGATCAATTTAATATTAATCATGAAAGTCATTAGTTATCTGAGGGGCAAAGATTTCTTTCGATCTACAATTCTGACAAACATTTGCCGCGCGGAATTAGCCGAGCGGTCTAGGGCGCTGCAGTCATGGCCTGTGCGGCTGGTCCTGGTGGAGGTTCGAGCCCTTCCTCGGGCATGGGTCTGTGTGTTTGTCCTTAGGATAATTTAGGTTAAGTAGTGTGTAAGCTTAGGGACTAATGACCTTAGCAGTTAAGTCCCATAAGATTTCACACACATTTGAACATTTTTTTGACAAACATTTCATTCTTGTGCATGTCCACGCTACCTTTAAAATTCCTCCAAAATCTTCTGCATCAGTATCAAGAACGAGAAAGTATTATAAATGTGTTTTCACCTCCATGATAAAGTATTACAGATAGCTTCTCCCAGATTTACAAAAAACAGATCTCATTCTCTGAAAAACTCAACAGCTCGCTACGATCCCTCCAAATAAGAGTGCCTCAGCGCTGCACAACTGGATGACTGGCAAGTCAACCACAGATAAAACTGAACACGGAGTCAATGATCTTATTCACTACTCGTGCAATGCGCTCAGTCATCTTTGTCCCAGTACAGTAAAGATGAATTATTTAGAATAACAGAAAACATATGAAAACCTTACATATGTTACATACGTAAACGCCATGGAAGTTCACGGGCTATGTATAAGTAACATCAAGCATACAAATACTTAAGAAGTTCACAATTAAATGCACATATCACAAAAAATATCTTAATACATAGTAATGTATCGCATAATTAGGGCCGGTTTAAGGCCAGAGTGACACAAATGGCCGCTTAGGCGCCGAGCTGATAGGGGCCAAATACAAAATTTGTGTACAGGTTGTGTCACAAGTAGTAGCGAAATGACGTATTTCTGCGCTCACTAGATTTAGATTTAGGCCATTCTTAATGGTCTTACCGAGAGCCAAAGGGACGGCACATAAAGTATGAGGGAGTAACAGAAATGGAGAGGGGGTGCAAATTATATGTCGGATGTGTGGAAAAATTTTCTCGAACCGGCCGTGGCCATAATTACATTCTCATCGTCGCTCCTCAACTGATCGCAGGCAGCTGTAACAAATATGGCGTAAAAAGTGTACATTAAAAGTAGATGCACAAGTTAATAACAAGAACATTATTAGAACAAAATTTAAAAATAGTACGAGCAGACGCCTACAAGGAAAATTAAAAACATTAGTCCTAAGTGGCATATACATGGCCGGCTTAAGATCCATGCGAAACAAACGGCCAATTGGGGTGCCAAATTGAGAGGGGCGCCAGAGGCGCTCAGGTGCAAAATTTCTGTACAACGAGAAAAATAATTAGTGGCAAAAACTAGCGCTGGTGAAAGTAGATCATAATACTCGTAGAAGCAAACACGCTACAGTGTACATGGTTCCGCAAATGAGCTGTTTGCAAAGTATTGGGGAATGCGTTGTTACGAGCCGTCAGTGACTTCAGTAATCAACTATTGCCACAGTCGGTACAAAAGTATGTGAAATGTAAACTGTTAAAGAAACTGTTCCACTTGTCGTCTTCACGTTTGGAGTCAATACTGTACTCTTCCCTGTACTGAGTTACAAATTCTTTCAAATACCCCGCATCTTCTCCTAAACCTTCACAAAATGCAGTACTACAATGCACAGCTGCATTTCTTCAACAGTATCAATAAGAGTGCTGTATCCTACGCTTTTGATGTGACCCTTCACAGAAAAGCTGTTCGTTTGTGGACCAGTGTTTAACGGAATGGTTTCGCTTGTGTTATCGTATTTCTTCTCAGTGTCAGTTTTCGCTATTAACTATGATCCACCCCGTATAAAAAATAACAATTTTTTCATTGAAAGCTTTGAAAAATCTCAGGAATTATCTTAAATTGTTTTCCGCATAATATTTAGCCCTAGAATAATATTTAGAAATTTATTTATGTCAGTGTAGTCTTGAAAGAGAAAACAACCTACTTTCAGAATCGCAATATTTAGATTTATTTTCAAATGTTTTACCGAGAACTCAAGGAACGTTAACTAACGTATGAGGTAGGGCGGCAACGGAGGAGGAAGCTCCGAATAACATGTCACCTGGGTGGAAAAATTGAATGGTGGGGTGGCGCCAAATGATATGTCGCTCGAGTGGACAAATGCTCTCTAACTAGTCCTGAGTGTATATGCAAAATTGCACTAGTAAGTGACTTGATTCACCTAAGGAATGCTGGGATGAGGATGAAGGGACGACAGGGGGGAGCGTATTAGGACAGTCAAAAACGAATGTAATTAATACAGTTCACACATATGATAGCCAGTAACATTCGACAAGGTCGTATATTATTGCCTCTCATCTGTGTGAACTGTATTATTTACATTCGCTTTTGACTGTCCTAATACGCTCCTCCCTGTCGTCCCTTCAACCACTTTCTATCATTCCTTGGATGAATCACGTTATTTATTAATGGGCTGTTATACGCTTTGGTGCCACAACGGAGGGGTATCTGTTCAGAGGCCAGACAAACGTGTGGTTCTTGAAGAGGGGCTGCAGCGTTTTCAGTAGTTGCCAGGCCAACAGTCTGGATGATTGACTGAAATGGCTTTGTAACATCAACCAAAACGGCCTTGCTGTGTTGGCACTGAGAAAGCTGAAAACAAGGGGAAACTAAGAGTCGGAATCTTGCCCGAGGGCATGCAACTTTGCTGTATGGTTAAATGGTGATGGGAGTTTCGGAGGGGGAGTTAGACAGCAGATGTCTGATTAGAATAGGGAAATGGAATACAGTAGAAGACGAACGGTTAGCTTTGAGAGATGAAATAGTGAAGGCATCAGAGTATAAAATAGGTAAAAAATATAAAAATGCACCAAATGAAGCAGGTGAAAGGGAATATAAACATCTAAAAAATGAGATTGACGGAAGTGTAAAATGGCTAAGCAGAAATGGCTAGAGAACAAATGTAAGGATTTAGAAGCACATATCACCAGGGGAAAGATAGATGCCGCCTACAGAAAAGTTAAAGAAGCCTTTGAAGAAAAGAGAGCAGCTGTATGCATATGAAGAGCACAGATGAAAAACTAGTCCTAAGCAAAAAATGGAAAGCTGAAAGGTGGAAGGAGTATATAGAGGGTCTACACAGGGGAGATAAGCTTGAAAGCAATATTATAGAAAAGGAAGTGGACGTAGATGAAGAAGAGATGGGAGATACGATACTGCGAGGAGAATTTGACTGAGCTCTGAAAAATCTAAATCGAAATAAGTTCCCGGGAGAAGACGATATTCCGTGTAGACTATGATAACCTTGGGAGAGTCAGCCATAAAAAAACTCTTCCATATGGTCTGTAAGATGTATGAAACAGGCGAAATACCCTTACATTTCAAGAAGAATGTAATAATTCCAATTCCAAAGGAATCAGGTGCTGGCAGGTGTGAAAATATCCGAACAATCAGTTTAATAGGTCATGGATGCAAAATATTAACACGAATTCCTTAATTAATTGGTAGAAGCCGGTCTCGGGGAATATCAGCTCCGGTTCTGGAGAAATGTAGGAACATGCGAGGCAATACTGACCCTACGACTTATCTTAGAAGATAGGTTAAGGAAAGGCAAACCTACATTTATAGCACTGTTAGACAGAGAAATCTTTTGAGAACGTTGACTGGAATGGAGCGAAAGGCTATTTGCAACCTGTACAGAAACCTGACGACAGCTAGAAAGGTCGAGGGTGTGAAAGGGAGGCACTAGTTTAAAAGGGAGTGAGACAGGATTATAGCTTATCCCCGATATTATTCAATACATACACTGAACAAGCAATTAGAGAAACCATTGAAAAATTTGGAGTAGGAATTAAAGTTCAGGGAGAAGAAATAAAAGCTTTGAAGTTTGCTGATGACATTGTGATTCTGTCAGAGACAGCAAAGGACTTCGAAGAATAGTTGAACGGAACAGACATAGTCTTGAAAGAAGGATATAAGATAAATACCAACCCAAGAAAAACAAGGACAATGGAATGTAGTCGAATTAAATCAGGTGATGCTAAGGGAATTAGATTAGGAAAGGAGACACTTAAAGTAGTAGATGGGTTTTGCCATCTGGGAAGCAAACTAACTGATTATGGCCGAAGTAGAGATGATATAAAATATAGACTGGCAATGGAAGGAAAGAATTTCTGAAGAAGAGACATTTTCTAATATCAGCTATAGATTTAAGTGTTAGGAAGTCTTTTCTGAAAGTGTTTGTCTGGAGTGTAGAAATGTATGGAAGTGAAACATGGATTGTAAACAGTTTCGACAAAAAGAGACTAGAAGCTTTCGAAATGTGGTGCTATAGAAGAATGTTGAGGATTAGGTGTGTAGATCACGCAATTGATGAGGAGGTACTGAATAGAATTTGGGAGATAAGAAATTTGTGGCGCAACTTGAGCAAAAGAATGGATCGATTGATAAGACGCATTCTGAGACATCAAGGAACCATCAATTTAGTGCTGGAGGGAAGTGTGGATGCTAATCATTGTGGAGAAAGACTGAGAGATGAATAAAGTAAGCAGATTCAGAAGGATGTAGGTTGCAGTAGTTACCCAGAGACGAACAGGCTCGCACACGAAAGAGTAGCATGGTGAGAACGAGATTTTCACTCTGTAGCGGAGTGTGCGCTGATATGAAACTTCCTGGCAGAATAAAACTGTATGCCGGACAGAGATTCAAACTCGGGACCTTTGCCTTTGGCAGACAAATGCTCTACCAACTGAGCTACCCAAGCACGAGTCATGGCCCGTCCTCACAGCTTTACTTCTGCCAGTACCTCGTCTCCAACCTTCCAGACTTCACAGAAGCTCTCCTGCGAACCTTGCAGACCTAGCACTCCTGGAAGAAAGGATATTGCGGAGACATGGTTTAGCTACAGCCTGGGGGATGTTTCCAGAATGAGATTTTCACTCTGCAGCGGAGTGTGCGCTGATGTGAGCATTTGCCCGTGAAAGGCAAAGGTCCCGAGTTCGATGCTCGGTCCGGCACACAGTTTTAATCTGCCAGGAAGTTTCATATCAGCGCACACTCCGCTGCAGAGTGAAAAATCTCATTCTGGAAACATCCCCCAGGCTGTGGCTAAGCCATGTCTCCGCAATATCCTTTCTTCCAGGAGTGCTAGGTCTGCAAGGTTCGCAGGAGAGCTTCTGTGAAGTCTGGAAGGTAGGAGACGAGGTTCTGGCAGAAGTAAAGCTGTGAAGACTGGGCCTGAGTCGTACTTGGGTAGCTCAGACGGTAGAGCACTTGCCTGCTAAAGGCAAAGGTCCCGAGTTCGAGTCTCGGTTCGGCACACAGTTTTAATCTAGCATGGAGAATTTCGGACTGAAGACCACAACAACAACGGCAAAACTTTTGAGTATTGTTTTCAATTTTCCTTATATGTATTTGCTCCTGTTATCCTTGCATTTATTCCAATATTACTTTTATTATTAGTCTAATTTTAATACCCACCGACGTCAGCGGGTGGCTTGCGTAGTATTACATTATGAAACAATGTGCATGTAGTGTGTGTAGTGTATGTAGTGACTGGGAGTGAGAAATAAATGAGCAGTGTAGCACTAGTCTTTTACTGTTTTGTAAACATTATTGTACACTAGGGACAAACCGAATGAGGCAGCACTCTCTTTAAACAGAGCGGGCCTTCTATTCGGGAGGGTGCAGGCTCCCATCTTCATCCGTCTTTCCTCATTTAGGTTTTCTGTGGTCTCCCGAAATTACTTCAGGAAATGTCGGGACGGTTCCTGCTATAAGGCCGTGCCGACTATCCACCCCATCCTTGCCAAACTAGAGTTGTAAGTATGTAAATGTCTGAAGATGCGAATTGCGTTATTTTTATTATTCGTAAATTGCAGTATCAAGACATGACCAGTACCCTTTTAACAGTGACCTGTGGGTGAATAAAACTACTACTAGTAGTAGTACTCCATCTCCTCCTCCTTGTTGGAAGCCATTTTAGTTAGTCTGCGGAAGGAATTTAAGGTGCAAGATCTACGTCCGCCAGTTCTAGAAACACACCGCAGACGAGTTAGCATAGTTCACAAGTCACTTAGTACTACTACTACAACTACTAACGTCAACACAACCATACAATTGTGCTAGCTGGTGGCACTTGCTTTTCTTGTGACAAAAGGACGACGGTCGGCGAGGGCCTCCGGTTGAAAATATGCAAATTTGTTCTAAAATATCGTGGAATATTCCCTCTTCATTTCCTAAATTTTCATGAGGTGCCGACAGGTGTCGGCGCTATACATAGCCTGTTAATTGGGCGTCAGTCACAGTTCTTTGAATACTGATAGTAGTATTCAGAGAACTGTGTTGGTCTTGTCAATGGCTGGCAGAATGTTAGTGTCGGCCAATAGAAAATTTTTCCTTGTCTTTTCCTTCCTCTCATTCCCGAGTTCCACTGTTGTGTACTCGTCCAGGGATGGCTCTCACCGTCCCACAAGATTCCAGCTCGCGGCATGTTTGTAAACAAGTTCCGTCCCGCAAGATTCCAGCTCGTGGCATATTTGTAAACAAGTTCAGCTTTTGGGAGCAAATACGAGGTGGTCTCCTGTGTGTAACGGCCAACGCTTCCGTCATGCTTGTTCCCGTGGTCGACAGGTGCAGCGAAGCAGTTTGCTTTTCTTGTGACGAAACGACGACGGTCGGCGAGGCCCTTCTGCTAACTGAGAGACATTCACAACAAAACGTGCGGGCTATGACATCCTTCGCGAGCGGTCTGCATTGTTCTCTTCCCAGATTCCAAAGCGGCTGGACAGCACGAGTAAACACTTTAAGTGGCTGCTTTTATGTGTGGCACAGGTGCGTCTTGGCAGCAACCCGTTAAGCTGTTTCTTTCACTGCAGAGTTTTCAATAAACGTATTATTCCCTACAATAAAGCATGACGCAGGTTTCTGTACTTTCCACAACGACATTGATCACGGAAACAACTTGATCACCTTGTATAAGTCCAAATTAAAAAAAAAAAAAAAAATGTTCAAAAGTGTGTGAAATCTTATGGGACTTAACTGCTAAGGTCATCAGTCCCTAAGCTTACACACTACTTAACCTAAAGTATCCTAAGGACAAACACACACACCCATGCCCGAGGGAGGACTCGAAACTCCGCCGGGACCAGCCGCACAGTCCATGACTGAAGCGCCAAGAGCGCTCGGCTAATCCCGCGTGGCTCCAAATTTTAACTGAATACATGCCATGAATAGATTAAAAAAGTGGCAAACACTGTAGACTATAGCTCCTGGAAAATCTTGCTGCAGTGTCAACGTCGGTCATCCGTTACTTAGAGAAGGTTTCCAAATAATTTTGCGCCAAGAAGATGACTTGCTTCTTGTTGTTGGGTTATCTTCGTGACGTCACGTGACTAATGTGGCAGTTTTTCTACCTTTCACGACACCAGTCAGCAAACAAGTCTAAGGAACGAAAATTTGGCGAACTGCATGATTGGTGGAGATGCGATTTTGTTAAGAATTTCTGAAATATTAACACAGCCGTCGCTACATTGCAGCAAGGGAAATGTTTTACTCAGATTCGCTTCTGCCACACTGCAGACTAGACACACTTCGAGAGGCAAGTGTAAGACTTCGTCGATGGCATTTTACTTCATTAATCACTGCTCCATGTCTGGATAAGCTAAGTGTAGAGATGGTGAGAACAGCAGGAGGGGTGGGGATACAATGGCTATATCGAGTAATGAAAACTGTGTGGAGACAGAAGATGATTCCAGAAGACTGAAAGAAGGGAATAAATGTCCCGATCCTTAAGAAGGGAAATCGAAAAGCGTGCAAGAACTATCGGTGGATAACATTGATGAGTCATTGTGCAAAGATTTTTGAGAAAATTTTGGAAGCACGAATTCGGGCAAAATTAGAAGAAAGAATGAGAGAAGAGCAACATGGCTTCAGAACACGAAGGTCCACGGTGGATCTAATTTTTGCTGTAAGACAACTGCAGGAACAGCACTGTGAATATGGAATAGATCTACTAATGACCTTCCTGGGCATTGAAAAAGCGTACGATAGTGTATGTAGAAGCGAAGTGTGGAAAGCACTGGAGAACAGAGGAGTAACAAAGCAGATTACTTGGAGGATAAGGGAAATGTACCTTGGATGTGTGAGCTGCGTGAAAGTGGGAGGAGAGAGATCAGCTTGGATTGAACAGAAGAATGGCTTGAGGCGGGGAAGTACACTTGTACCATTACTCTTCATTGTAGTGATGGATGATATAATTAGTACAGCAGCACAAGTAATTGGTGAAAGGAATATGAAAGTTATGGTGTTTGCAGATGATCTGATGATCTGGGGAATAAGTAGGAGGAAGTACAAGAACAGTTGGATGAATGGGAACGAACAGTACAAGAATATGGGATGAAATTTAGTATAAGTAAGAGTGATATGATTATCACAACAAGAAAGAAGGACAGAGGAACAACGGGAATGACAATTGGTGGGGAACGATTGAGGAGAGTGGAGAGTTTCAAGTACCTAGGAAGCCTGATACAGGAAGATGGAAAAAACGACAGAGAAATAAACGAGCGGGGGAGAAAGGCAGAGCATTTCGGAAGATATGGAGCAAGGATGTACCCCATATCAGTAGAAAGGATTTATACCGGTCACACTACGTCCCGATCCTGTCATATGCATCAGAAACCTGGGTTATGAAAGGAAGAGAGAAAAGCAAAGTACAAGCTAGTGAGATGAAATTCTTGAGAAACATTGTTGGAGTGACAAAGATAGACAGGTTAAGAAATGAGAGAATCAGAGAGTTAATGAAGGTGGAACCATTACAGGAGAAGATACAGAAATCAAGGCTGAGATCGTATGAGTACGTTAAGAGAATGGAGGAGAAGAGGATACCCAAGAGGATACACGAGATGAAACTGGAAAGAAAGAGACCAAGAGGAAGACTGAGAGACAGATGGCTGAAAGGAGAAGAGGAATGCGTCCAGAAGAAAGGAGAAGACTGGAACAAGGTGAAGACGGAGAGATGGTGGCAAGACAGAAGACGATGCAGAGGCCTATGTTCCATACAGACCCGGCCAGAGGCTGGAAGCTGTCCAAGACGATGATGATTCACAGCTCCAGAAAACAGAAAATGTTACACTAATCACATTCCTTGTATTGTATTAGACAGCAAGACTTCTTGGGAGTGGATCAGTAACAGCAAAAGTAGGTAAATTACCAAGTTTTCTTCTTCGACAAACATACTCAATCTTGATTCTTCGATTATGCCCACGCAACAAATAACAGCTGACTACGGCAAAATGCCTCTAACTGCTACGGTACAGGCTGACAATATACACTCATGTTCACAAAAAAACAGAACACCTTAAACGACTAGAGATGGGGCGTTCATATTCACAGGACATGTACATTAGTATGTTCTGCAGAAATGATTAGCATTTGAACCATGTCGTCGCGCGGGTTCAAGGTCAACATCGATATCGCGGCGCAACACCGTCTACCGGTAAAATGTGCCTGCGGCTCACGTTGTCGCTATAAACCGAAGGTAATGGATCAGTGTGACTTGAGCAGACGTGCAGGATGCCTTGCAGACTTATGCGCTAACCGCATTGTCAAATCAGTCAGTTTGAAAGAGGGCGCATTATTGGGATGAGAGAATGTGGTGCATCCATCTAGGAAACTGCTGCTCGTGTGGGACGAAATGTTTGAGCAGTGCAACGGGTGTATTCAGAACAGTTCACGGAGGGCCGTAGAACAGGATGAGATGGATCAGGCCGCATGACCAAGAACTTCCCGAGAAGACCGACACCTCATCCGAGTGGCATTGCAGGATAGATCTGCGTCCTCCTCTGCTCTGGCGCAACAGTGGAACACATTGTACAGTATAAGCGATGACAGTTCATCGCTGTTTATTACAGCATGGGTTACGTGCGCGTCGTCCACTTCTCCACTTACCTTTGACGAATGTGCAGAAATATGCTAGACGGCAGCAGTGTATGGAACGACAGCTGTGGGAACAGGAATGGCATCAGATAGTGTTTCCGGACGAATCCAGGTTCTGTTTGTTTGGAAATGATGGTTGCATTTTGGTTCGCCGCAAACGGGGGGAATGGCATCAGAGTGACTGCATTCCCACAAGACATAACAGCGCCAGACCAAGGCCTTATGGTGTGGGGTGCTACTGGTTAAACCACATGATTAGCATTTCAGTCACCTTGATCCATCATGTGTCCTGCTGCGCCGGACCTAGTGGCCGTGTGGTTCTAGGCGCTAGAGTCTGGAGCCGAGCGACCGCTACGGTTGCAGGTTCGAATCCTGCCTCGGGCATGGATGTGTGTGATGTCCTTCGGTTAGTTAGGTTTAATTAGTTCTAAGTTCTAGGCGACTGATGACCTCAGAAGTTAAGTCGCATAGTGCTCAGAGCCATTTGAACCTAGCCATTTGTCCTGTTGCCTAGTAGGCACAGGCTCTGCCATGGGCCCTGATAACTTGTTCCACGCGCGATGATATCGCATATAAGGCGCGAATTGCGTCTTGTGCTATAGCCATCATTGCTGCATTCACCTGGTTCCATAGTTTATCTGTGGTAATTGGCAATGCGTCACAACGCTGCACCCGTCGTTTCACCAAATACCACAGCTGGTGCCTGTCCAGAGCACTGTGACCTACGTCAATGACATCCTGCGACCCGTAGCCATGCTCTTTCTGCTCAACACCCCAGACGACATGCTTCAGCAAGACAACTAACGACCATCTGCTGCTGCACGAACAGGTGGCTTCTTGGTGTCAAAGGATGCCAGATTTTTGCCCTGGCCCACCAGATCACCAGACTTGTCGCCATTAGAAAATGTATGGTATTTGGTCAAACGACGGGTGCAGCGTTGTGACTCA
Organism: Schistocerca serialis cubense; assembly: GCF_023864345.2. Classification (NCBI taxonomy): domain Eukaryota; kingdom Metazoa; phylum Arthropoda; class Insecta; order Orthoptera; family Acrididae; genus Schistocerca; species Schistocerca serialis. The sequence continues at coordinate 535,625,292 of NC_064643.1, forward strand.
TTGCCAATTACCACAGATAAATTATGGAACCAGGTGAATGCAGCAATGATGGCTATAGCACAGGACGCAATTCGCGCCTTATATGCGATACCATCGCGCGTGGAACGAGTTATCAGCGCCCATGGTAGAGCCTGTGCGTACTAGGCAACATGACACGTGCTGAACCGAGGTGACTGAAATGCTTATCATTTCTGCAGGACATACTAATGTACATGTCCTATAAATATTAACGTCCTGTCTCTTGTCGGATAATGCGTTCTGTTTTTCTCTGAACATGAGTGCACGAGCATGATATGGACCATTGACCACCCACCCATTTTTGTGAGTTCTCGAGAGTGTCCCCATAGCAGCGCTACAGTTACGCGCTTCCATTGTGGCTGCCGTTGCTAGATTTGTGACACAGACTCAAGTATGAAGGCTGCCTGTGTGTCGATACATCAACGGAATGTACACAACGTCTCAGAAGGTAATTTTCCAGTGAGCTAGAGAAGCTCAAATTTGTTCACGGCCAAGGATAGTCAATCTTCTTCGCAACTGAGTCCTGATTTTATGAAGATGCTGATAATCGATTCAGAGTGATGTAGATGGAAGTTGATACTATACATCCAATGAAGCTAGAGAGACAAATATTGTAACGAAAATATGCGGACAACGTGGAGAGCTGCATGCAGTTCCACGTGGACCCGAGACTGCTCAAAGACATAAAAACGACAACATCCTAGGTATATGTACTAGATGCCTGACACACAAACACAGAGACTAAATCACTCTCTGAAATGATAATAATGATAGACACGGAGATAAGCCAGCTGGACGAGAGGACAGCATCTGAGAAGTAAGGTGATCCGCAAAACTGCCGCACTTTTCGTGGGTAAGGAATCCGTGTGCAATGCTTTCGGTTGACTTCTCACAGACATGGTTTTCCCACTAAGAACATGATAAGACTGGTAAGTGTGGTGTCACAAGGCTTAGGCCTGTCCCACCCCTCATTAAATCGACCAAGACTTATACGAATAATTGTAAGAACAGTTATTATTATTATGTTCTTTTGTTTTTGGGTTTTCAGAAATACTGTGGGAAGAAAGTTTATTTATGTTGCAGATAACGTGGAAGACGTTGCCCAACGATCACCACGAAAGTTCGACGTAGCGGCAAGTGGGCAAGGAATAAAACGAATGCCGCAAACTACCGCGAGCCATGGAAGAGCCTGGGCCGCGAGGGCGTCGAGCTTCCTAGGTCGTTGTTGGACAACGTCAAAGGAAGAGATATTCTGCTTTCGCTTTGTAAACAGATCGATCGAGTCTTGAAAGGTTCATGTAAAACGTATAGGCAGGTGACACATTAGGTGGGACCCGATGCCTGTAATACTTCCACAGTTATTAAAAAGTTGTTAAACGGCAAAACCAATAGTTCATCATTTATATAGATAAAAAGTAGTAAAGATATAGGAAAGGAAGACTTACGGCGTCAGAACGAAAAGTGATACATCGCTCAGCAACGAAGGAGGACGTAAACAGCGGGCGTTACGTGGTGAAAACAAATCAACTGATAAAATAGTAAGTCTGTTATTAAGCATAAAGCCATGTAACACTGCATAAGTGATATCTGAAAATAGTGAACGCGGAGTCGCCCTATACAAATCATATCATTACCAACAATGTGTGTGTGCCGAGCGGCCGGCAAGGACACTAGACATGAGCTCAGGGGTAGCGGCGTTCAGATCAACGCCCACCTAAACTGATTTACATTTTCGGCTGTTTTCCGAAATAGGTTAGGAATAATGCGGGGGGGGGGGGGGGACGACGACTTGGACAATGTGATCGATTGCTCCCCACAGTCTGGTTCAAATGAGGTATTGCTCGGCCTTTATTTAGCTCGATAACAACGAGACCCTGACTCCATCATCCTCTCTTTAATAGTTCATAAATAGCTATGAGGATGCCATTGATTTCGATTATATTCCTTACGTCTTCACTACAACTTTCATACAAACCGCTTGGGCAGTGAAACACTTAAATCATTGTTTTCTCTGAAGAAATGTTGTTTGATTCAGTTACTCCCGCTAGTAATTTCTGTATCCAAACATCCAATCGGTTGTAAGTAAATCACAGGCAGCATAATCTGTTGTCTTTTATTGTAGACTCTGATTTCCATTATTCCGTGTAACTGGCAGTATATCTACTCTGTCGGTGTGATTCAAATCTCCACAGCACACTTCTATCAGATGTGCCCTGTGAACATAATTGAATATTATGATTTGATTGTTTCAAGAAGAAAATGAAACGGCTCATGACAGCAGCGTATGAGCCTGAATACATTTGTGTATTTAAATAAGAAAATGCAACGGATGGCGTCGAAAACAGCTGATTTAGGTTTGGGAATTCCTTGTCTATCGCCATTATTACCTCACTTCCCGCCATGTTAGAAATCGTTACTTACGCTCGTAATAGTAGTCGAGGAAGGTCCAAGTGCCTTTTATTTCGGTACAGCTGTCAAACTTGGCATTGCACGTGTATCATTTTGCCAATTTTCTATTAGAAACGAAAAAAAAGAATTAACTGTTCTGGTAGTGTAACGTCGAAAAAATTTCATTTCCATGTATTCGTGAAAACACCTTTCTAATTATGAAATAGCTGTACAAAGAAATATGTATAAATGTATAAGTACAGTATATAGATTAACAAACATAGTATTACTATAAGTAAGGTGTAGCTGCTTCGCGTGTCTACAATGCGATTTTCTAAACGGCTCAATGGAAATGCCGCTTCATAGCTCCATAGACGACCACTGTTTTCGCCTACAGTCGTTTACGTTCGCAGATGAAAGTTGTCAAAACCGCTGCCAGGTGTTATGGATTTCCTTAATCTGACTCGTCTGTGGGAGTGTTTTGGTACTGAAGAATGAAGGTGTTAAAACTTCGTGCATGATGCGACATTTTTTCATACATATTTATGTTCCTGACGTCATATCGCCTGAGCTATGTGTGGTACAATAATATAAATTTGTAGCTGCATTTAGCGTCATATGTGGATACTGTCTGCAACATTTACTGCGAATAACGTTAGTAGCACAGAAGTAATACATTTAAACGTCGTGCATGACGCGGCAGTTTTTCATGGATCTCATGCCTTATGACGACATATCTCCTGACCTATGATAGGTTGGTGCTTCTTACACCCACAGCGATTGTTGCCTGACAGCCATAGATGTGTACCAAGTTTGGTAGAAATCGGACCAGCGATTTAGTAAGAGATGTGGAACGCAGAGCAGATAGCCAGTCACATGAATTTACGCAGACAACATAGATAAATTTTAGAATGAAATTTTCTATTTTGAGATCCGTCCCTTAGGCGCCAGTGTGCCCTATGATTAATTCATATACATGGGCACCGATTGCATATTCACCTCCAACTACGGGAATACTTTGTTGGGGAAACCATACATTACGAGATGGTGACCTCAGTTGCAGTAATCTGTACACTATTATCTCACATCATATGTCACGAGTAACTGGTAAAGCTAAGATTAAAGAGAATACCGAGAAAAAATCAGAGAAACGACGTTATGATGCTAAAGCACAGACGAACATACCATAGCGCATCAAGCAAATAAGGGGTCAGTGACGGGTGTGGAGAATCGTAAGACGTTAGCCTGAAGACCAGATGCAAAAGGATGTTACTGCAACAAGGAGTAGCGACATTGGTCGTTGGGATCATAGGATAGTCTAACGTGGATTGAAGATATTACTCTGAGTTTATTTACGAAAATATTAAATAGGTAAACATGGTTAATAACAAAGCAGCTGGATTGTCGTGGAAATAATTCACGTTAAGTTTTTACTATATATGACGGTAGTATCTGTTACTGAAAGAAAAGTTACCGTTGATGACCATGCAGGTTTGCTAGAAATGAAATGATAATTAAATGGACACTCTAGCTGCAACCAGGCGTCGATATACTGCATTGGGGACATGTTGAAAATGTGTACCCGGACCGGGACTCGAATCCGGGGTCTCCTGCTTACATGGCAGACGCTCTACCCATCTGAGCCACCGAGGGCACAGAGGATAGTGCATCTGCAAGGACTTATCCTTTGCACGCTCCCCGTGAGACCCACATTCCCAACAGGTCCACACCACTACATTCGTAGTGAGCACACATTTTCAACATGTCCCCAATGAAGTATATCAACGCCTGGTTGCAGCTAGGGTGTCCATTTAATTATCATTTCGCTTAAGTTTTTGTTACAGAAATATATGGAATTTAAATAAAAAAGTACAAACGATGAAACACGGGAGTTTCCTCTCCTTCGATATCCTTAGAGGAGATGAGTTCCAGACAATGATGCAAGTGGTGTATTTGACGGTTTCACAGACTTTTCTTGATAAATGAATATTGCTTCACTGCGTGCAAACGTGTTTTACATTAAATTCAGTTTTTTTTAAAATTTCCCATCAATAGTGACATCCCATTTCCCCCGATGGACTAACCTCCAGACAGCTCTACTCAATTTATTCTCACCGCATTTCTTTTTAATTTTTTTTTTAATCTGAGAATTGTTAAAAGTGATCTTTCATAGCATCTTATATATACTTCGTAATGCTGTGTACTATATTGATTTTATTTATCAAAAAGTGATAGTAATAGTGTTCCAAAACATTACATTTAATGCAGTACTGAGAAAGGTTGCATATACAAAACTCCTTAGTAGACAAACTCAAAATAACACTAAAAATATATGAGAACGATTAAATGAGAGAAACCGTTATTAAATTTTAGAGTTTATAGAATTTTGTACTAACTGCAAGGGCCCTGCTGTAGGAAGTTCCGGTAGAGTTTGAGTCCTATTTGGAAAGGTTAACCCACTTTTACCAGCAATGTCGTCCATAAAAGGATCTATAAAGATATTTTCTTATGTATTTGTACAGTTATTCTAAGCCCAAAAGAAAAGAAGCGATCACAGAAAGACAATACTGAATCTATTCTTCTTCTTCATCATCATCATCATCGTCATCATCATCATCATCATCATCATCATCATCATCATCATCATCATATCTGTCTCCAAAGCAATATGCTTGCCTCTGTTTTTGCTGCTTCCTCAGGTGCCCTATATTTAATAAAGTACTCCTCGTACGTGACGTTACTGATACATTAAACTGTTAAATGGATTTCTTGCACCGCATCTTTTTTTTTTTTCAAATACTGACAATCCTTTTGTCATGTCAGACGTACTCCACTTCTCTCGACCAGTCTTCCCGTATTATCTACGACAGACCTCAAATAGTGAATGGGTGAAAAAATTGTGTAAAACGACAGTTGGACCTTGAAAAAACGGGGGTTCAGTTTAGGCGCCTTAAAGAAGTTCAATTTGAGTGACAATCTGCCACATTTACGAAAAACACAAAAATTTTAATAAATAGCTCAAATAAACGAGTACGTAATATAAATAAGCCTAAGTAACACACAGGTAGATTGAAAGACTTACAGGACAATATCAAGGAACGATATACACTCATCAGTCACCGTCCTACTATCGATACAAACCTGTCCAGGCGTCGCAGCATCATCTGGCGAGGAATGACTGGTAGTCAGACACACGCACGTTGCTTAGAGTATCAGGGAGCGTGCTGAATCGGGAAGGCGCGCAATCTATCCGAGATTGACCGAGGGCAGATTGTTATGGCCTGACGCCTGGCACGAGCAATCTGGTAACTGCTGGACTTGTTGCGTGTTCGAGTGACGTGAGAAACCAAGGTGAAATCACGTCCAGACGTCGTGAGCCTGGGCGGCCACCGCTCATTAGAGATGTCGGACGTCGTAGGCTGCGCAGACTGGTAAAGCAGGACAGGTGGCGAACTGCGGCAGAACTAGCGTCAGACTTTAACGCTGGGTGGAGTACAAGTGTGTCTGAACACAAACACAGTGCACCGAACACTCTTAACGATGGGCCTTCGCAATCCGTCGTCTTCCAGGGGAACAGCTCCTTGACACCTGTGCTGCGGGACAGAGACAAGCTGGCGGCGGCTCCATTATGCTGTGGGGAATATCCACGTGGGCACTGATGGTTCAGATGTGCTCGTGTAAGGCACCATAACGTCCAAGGAGGATCATGCACTGGCTGCAGGCCACGTACACCCCTTCATGACGTTCATGTTTCCCGACGGTAGTGGAATTTTTCAGCAAGATAATGTCACAAGGCCAGGAGCGTGATGGAGTGTTTCGAGGAGCACATTGTTGAGTTCCAATTGATGTGCTGGCCCCCAACTCACCAGATGTGAATCTGATCGAACTCATCTGGGATGTGATTTAACGTAGCGTCACAGCTCATCGCCCCCCTCCCCGGAATTCACGGGAATGAGGTGACTTGCGTGTGTAGATGCGGTGCCAACTCCCTCCAGGAACCTGCCACGCCACGACGCGTCGCCGCTGTTATCAGTGCCAAAGGTGGACAGACATTAGGTAGGTGATCATAATGTTCTGGCTGACCAGTGTGACTGTTTCATTTAGAAAACTTTTTCACTTAGGTATCAGCTACTGACGATCTGCTATCCTTTTGCCTACCAGCCTAAAATCTGTATTACAATTATTGTTTTCTTAACAGCATAAAATATATGTTACAGTTATTATTTTCTTAAGGCAGTTTCAATCAAGCGTATGTGAAATTAACATATACTATCAGATAAAAAGTGTACTGGCACCTTTATGCAATGCGAAATTGACCATTAGATGTCACGAGAGGCAGGCCCGCAAGTATAAACGGAGGTGACGAGTATCGTGTTGTCAGTAGAGATGCAGTAATAGCAGAACGGATCGGTCATGAGAACATGGTGACTTGGAACGTGAACTAGTCATTTCATGTCATCTGCGTAACAAATCGATCAGGGGCCTTTCGATCCCTCTTTAGCTGCCCAATTTGCCGTTTGGTGAAGTGGCTGTCAAGTGGGAACGGGAAGGAACAACCACAGCTAAACCAAGATCAGGCAGACCTCATTTAATAACGGACGGGAACAGTCGAACATTCCAGTGCGTGTTAAGGTAAAAAGCCGCATGGAAATCGTTGGAAGGAATCACTCGTGAGTTCCAATGCGCAACCAGTAATCGAGTTAGCACAATGACTGTGCGTAGGCAGTTAAAAAGAATGGCATACAGTGGTCGAGCAGCACCTAACTTCGGCCGCTGTGGCCGAGCTGTTCTAGTCGCTTCAGTCTGGAACCGCGCTCCCTCTATGGTCGCAGGTTCGAATCCTGTCTCTGGCATGGATGCGTGTGATGCCCTTAGGTTAGTTAGGTTTAAGTAGTTCTGTTCTAGGGGACTGATGACCTCAGCTGTTAAGTCCCATAGTGGTCAGAGCCATTTGAACCATTTTTTTATCCACACATTTCTTTAGTCACTATCAACCAACGTTTGAGGCGTTGTAGAGAACGACACCACTGGACAGTGGGTGACTGGAAACGAGTGATGTGAAGTGACGAACTACGCTCTGCCCCGTGGCAATCCTATGGAAAGGTTTCGGTTTGGCGAATCACGAACGTTACTTGCCATCACATTTAGTACCAACAGTGAAGTACGGAGGCGGCACGGGATTAGCCGAGCGGTCTTAGGCGCTGCAGTCATGGACTGTGCGGCTGGTCCCGGCGGAGGTTCGAGTCCTACCTCGGGCATGGGTGTGTGTGTTTGTCCTTAGAGTAATTTAGGTTAAGTAGTGTGTAAGCTTAGGTTCTGATGACCTTAGCGGTTAAGTCCCATAAGATTTCACACACATTTGAACATTTTTTTGAAGTAGGGAGGAGATGGTGTTACAGTATAGGGGTGCTTTTAGACGTTAAGGTGCGGTTCCCTTAGTGTGCTTAGAAAACGTTAAATATGGTAGCATTTGAACACAGTAGAGGAATAATTCGGAGACGTAAAAAAAAAGAAACGCAACACCAAAAATGTTCAAATGTGTGTGAAATCCTAAGGGACCAAACTGCTGAGTTCATCGGTCCCTAATCTTACACACTGCTTACACTACTAACTTATGCTAAGAACAACACACACACCCGTGCCCGAGGGAGGACTCGAACCTCCGGTGGGACCAGCCGCACAGTCCGTGACGTGGCACCTCAAACCGCACGGCCACTCCGCGCGGCCCGCAGCACCAAGAAGCAGTTGTGCAAATGTGCGATGATTAACGGAAGTTCGTAGGCGTGCTTCCACATCTGAAATACGATGTCTGTTAATATTTCACGCCAGTCGCAGAAGACTGGCACTAGTAGCGGCACTATAAACATACAAATCAGGTTAGCTTTAAATACATGTTGTAGCGGTAGTGAGCATTAAGTTACCTTTGAGATTGGAGGTGGTGAGTTGATATCAGCCAAGAATGCCTTCAAGGCGACGAAGACTCCAGCACCCCACTGATTTGAAAGAGATCATGTAACAGGATTATGAGATGCTGGATGTTTCTTCTGCGGGCCTGCAGATAGACTTGGCAGGAATGTAGCCATTGCACATCATTGCTGGCAGCGGTGGTCACGAGAATGTACGGTCGCAAGAAGACCGAGCTGCGGTCGGCCACGTGGCACTACCGAGAGGGAAGAGCATCATATTCGTTGTACGGCAATGGCGCATGGTACTGTATCTGCAGCAGCAACTCACACTGCAGTGACACAGTGAACTGTTACAAATCACTTACTACAAGGGCAGCTCTGAGTGAGGCGTGCATTCCACTGATCCCACATCACAGCCATTTGGGACGTCACTGGTGTAAAGCCAGAGCTCATTTGAGGGCATGTGGGGATCTGTTCTGGTTTCTGGTGACAGCTGGTTCTGCCTTGGTGCCAGTGATGGACGTATGTTGGTTAGGAGGAGGCCAGTTGAGGGCCTGAAACCCACCTGTCTGCGTGCTGGACACACTGGACCTACACCTGGACTTATGGTCAGAGGTGCGATTTTGCCTGGGGGCAGGAGCGCTCTAGTAGTTATCTCACACGCTGACTGCAAATACGTGCGTCAGTCTGGCGATTCGACCTGTTGTGCTGCCATTTATGAACAGCATTCCAGGGGCTGTTTTCCAACCGGATATCGCTCGCTCAAATAGCGCTGTTGTAACCTATCACGCTCTAGAGAGTGTCGTCATGTTGCCTTGGCCTGCTCGATCACCAGATCTGTACCCAATGGAGCACATCATTGGACGACGACTCCAGCGTTGTCCAGAAACAGCATTAATCGTCCCTGTATTGACCGACGAAGTGCAACAGGCATGGAACTCCATCTCGCAAACTGACATTCCGCACCTGTGCAACGCAATGCATGAACGTCTGCGTGCTTGCATTCAACGTTGTGGCTGTTGCACCGATTATTGATGTATCAACATTTCAAGTTTGCGATGTGCATTACGCTTCCATTAGCCTGTGATCTTGCAATATTAACCACTCACATATGTTACCTAGACAAAATGTATTCCCTAAATTTCATTACTCTACATTAATTATTTTTTGGTGTTGCAGTTTTTTTCTGTCAGTGTATCATCGTGACAATGCACCCTGTCATAACGCAGCATCTATGAGGTTTGTGAATATCATTCATGAAATGGACTGCCCTGCCGATAGTCATGACCTGAACCCAATGTAACATCTTTGCGACGAATTGGTGCCCCGACTGCGTTCCAGACCCCGGCGATCAACATCACTAACTGCCCTCATTTCGACTCTTGAGGAAGAATGCGCTGTCGTTACCCCGCCTACATTCGGAAACCCTCATTAGAAATGTCCTCAGCAGTGTTCAGACCGACATAAAGGTGAAGGATGATCGCACCCCATTTTTAATGTGCACTAATAGGTGTTCGGATACTTTTGATCAGATAGTGCAAGGACAAATATTTCTGGAAAAGTATTTTATAGTATCTTATTGTGTGTGATTTCACACCAAAACCACTGGGAACCAGTAGATTATTAATTCCTTATTGTATTCTGCAAAATAGTAGGAGAGAACCTTGGTACACGTTTCAGGCTTCCGCCTCTACGCAGCTCTATAATAAATGTTTAATATATTTTCTTATTTTATTTTTAAATGATGACATTTCATTTTTATGTGCTGCAGTCTTTTACTGAAAGTACAAAACTTAATCCGTAAAATTAAGGCTTTTCCAAATAAGAAAACAGGGTCATGTACCTAGGAACAAATATTCGACTGAAATTTAAAAGCATTGCAGTCGAGGAAATCATGTCATTACTGTGTTTATAGTTCTATCTACTACATTACTACTCTGCTACACACTCAATATTCAATAAGGAAATCAAGTCAAGGAGAAGTATTATGAAGAACCAGTTAGAAATTAAATTTTTAAATAGAAGTTGTAAACTCACACAAATATCCAATTTCAAGACTGGTAAAATTACTACGACATTAGAAAAAACTTTGTTCTTTTCTATGTATCATATATGTATCATATGATTCATGTGAGAAAACTTCTTTCTCTTTCAAGATACAAGATGGTGCACGACCGACGGAGTATGGGTAACAGTACGCTTGCTACGTAAATAGTTCGAAAAGTATGTAGGATGTTATTACTCACCATACAGTCCTCTTCCTGAAGACTTCACATTATACTCCAAATAGCTTTAATATACAGGGTGTATTAAAACGAATCATCCGATTTGGCACGTGTATATTTTTGAAACTAATAAACATAATACAATGAACTTTGTTTTTCGATGAACGGGAAACTCAAAGAGTTTTTTTTTTTTCATACCATTTCATAGGTGTTCAATGTCCCCCCCTTGCGATGCATGGCATACGTCACTGCGGTATTCAGATTGTTCCCACACTGCAGCGAGCATGTCTTGAGTTACAGCTTCCACAGATGCTGTTATGCGATGTCTCAGTTCATTCATTGTTGTTGGTAACGGAGGAACATATAGATTCTTTTATAGACCTTCACAAGAAATATTCACATACAGCCAGGTCCGGTGACCTTGGGCCAGTAATGTAAGGCTGAATCATGTGGTCCACTGCGACCGATCTATCGTTCAGCAGTGTGGCGGGGCCATGTAAAACTCGAGAGTTTGCTCTTTCCAGCAGAACGTTGTTTACGCACTTGCCTCAAATAACATAATAGTTAAGCTTTTTTAATCGGATGATTCTTTTTGATACAAGCTATATTATACCGCACTTAAATGTGTAGTACGCAAAAATTTACAAATGTTGCGCAAAACGCAACTTCATGTCTGACAACAAAAGAACATGTAGAAAACGGCGGAAACTGCTAATAGCGGTCTCTATTGCGCATTACTTCGTGTGACTTACTACAACCTACATAGAGGGCAACGTCACATGTCTGGCTCATCCGGTTAGAACGGTGTGGCGTGACTGTGCTACACAGTACACACATTCTTGATGTTCCCTTTGCTGGCGTATGTCCTTCTTTATTTGCCTCTTTAGCTCGTGGAACGTATGATTTGTAACAGCTGGCGCGTAATGCTTTATTTTCTCCTGTTGTTGGCACTCTCTTTGACACTCCCACAAACCTCGGAATGACAGTAACTCTAACCTCCCCCAAATTCATTCTATTCTCAGATTAAGGTCGCTGTAGGTAAAGTTGGCGTTTACAGCAACCGCATCAGTGATACGCCACATCACACGACGCTGCCACTTCACTTCTGTTTTCACTGTCGAAGGTTACTGACCACATCGTAGTCATCCAATAGCTTCTACAGTAGTTATGTCAGCAGCATACAAATTCCTTTGCTGAGAAGAGAACATGACACTGCCCTTACTTACCCGTAATTACAGACTGAATTCCTTGTAATTGTCTTGTTTAGTAATAAAACTGTCTCATAGTAATGCCGTCGGTCACATCCTTAAATATTAGAAAAGCTATAAAGTGTGTTCCACATCTCTTCCTAAATAACTGGACAGGTTTCAACCAGACCTGGCACACGTATCACTTACTGTCTGAAAATCATCGCTGTGAGGCTAAGAACAACCTGCTTATCAAAGAGGTTTGGGTGAGAAAGCTGTGTGGCCCACGACGCGCGAATACCCATACTTTGGTCATCCATTATTTAATAACGAGACCACTTAGAGAACAGCAACAGGCGTTATACAGAATCTCAAACTTTTAAGAAACTAGATCGAAATAAATTCGCAGAATGATTATAACTTGGCGTCACCTGTTGGTGACCTGATACAACTGGCGCCAAGTTATTCACATTCAGCGATTTTATTTTGATCTAATGTGAATAGTGAAGGGAGACGAAAATTTAATAGTCATGGGTCACTGGAATTCGAGTGTAGGAAAAGGTTCAAATGGTTCAAATGGCTCTGAGCACTATGGGACTCAACAGCTGAGGTCATTAGTCCCCTAGAACTTAGAACTAGTTAAACCTAACTAACCTAAGGACATCACAAACATCCATGCCCGAGGCAGGATTCGAACCTGCGACCGTAGCGGTCTTGCGGTTCCAGACTGCAGCGCCTTTAACCGCACGGCCACTTCGGCCGGCTGTGGGAAAAGGGAGAGAAGGAAATATAGTAGGTGAATATGGATTGGGGCTAAGAAATGAAAGAGGAAGCCACCTGGTAGAATTTTGCCCAGAGCACAACTTAATCATAGCTAACACTTGGTTTAAGAATCATGATAGAAGGTTGTACACATGGAAGAACCCTGGAGATACTAAAAGGTATCAGATAGATTATATAATGGTAAACAGAGATTTAGGAACCAGGTTTTAAATTGTAAGACATTTCCAGGGGCAGATGTGGACTGACCACAATCTATTGGTTATGAACTGTAGATTAAAACTGAAGAAACTGCAAAAAGGTGGGAATTTAAGGAGATGGGACCTGGATAAACTGAAAGAACCAGAGTTTGTACAGAGTTTCAGGGAGAGCATAAGGGAACAATTGACAGGAATGGGGGAAAGAAATACAGTAGAAGAAGAATGGGTAGCTTTGAGGGATGAAGTAGTGAAGGCAGAAGAGGATCAAGTAGGTAAACAGACGAGGGCTAGTAGAAATCCTTGGGTAACAGAAGAAATATTGAATTTAATTGATGAAAGGAGAAAATATAAAAATGCAGTAAATGAAGCAGGCAAAAAGGAGTACAAACGTCTCAATAATGAGATCGACAGGAAGTGCAAAATGGCTAAGCAGCGATGGCTAGAGGACAAATGTAAGGATGTACAGGCTTATCTCACTAGGGATAAGATAGATACTGCCTACAGGAAAATTAAAGAGACCTTTGGAGATAAGAGAACCACTTGTATGAACATCAAGAGCTCAGATGGAAACCCAGTTCTAAGCAAAGAAGGGAAAGCAGAAAGGTTGAAGGAGTATATAGAGGGTCTATACAAGGGCGATGCACTTGAGGACAATATTATGGAAATGGAAGAGGATGTAGATGAAGATGAAATGGGAGATATGATACTGCGTGAAGAGTTTGACAGAGCACTGAAAGACCTGAGTCGAAACAAGGCCCCCGGAGTAGACAATATTCCATTGGAACTACTGACGGCCTTGGGAGAGCCAGTCCTGACAAAACTCTACCATCTGGTGAGCAAGATGTATCAAACAGGCCAAATACCCTCAGACTTCAAGAAGAATATAATAATTCCAATCCCAAAGAAAGCAGGTGTTGACAGATGTGAAAATTACCGAACAATCAGTTTAATAAGTCACTGCTGCAAAATACTAACTCGAATTCTTTACAGACGAATGGAAAAACTGGTAGAAGCGGACCTCGGGGAAGATCAGTTTGGATTCCGTAGAAATACTGGAACACGTGAGGCAATACTGACCTTACGACTTATCTTAGAAGAAAGATTAAGGAAAGGCAAACCTACGTTTCTAGCATTTGTAGACTTAGAGAAAGCTTTTGACAATGTTGACTGGAATACTCTCTTTCAAATTCTAAAGGTGGCAGGGGTAAAATACAGGGAGCGAAAGGCTATTTACAATTTGTACAGAAACCAGATGGCAGTTATAAGAGTCGAGGGACAAGAAAGAGAAGCAGTGGTTGGGAAGGGAGTAAGACAGGGTTGTAGCCTCTCCCCGATGTTATTCAATCTGTACAGTGAGCAAGCAGTAAAGGAAACAAAAGAAAAATTCGGAGTAGGTATTAAAATCCATGGAGAAGAAATAAAAATGTTGAGGTTCGCCGATGACATTGTAATTCTGTCAGAGACAGCAAAGGACTTGGAAGAGCAGTTGAACGGAATGGATGGTGTCTTGAAGGGAGGATATAAGATGAACATCAACAAAAGCAAAACGAGGATAATGGAATGTAGTCGAATTAGGTCGGGTGATGTTGATGGTATTAGATTAGGAAATGAGACACTTAAAGTAGTAACGGAGTTTTGCTATTTGGGGAGCAAAATAACTGATGATGGTCGAAGTAGAGAGGATATAAAATGTAGGCTGGCAATGGCAAGGAAAGCGTTTCTGAAGAAGAGAAATTTGTTAACATCGAGTATAGATTTAAGTGTCAGGAAGTCATTTCTGAAAGTATTTGTATGGAGTGTAGCCATGTATGAAAGTGAAACATAAACGGTAAATAGTTTGGACGAGAAGAGAATAGAAGCTTTCGAAATGTGGTGCTACAGAAGAATGCTGAAGATTAGATGGGTAGATCACATAACTAATGAGGAAGTACTGAATAGGATTGGGGAGAAGAGAAGTTTGTGGCACAACTTGACCAGAAGAAGGGATCGGTTGGTAGGACATGTTCTGAGACATCACGGGATCACCAATTTAGTATTGGAGGGCAATGTGGAGGGTAAAAATCGTAGGGGGAGACCAAGAGATGTATTCACTAAGCAGATTGAGAAGGATGTAGGTTGCAGTAGGTACTGGGAGATGAAGAAGCTTGCACAGGATAGAGTAGCATGGAGAGCTGCATCAAACCAGTCTCAGGACTGAAGACCACAACAACAATGTGGAACGACCGGTAGTCATCATAAACGTAAAAAACAAAAGTAGATAAAAACTTACCGAAACTGTTTCTCGCTGACGAAATCCGTAAAATGATGCAGGGAAAAAAGTTTATCCTTCTGCATGTTCACTGTTCATGCAGTTAAACTGCCTCTTGATGCATGACGTTTTAATTTATTGTTTCTTTATTACTGCCTGTATTCGAGACACATTTTGCAGATAGTATTCAGATGCAACAGTCAATGTACCATAAAAATTATATCGTTGTATAGCCCATAGTTCAGGAGATATGATGTCATAAACTGAGGTGCGTGAAAAACTGCCGCATCATGCAAGCCATTTAAATGTATTACTTCTTTGCTACTAACTCTATTCGCAACACTTTTCATAGGCAGTATCCACATCTGCCGCTGAATGTACCTAGAACAACATATCATTATACTACACTTAGTTCAGGAGATATGACGTCATCAGCATTGAGATGCTTGAAAAACTAGCTCATAATTCATGACGTTTTAATTTAGTATTTCTTTACTGCTCACCAAATTCACAAGGTTTTGAAGAATGTAGCCACATACACAACTAGATGTATGTACCTGCAAAATTATGACGTTCTACAGCACATAGTGCAGCAGATAAGACTTCATAAACACAGAGTTGCTTGAAAATGAAACTACAGGCCAAAATTCGGTAGAGATACAAGTGCAACACGTTCACAAATATGTGAAATATGCTAAACATATTTGAAATATATTTGACATGTGCGTAGCTGGGCGAAGTCACCGGTAAAAAGCTCATCCTAAAGACTTAGAACGACTTCAACCACATTTGGTAGACGTATTAGTTACAACATGGAAAGAAATACTGTGGGGGTCAGAAGCACCAGCCTCCTGTTGGGGCGAGCGTAATAACTTGGTGGGAGAAGGGGGCAGCATGAGATGAACAGAAATCGAGGGGGAAGCAGGAGCTGGGCACAGACAGGGGGCAGGAGGAGATGAACAGAAATCGAGGGGGAAGCAGGAGATGGGCACAGAAAGGGGGAAGGAGGAGCTGGACAGAGAGTGGGAAGGGGGAGATGGACACAGAGAGGGGAGACGATAATGATGATGATATTTGGTTTGTGGGCAGCTGAACTGCATGGTTATGAACGCCCGTACAAATTCCCAATCTTGACAGAGTCCAGTCATGCCACTTTATCGAATGACGATGAAATGACAAGGACAATGCAAATATCTATTCCCCGGGCAGAGAGAATCCCAGACCCGCCCCGGAATCGAACCCGAGACCTCGTGATACACAGGCAGCAACGCTAGCCACTACACCGCGAGCTGCGGACGCGGGAGGAGGAGATGGACAGACAGAGGAAAGAGGAGAATATCGAGAGAGAGAGATGGGGTCCTAGGTGATGGACAGAGAGAGGGGGGAAAAGAAAGAGAGATGGGGGAGGAGGTAGAGGGAAGGGGGGAATGAGCAGATAGACAGAGGGGGAAGGAGCAGATGGAAGAAGGAGATGGACAGAGAGAGGGGGAAGGACGAGATGATTGGAACAGAAACACATCCGGACAACGCCGGGTACTCTGCTAGTAGAACATAACGCCGGCCGAAGTGGCCGTGCGGTTAAAGGCGCTGCAGTCTGGAACCGCAAGACCGTTACGGTCGCAGGTTCGAATCCTGCCTCGGGCATGGATGTTTGTGATGTCCTTGGGTTAGTTAGGTTTAACTAGTTCTAAGTTCTAGAGGACTAATGACCTCAGCAGTTGAGTCCCATAGTGCTCAGAGCCATAGAACATAACGGTGAAGACCGATCAACACTTGCCGTCAACAAAAACTAAAATTTTCTAGGATATGGAGACACAAACAAAAAACAGCTTATAGACGCTGGAGCACACAAGAAACGTGCTTTAACGGCGGTAATCTCAAAACCGGGATACATGGAGAATTAGAATATTGAATACTAGGGGTTGCTGCCAGAGGTAAGTAGCTGCTAGTAAGCGTCATGGGTCTGGTATCAGAATACTGATAATCTAGGAAGTCCACTCAAAAAAGGTGGTGTCACACAGTAGCCACTGGTTAACAAAGAGCTGAGGAATAGGTGAAGCGGGTGACGCATGCGCAGACAGGGCAGAGGAGGGCAGACAGAAATTTTTTCCTGATGAAAGTTTCACAAAAAGGATCGAGCCTGACTTTATTAGAAATACAGAGGATTTGAACCGAAGGCAGTAAGCTGTCGGAATTTGCAAATAGAGCGCCTTGTTTAGTGTACTGTTTGTTGGCGGCAGCGTCGGAGTAAGAGAGAGAGACAGACAGACAGACAGGGGGGGGGGGGGAGAAAGAGACAGGGAGAATGAGAGAGGGGGAGGGGGGAGAGAAAGAGAGAGAGAGACGAGGCGCGACTTGTGCAGCGCCAGCGCTCGCCAGAGCCTTGGGCAGTGGCACGAGGCACGAGGCAGGGCTTTGGCAACGGGTCTGCCCGCCACGTCACACCGTCAGACTATTCTGGTCATTGTACGCTGACCACCTGACGTGGATAGGCCTGCACCTGGCCATCGGTTTTCTCTGAGTGTGGCTTGCAGGCAAAATCGTGTTAGCAGAGCCTTACACTGTCCGTCGCTCAATTTCCTCTTTCTACACGGAGAGCAAGACGCTAGAAGGGAAAGCAGGTAAAAGTGGCAGTTCTCTTACTGGTATTTAATATTTCTCCGCTCATATTGTTGTGCAGTTCCCAAGTGCGAGTTTCGATTTCTCTATAACACTGCTGTTAATAACCTGCTCGTATGTCGCAGTATGCAGTGTTTCCCTGTTTACAAGTCTGCACATGGCGTTGTCAGCAACCTTGGCAGCAACTGATACACGATTCTGCACTGCGCTCCTGTTCAGAAAAAAAGCATCTATAGCTATCTGTCATAATACGCGTAAATTATGCCTGTTTAAAAACGTAACTGGTGTTAATAAACTGCTCGTGTGTAGTAATACCGAATGTTTCATTTATTTTACAAGTCATACACATGGCATTGTCAGCAACCTGACAACAACGGGTATATGATTTTGTACTGCATTCCTGTTCAGTAAAAAAAAATATCTGCAGCAGATGCAAAATTATGGCTATTTAAAGACACAATGTAAAATATCTCAACATTGCTTATATATTGTGTTCGTTACTGCCACAGATGACAGAATACGTCAGCTGTACTGCCATCAATTAATCCGTTCTAACGTAAATAAAAACGATATTTCTTAGAGAAAAACATTTGTCAAAGCGACATAGCATTTTTAAGATTTTTTAAACATTTATTTAAAACCCCACATTGTTAAGAAGCACAAAATGAAGGAAACTTAAAAAGATGTCAGTCATCATGATATACAAAAATCACTTCTGATTATTAACGAGAATAATGTTGATATCGACCCCAACATTATAGTAGCTGGTTCTTCCAATATTATTTCAAAACTAGAAATGATAGAAACCAGTAAGCATTGAATCTCTCTGTACCGTTTATTTGTTTAGTGTATGATGCAAAACTGACAATATATTCCCATAAACACTAATATGTTTATAAAGTAGAAAACTGAAATACAGCAACCTTGGAGGACTTCAAATTCTCTGACGATGTATCGCAAGTGAATGTTCAAGACTTCCAGGCAAGTCAGCACATCAAGACTTCACTAAGTCACACAAATGAACAAGTCCTCTACCCCTTATTTTTTGTATGTTACGTATTTTCGCAAAATAACTTAAAGATAGCAGCAATACCATGGTACAGATCAAGGTTTTCGGGAGGTTTTCTTTGGTTGTAAGGCAAATGTCGGAACTGCTAATTCCCGCCACCTATATACTCCCAGTCGATAACCAACCCACCACCCTTCCCCCTTGTCTTGATTTAGTTCAGCTATCGAACCAGGACAGGTCCTTACGAAGTGCGCCATGGTTTTCATTTCAGCACTAACCACAGTCAGACAACGTTGAGCAGTCGCCACCAGTACAGAACTGAAGCACTTTTTCCGACTACTCGGAGTACCCTGTTAAGTTTGGTCCAGGAGGAACGAGGGAGGTTGAAGACTGCCAGTTTCGCACAAGGACAACGTTGCTCAACGTCCGCGGTTTCAGACTCAAAAATACACTGCACGTGTCTTGTGGATGATGCGAATAGAGCAACAACGAATAGAAACTGCCATACCGTCCTCTGGAGCCTCAAAATCCTGAAAACTGAGAAACAAATCCACTGCCATATCTCTGTCAATCACTATTTTACAAAACTAGGTTAGCTTTTTCCTGTCCCGGAATTATTTTGTTCTTATTTTGGGTGAAATAGTTCTGAGGTGGATGCTGTCGCCGACTGTTATTTTGTTTGATGTGTTTTTTCGCTGTGTTTCTTCAGAGAACGGTGGAATATGGGTCAGTAGCTGGAGTCTTTGATCATTTAATGAAACTCAGAGGAAAAGAGAAAGTAATTTTATCTACTACAACACTGTTTCAAGACGACTTACAGCTCAACCAAGGACGAAATGAATACACAAAGCGAGGAAAAAGGCCCGATGGAAATAGATTCACCTGCGAAATAACGCATAATGGCTATCACATGGCATTAATCTTCTAAAATGACTTGTGCTAACACAAGCAAGTACATTCGGTTCATCCCGATCTTTTGCCGTGAACAATCTTGACTTCGACGGAGGTTTGTTTCTCGTTATACGTCTTCTGATCTTGAGCCAAGCCTGGTACTCTGTTACTCAACTTGCGGGCATGATGCCGGAGTGGAAACACGTTTGAAAGAAAATACGAATCCGACGTCGAGGTGGTTTAGGTTTTTGAAACTTTCAGCGTGGTGTTTAGTTCTAACAGAAGTCGTGCTTTGCAAATCAGTGTTACGAAGGTAGTAATGGCAATAAACTTTCTACAGCGCTGCGTGAGAAGCCACTACAGCATTCATAATGAATGGAAGTAAAATTAACCGCAGTGCAGCTGTAATTGGTGATTTCTTTATTGCCGCAACCGGTTTCGCTTCATTAAAACAGCATCCTCAGGTGAAAGCGGTGTCAAATTAGCTCACCAAGACGACCACAACGATTCCCTGAAGAGGGGAAGTCGTCGAAATAAGTAAAACAGGACATCGGGCCGAATAGTGGGATGGCGCACCGGTGGTGGTTGTAATGGTACAGCGCGGAAGGCGGTCAGGTGTGTATCCACAGTGATTCGCAGCGACTATTCACAAGATAATCCACCGATAGAACTAACTCTGAATACAAGTCTTTTAGTCCCCTTTCTTTCATACGTTGTATGTGATACAAGGGTGCAACCGTTGGTCTACAAGCACTTTCGATACTGTATTATAAGCACAGCATTTCACTGGCATGTTGTCGGGTGTTTATCAAAGCACCCTCTCTCATACGAACCAACATAATTTCCTCAAATTCTACCGTCCGAACAGTTCTTTAGGGAAACCTTGGGCATCTCTCTGTTACCACTTTTCCATGGGCTCCCAAAATGAGTTTTTGAGAACCGATTTCCCAGTACAGCATCTGATAGGCAGCGCAGACAATTTCGAGATGAGAAATGCGTATCTAGCTGACAAATATTCTGTTCCACAATTAATTTTTCAGTAATGAAACGTATCTGGGTTATCAAGTTCCATCCTTTAAAAAAAATAGTTGCTAATCTAGTGGATGGAGTGACTACTTGGGCAATGAAGCATAAAAAGAATTATTGGACTCAGGAAGAGGTCGTCTTTCTGTATTGAAGAGAAACAGACATCGTGCTGACTACATCGGAAACTAGAATAGTTGATTTTCAGAGGTCATTCCTATAAAACAACTGACGATCGAAAAACTTATATTTGGCAGAGCTAGCAAAATCGATACAAGCCTTAACGTATAAAAACGACGGCGAAAAACAGTTCCCAAAATTTACAGCTTTTGGAAGTTCTGTTACATGCGAACATAGCTTATCCCTTCAGCGCCACAGTTTCTTGTAAGTTTCTATCCATGCTGATAAATTTGTTCCAGTTGGATTGATAACTATTACTATACTCTTCTCTATATATTCGTTCGGATTCCCATGCTCCGCATCATTCTGCACCGTACAGTAAATTCATGTCTGCAAGCTCCTGTGACGAGTAATGCTCCATCTTCGACTCCCAGTCATAAAACGTAAACTATGGTTCACTCTACCGCGCATACATCATAGGCGATTATGCATTGGTTCTCAAGGCAGCCACACCAGTGTTTTAACGGACGGCTCTCTGTTTCGAAAAAAAAAAAAAAAAAAAAAAAACAGTTTACAAACATGTACAACAGGCAGCTGAGAGGAGTGCTAGCGAAGGGTGAGTGAGGGAGCGGGGAAACAGTTTTAAGTCCCTCACATATTTCCGCCTTGCGGCTACCTATGGACTGTTTTAGCAGTCCGGAAAATATTGCCTTTCCGGTAGACTTGATTGACACCGTCATTAGGTGTTATTTACTGCTCCACTGCCAAACGCGAAAATTCCAGCGAAAAGTGAATGCAGAAATCACATTACACTTATCAACCAGAACATTATGGCCATCGACGATCTATCGATATAAACACGTCCAGACGATAGCTGCGTCGCGTGGCGAGCAATGCCTGTTAGTCGGACACACGGACGATGCCTGTAGTATCAGTGAGCTTCCTGTCCATGTATGGAATGGAGAAGGCGCGCGATCTATAAGAGTTTCACTCTGCACGACCATTTTGGAAACTGCACGACTTCTCCAGTGTAACGAAACCAAGGTGAAGCCACGTCCAGAATTCGTGGGGTTGGGTGGCCAGCTCTCGTTACAGATGTCAGACGTCGTAGACTGGGCAGACTGGTAAAACAGGACAGGCGGCGAACTGTGGCGGTACTAACATCAGACTCTAATGCTGGGCAGAGTACAAGTGTGTCTGAACAGACAGTGCGCCGAACACTTCTAACGATGGGCCCCCGCAGCCGACGACCCATGCATGTGCCAATGTTAACACCACGACATTGGCAACTACGACTGAAATGAGCACGTGACCATCGGCACTGGACGCTGGCGCAATGGCGGAGCGTTGCGTTGTCTGACGAATCCCGATACCTTCTTTATCATGCCAATCGGAGGTCGCGAATCCATCGTCTTCCAGGGGAACAGCTGTTTGACACCTTCGGTGTGGGACGGAGACAAGCTGTGGTAAGTTCCTATGGGACCAAACTGCTGAGGTCATCGGTCCCTGGGCTTACACACTACTGAATATAACTTAAACTAACTTACGCGGCTACCCCACGCAAACAAGCTGGCGGCGGCTCCATTACGCTGTGGGGAATATTCGCGAGGGCGTCCATGCGTCCAGTGGAACTCGTATAAGGCACCGTAATGGCCAATGAGTATTCTACACTGGTTGCAGACCACGTACGCCCCTTCACATCTGGGATGTGACTGAACGTGGCGTCACAGCTTATCGCCTCCCTCCTAGGAATTTACGGGAATGGGGTGATTTGTGTGCGCGGATGTGACGCCCACTCCCTCCAGCAACCTATCAAGGCCTTATTGCTTCCATGCCGTGACGCGTCGCCGCTGTTATCCGTGCCAAAGTGGACATACCAGCTATTACGTAGGTGGTCATAATGTTTTGGCTGACCAGTCTATGTCACAAGCAGGAAAAAATACGAACTCCTGGCGATGTTTTAATTGAATAAATTGAAACGTGCATCTGCAACGAGAAAAACATTTTTCAGTAGTTGCATTCATCGTATCAATAAAACTATTGATACAGTAAATTATTGCTACAGCATTTACTGATACAGGGTGTTTCAAAAATGACCCGCATATTTGAAACGGCAATAAAAACTAAACGAGCAGCGATAGAAATATTTCCTGCCAGGGAAGAAATTCTTCTCTGACGAGCCTCCGGGAAAATAACTTAATGAGTGGAGAAAATCTCACTCCCCCGTTATTTCGAAAGCTGACTTGACGTCGCTCAAACCTCTTCGCAATTACAATCTTCACGTAATTTATGCATGAAAATGTTTCAGTATACTGTCCAGTCTAGATCGCATCACCCTACCCGCAGCCACATTCCTGCCGAGAACAATCTTCTCAGCTGCGCACAATAGTTCTTTCAACGTTGCGCAATTCTAGGCCTCGCATCACATAACATATTCAATACGGGCAACTGTCTCTTGGTCTTGACATTCTCTTTTTAGGATAGATTACCGTTTGTATAGCAGGCCGGGGTGGCCGAGCGGTTCTAGGCGCTACAGTCTGGAACCGCGCAACCGCTACGGTCGCAGGTTCGAATCCTGTCTCGGGCATGGATGTGTGTGATGTCCTTAGGTTAGTTAGGTTTAAGTAGTTCTAAGTTCTAGGGGACAGATGACCTCAGAAGTTAAGTCCCATAGTGCTCAGAGCCATTTGAACCATTCTGAACCGTTTGTATACCTTTGACGTCAATAATTCTGGTACCCTATATGTCAACTCATATTACTGACGGAAATAACCGCCTAAGATCCAGCAACAGGCTAGCCGTGATATCAGTAGCCAGACCCACCGCGCCAACGAGATATGCAGGCCAGGCAACGAACTTGAGACGTCACACTAGTCTGCTGGTCCGCCACTCTTCGCGAACTCTCGACTCCATGCAGGGCCCACGGGAAATCAATATGTAAGGAATAGGTACTCATTGAAACGAAACTCCTTCCGAACAGGCCTTGAAGGCCCAACGGCACCGGCCGACCGCCGTGTCACCATCAACCTACAGGCGTCACTGGAAGCGGATACTGAGGGGCATGTGGTCAGCACACTGCTCTCCCAGCTGTATGCCAGTTTACGAGACCGGAGCCGCTACTTCCCAATCAAGTAGCTCCTCAATTGGCCTCACAAGGGCTGAGTGCACCCCGCTTGCTAACAGCACTCGGCAGACTGGACGGTCACCCATCCAAGTGCCAGCCAATCCCGATAGCGCTTAACTTGGGTGATCCGACGGGAACCAGTGTTACCTCTGCGGCAAGGCCGTCAACATGTACCCATTACAGGTCTTAACTTTGTCGTGCGCTATCGAGAGGTTGCATTCTCTTAAATGCGCAATAAAGACTGATTAAACTCGTCTGAAATAGTTACTCGCTCTCCGCTGGAGAAGCCTGCTGGCACTCGCGGAGCGTCACGTGCTCTGGCGGGCATGCCGCGACCTGCCTTTCTCGTGGGCTTCGTCAGACCCCTTGGCCGCGGTGGGTCCTCCCCTGTAGTGTACCTGCATACTGTTGAGATACCTCAGTG
The DNA here is from genome assembly GCF_023864345.2 of Schistocerca serialis cubense. Taxonomy (NCBI): domain Eukaryota; kingdom Metazoa; phylum Arthropoda; class Insecta; order Orthoptera; family Acrididae; genus Schistocerca; species Schistocerca serialis. Next base: position 535,649,454 of record NC_064643.1, read on the forward strand.
CGTTAAGCCCCCTTTACACCGAAGCGTACGCGCAGCGCCGAACGAGAATTCTGTCTGGCGTAAACGCTTGACGTGTGTGGTTCGGTCGTGGGCGGTTCGCATTCGCAAGTGTTCGTTTGTGATTCGTTGTGTGTCGGCCTTAGATCGAACCATCAAAGCAATTTCGCGTCCTCTTCGCTTCGGCGCTAGCTTCGATGAGAGACACAGTGCACTTGCTTTGCCGTAGTGTGCTGTTTTCCTCGCGCAATCTGTTGTTGGTGTTGTAAGTAGGCTGTTTATGTTTTCTCTATGTAAGTAGGCTGTTTATGTTTTCTCTATGTAAGTAGGCTGTTTATGTTTTCTTATTGGCAACGTTACGTAGCGCTCAAAATGAAAATCACTGGCTGTGCTGTGTGCAGTCTGTGGCTAGTTTGCATTGTTGTCTGCCATTGTAGTGTTGGGCAGCGGCAGCTGGATGTGAACAGCGCGTAGCGTTGCGTAGTTGGAGGTGAGCCGCCAGCAGTGGTGGATGTGGGGAGAGAGATGGAGCAAGGTTATATTGGAGTGTTTATTGTGGTGATGGAGTAGTTGGATGAAAGCGTACCTCTGTTGACAGAAGAGTATGGACCCCATAGAAATATGTGGGATCCTAAAGATCCAAACCGTAAAATGCACAACAAATAAAACGATGCTTGACAAGAAATTGTCAAAGTGCTGGCGGTGAAAAACAGCAATTTAAGTTGTTTCTTGCAATTTCCATAGTCGAAAAAATGCCATTAAAATAAGCATATAACATAGATTAATGTAAAAGAAAAATGCGCGAAGACTTGACCATTCTCATGGCTTACATCCAAGGTACACTATGTTATTAAAAATATCCGGGCACCCAAAAAAAATACGTTTTCATTATTAGGTGCATTGTGCTGCCACCTACTGCCAGGTACTAAATATCAGCGACCTCAGTAGTCACTAGACATCGTGAGAGAGCAGAATGGGGCGCTCTGAGGAACTCACGAACTTCGTACGTGGTCAGGTGACTGCGTGTCACTTGTGTCATACGTCTGTACGCGAGATTTCCACACACCTAAACATCCCTAGGTCCACTGCTTACGATGTGTTAGTGAAGTTGAAACGTGAAGGGACAGGTACGGCACAAAAGCGTACATGCCGACCTCGTCTGTTGACTGACAGAGACGGCCGACAGTTGAAGAGGGTCGTAATGTGTAACAGGCAGACATCTATCCAGACCATCACACAGGAATTCCAGACTGCATCAGGATCCACTGCAAGTGCTATGAAAGTTAGGCGGGAGGTGAGAAAACTTGGATTTCGTGGAGAGCGGCTGCTCATGGGCCATACATCACGCCGGTAAATGCCAAACGACGCCTCGCTTGGTGTAAGGAGCATAAACATTGGACGATTGAACAGTTCAAAAATCGTTGTGCGGAGCAACGAATCACGGTACACGATGTGGCGATCCGATGGCATGGTGTGGGTATGTGCGAATGCTCGGTGAACGCCATCTGCCAGCATGTGTAGTGCCAACAGTAAAATTCGGAGGCGGTGGTGTTACGTTGTGGTCGTTTCTTCATGGAGGGGGCTTGCACTCCTTGTTGTTTTGCCTGGCACAATCAGAGCACAGGCCTACATTGATGTTTTAAGCACCTTCTTGCTTCCCACTGTTGAAGAGCATTTCGGGGATGACGATTGCATCTTTCAACACGATCGAACACCTCTTCGTAATGCACGGCCTTTGGCGGAGTGCTTACACGACAATAACATCTCTGTAATGGACTGGCCTGCACAGAGTCCTGACCTGAATCCTACAGAACACCTTTGGGATGTTTTAAAACGCCGACTTAGTGAGAGGCCTCACCGACTGACATCGATACCTCTCCTCAGTGCAGCACTCCGTGAAGAATGGCCTGCGATTCCCGAAGAAACCTTCCAGCACCTTATTGAACGTATGCCTGCGAGAGTGGAAGATGTCATCAAGGCTAAGGGTTGACCAACATCATATTGAATTCCAGTATTTCAGTCTGGAACCGCGTGACCGCTACGGTCGCAGGTTCGAATCCTGCCTCGAGCATGGATGTGTGTGGTGTCCTTAGGTTAGTTAGGTTTAAGTAGTTCTAAGTTCTAGGGGACTGATGACCTCAGATGTTAAGTCCCATAGCGCTCAGAGCCATTTGAACCAATTCCAGCATTACCGATGGAGGGCGCCACGAACTTGTGAGCCATTTTCAGCCTGGTGTCCGGATACTTTCGATCACATAGTGTATCTGTTTTAACGTCGTAGTTTGGCTACTATTTTACGAGATATAAATGCGGGAACAGAATAAGTGAAAATTGTTTTCCCTCCCATAAAGATGAGGCTGGTCTTTCGTATATTTTTAATTACATCACTCATTTTTCAATGACTGTGTGTCCTTTACATTTACGTTTATATAATCCACGAGTGTTTCGCATATGGCACTAGATGCTCCAGGAATTATTTGTAAGATAGACGCGGTTGATATACGAAATAAATATTTGAGGCTAGCGTAACTTTCACCTATTGCTAAAAATCGCAGCGTTAATCCTAGCTTCTCTCGTTTTGAAACGTGTCGGCTTTGTTTTGAAATTTTCGGTTTAGTTGTAGCTTGAAGAAGGCGAAAATCATCCATCGACATGTGGGTGAAGTTCTGGAATAAAACAAGCGATGGCTGCAGCCGCAGATCACTAACCAGAGACAAACCACCAATTCTTTCACGCCTGAACAGTTATTCACAGTCCCACATTTTTCTTTGTCTACGCCGTTTTGCTTTCATGACCAACAGCGTTCTCCATCACTCGGTATTAAACATAGATTAAGCAACTTTACCGCGACAACGTTCCGGCACCAAAAAACAAAACATACTCTATGCTCTCTCCTTCGTTCGCTCTACAGTAAACGCTTATTTGCAGGTGCAAGCCAATGAAGCCGAGCGCAAGCGAACTCCCTGCGCATTGCTTGCGATTACGCATTCGCTTGTGTTCGCTTCGGTGTAAAGGGCCCTTAAGATGAGCTGGCATTGCTGCTGCTTAGCTAACTCGCACGAGCAACACTCGACAGCTGCAAGGTGGCAGGAGAATGTGCGGAGGAGGCGTTCGTGCCTTGTTTACTGCGAGCCACGCGGTGACACGTGATGCGCTGTTGTTTACAGGTACGACTGTTTTGCCAAGACTCTTTGTGAAGGCTTGCAGGTCGTCTAACCATCGTGCACAAATACAAGTCGAAAAACAGGGTGAGAAGTTCTGCTCTATAGATATCTACGACCTTCCTGTTTCCTAAAGACAACGACACTTACGTAATATACTGTGCGAGGGCGAAAGTAGTAAGTTGTAGCGATGCTTCTACCAAGCAAGCCTACCGCATAAAATTGTTGCATTCAGTTATTTCTTAGCGCTGCTATGATCTTGGGAGAGGTTTCTTAGCGCTGCTATGATCTTGGGAGAGGGGGGGGTTGAAACTTGATCAGCGTTCAAGTCTTGACTTACAAGTTGAGGCATAAGTCAATAGTGATATTTTTCGTAAACTTCCCGTTGATTTACTTTCATTTCGGCTGAGTTCAGAAGGCTCACTTTTGCATCTGATTGTAGGTACAGCTGTCAGACTTGGCGATGATGATGATGATATTTGGTTTGTGGGACGGTCAACTGCGCGGTGATCAGCGCCCGGTCAGACTTGAAAAGAGACATCAACGACACTAACCTTCGTGGTCTACAAAGAAAAATGTCGAGTCTGTTCCCCCTGGACTCTCTCTGACCCCAACTTATTTGCCAAATTTCCGACCCTTTTCCTGCTATCTCTCTCCGTAATCGTCATATTCAGATTTATTACTTTAACGCTGACACTTTACAATGTTTTAATTTTTTTGCTGTCTACCTGAGCGCTTATTTATCAACAATTTCCTTGTTTTTATGTATCTAATAGTTTTAAAATTTCACTTTTTCAAATAAGCGGCTTTTTTTATCTTCACAGTTAACAGTGAACTCAGACTTTTAAAAAAACCCTTAAAATTAGGATCGTGTTCCGTAAAAACTTTTCTGTGATTATGTGGCTTTGTTTTTGTACCATAGAGTAAATAATCCTGTACCTTGCCACGTGTATGAGCGAAAATTATTCTGTCAATACATTATTTTTTGGCGCTACTTACAGTAAATAATCTCGATCTCTCGATGTTTATTAATGAAAATTACTACGTCTGAAAAATAATGCAGTTAATTTTCTTCTCCTTGTAACGTCTTCCGTTCTAAAAAACCATTTTCTGTAAGATAAATAAGATTTGGAGGTCAGCTTTCATGAAATGAATTCCATCAGCAAGAAACCTGTTTTGTTTCATAGACGTTACGTTTCTTTCGAAAGACGCTCTTGTATTATCGACGTGAAACTCATTAATGTAAGAAGACAGTACCGTGCTCTTCAGATCACATACACACTATGTGATCAAAAGTATCCGGACACCCCAAAAACATACGCTTTTCATATTAGGCGCATTGTAGTGCCACCTGCTGCCAGTACTCCATATCAGCGACTTCAATAATCATAAGACATCGTGAGAGAGCAGAATGGGGCGCTCAGCAGATCTCACGGACTTCGAACGTGGTCAGGTGATTGGGTGCCACTTGTTTCATACGTCTGGACGCGAGATTTCCACACTACTAAACATCCATAGGCCTGATGTGATAGTGAAGTGGAAACATGAAGCACACGTACAACACAAAAGCGTACAGGCCGACCTCGTCGGTTGACTGACGGAGACCGCCGGTAGTTGAAGAGGGTCGTAATGCGTAGTGGGCAGATATCTATCCAGACCATCACACAGGAGTTCCAAACTGGATCAGGATCCACTGCAAATACTATGACAGTGCAGTGGCCGAGCGGTTCTAGGAGCTACAGTCTGGAGCCGCGTGACCGCTACAGTCGCAGGTTCGAATCCTGCCTCGGGCATGGATGTGTGTGATGTCCTTAGGTTAGTTAGGCTTAAGTAGTTCTAAGTTCTAGGGGACTGATGACCTCAGAAGTTAAGTCCCATAGTGCTCAGAGCCATTTGAACCATTTTACTATGACAGTCAGGCGGGAGGTGAGAAAACTTGGGTTTCATGGTTGAGCGGCTGCTCATAAGCCACACGTCATACCGGTAAAAGCTAAACGACGCCTCGCTTGATGTAAGGAGCGTAAACATTGCACGATTGAACAGTGGAAAAATGTTGTCTGGAGTGATGAATTACGGTACACAATGTGGCGATCCTATGGCATGGCATGGCAGTGTGTAGTGACAACAGTAAAATTCGAAAATCCGGAGGCGGTGGTATTATGGTGTGGTCGGTTTTTCATGGAGGGGGCTTGCACCCCTTGTTGTTATGCGTGGCACTATCACTGTACAGGCCTACATTGATGTTTTAAGCACCTTCTTGATGCCCATTGTTGAGAAATTCGGGGATTGCTATTGCATCTTCCAACACGATCGAACACCTCTTCATAACGCACGGCCTGTGGGGGTGTGGTTACACGACGATAACATCCCCATAATGGACTGGCCTACACACAGTCCTGACCTGAATCCTATAAACTTCTTTGGGATGTTTTGGAACGCCGACTTCGTGCCAGGGCTCAACGAGCGACATCGATGCTTCTCCTCAGTGCAGCACTCCGTGAAGAATGGGCTGCCTTTCCCCAAGAAACCTTCCAGCACCTGATTGAACGTATGCCTGAGTGAAAGCTGTCATCGAGGCTAATGGTGGATCAACACCATATTGAAATGAAGCATTACTGATGGAGGCCGTCACGTACTTGTAAGTCATTTTCAGCCAGGTGTCCGGATACTTTATAGATCACAAAGTGTACAAACCCAAATGCCAGGTGTCAGTCGTTCAGAGTCCACATGAAACAATGACGAATATTTACTCCTTTTTCCAACCTTTGGTAAAACATAGGACTGAGACGTTATCAAGTATTTACTTGTTAGTGTCTTTGACGTCCATTGTTGCAACTCTTGTCTGTAGTCAATTCGGTAACATGCAAACAGTAAATTTTCAGGTGACAGAAAGACACCTATAATTAAATTCAGTCATTTCTGGATTCGCTCATCCTCTGCTAACATACAAACGGATTCTGATAAACATCTATTTCTACCCACAGCTACGCAGAATACCTGCTGTGGGGAATACTTCATTCCCCTATGATTTCACTACATATGTTGTTCCACGGACACATTAGAAAGAAAAAAAGAAGAGAGAGAGAGAACCTTGTCTTTTTACTTTTTCACAGATCTGTCATAAAATGAGGTAAATATCGTACCTGTTTGTATACCCACCGAGCCACAGGAGAAAGCAAAGCTCGTCTTGACTCCATAAGCTCCCTTACGGCAGCATAAAATGTCTAGTATCTCTTTGTAAAGACGACAAATTGCCTGTTGGCTTCTGTCTCGGGTTCTTCGGTCGACGTTTCCTTGAAGATTTTTTTGACGTTTCGCAAGCATGAGTCAAAGCTTCATCATCTATTGCCGGTGGTAGACTGAAGTTGAACTCGCTGCCGCAAATTAAGTATGTACCTGGCACGTCAACATCCAAGAGCTTTTCCGTAGTTATTACGTCACACGACATTACATTTATCCCTGCGGTTCTCCCGTTGCTAACTGCAGCGGTCATTCACTGCACCACGGGAATCCAGGGCTCTTTCACCTTGAGGCTTTTCTCTTTCCTGTTGAAGCTATTGTCATGTTTGTGAATTCCCTGAAAATGCGTGTGTGAAAGCTCTTCTCTGCAGCAAGAACTTTCATGTCGGCGATTTTTACTTTGTGGTCAGTTTCACATACCGCTTGCTATGCCACAGCCGATTTCTTCACCCGCTGCAACCTGCAATGCCGCTTATGTTCGGTGATCCTGGTGTTGACTGTTCGTTCGTCCAGTCAGTCCAACATAGACTTTTCCACATGTGCATGGTATGTGGTACATTTCCGACATTGCTAGTGGGTCCTTTTCTCCTTTCCCGATCTGATACACTCTTTGATCTTCTTTGTTGTTTTATAAATAGTCTTTGCGCCGTATTTTCACAATATACGGCCTATTCTGTCCGTCAATCGGGGAATCTATGACAGACGGCTCAAAAGACTGAGAATGAGCACCAGTTTTCCGAAACACTGCGCAGTTAAGAACTTGTTATTAACAACTCTTTACTGACACAAGCTGAGGAAAATTAGAGATGTTTCCTGATGATGTAACAAACTTTCAGAGTCGTGAAATTACTGCCGAGATCTGGAAGTAAAGCCACAGCCAGCAGGCAATAGTTGTTCCATTTTTCGAAAGGCCCGTTCAGTACTGAGCACATCGATGTCGATGCATCGTAATAATTTCTGTTACACTGAGGCAATACTGGGAGGAGGGAAAATTTTAGTGACTGAGGAGATATCACGAACGGAGTTGCACAAAGTTCAGTATTGAGTGCAGTACCATACGCTATATTTGTGAGTGACCTAAAAATCAAATGGCTCTGAGCACTACGGGACTTAACTTCTGAGGTCAGCAGTCCCCTAGAACTTAGAACTACTTAAACCTAACTAACCTAAGGACATCACACACATCCATGCCCGAGGCAGGATTCGAACCTGCGACCATAGCGGTCACGCGGTTCCAGACTGTAGCGTCTAGAACCGCTCGGCCACCTCGGCCGGCTGTGAGTGACCTTCCACTTAACATTCACCAAGCCCAGTCAGTCCTTTTTGTAGATTACGCAAACATTATAATTAATTATGTTAGTGAGAAAGCAACAGAAAATATTGGAAACAATATGCCATCATTTTTCGGGAGTACATTCGCGATATTATTAACTCTTTTTCCGGTATTTCGGTTGACAACCTCTCAGCCGTTCTCCAGGAGAATCGCTTGCTAGATTTTTAAAGCACTTTACTGTGTGGAGTAAACATTATATGCCTGTAAAACTTCAAGTAACACATTGTCAAGAATGTTTTTCAAAGCATTATAACCGAATCTCTGAAAATGACTCTCAGTTAATTTCGGGTCAGTTTCGGGCAAAAAATAGAATAACACCAACAATTAATGTAGCAGATGAACAGTAGCCGGTAAATAGGGGAAAATATTTTGTGTGCACATGTTGATAAAAAGTTCGAATAGAAGGACACAGTTATTACCCGAGCTGCTCAAACAACTAACGTCTCTTTGTGTGATTGCTAGTTAGGAAACAAAGAAATCTTACCTATTCATATTTTTGAATTTTTCCCAAACATTAGTGTCTCATGGAATGATTTGTTGAGCAAGTCATCACTTAGAAAGAAAGTATTGGTTGCAAAAGAACAAACAGTGAGAATAATATGTGGTGTTCACTCACGATCATCTTCTAGACGCGTCTTCGAAGCGTTAGCATTTTAATCGCTCCTTCACCATACGTATTTTCGCTGGTGATATTCTTCATAAATAATCAATCAGAATTTAAAACGATTAGTGATGTTCACAACTGCAACATTAGAATTAAAAATGGCCTTTATTATTAATTACTAAACCTGTAAGAGGTTCTGAGAATGATTCAATTTTCACTTACAACAATCGTTGATCATATGCACTATAACATAAAATGTCCGGCAGGAAGTAAAGACAACTTTAAACGGTAGTCTAAAATCATTTCTTCTGCACAATCTCTATTCAGTACGTGAAACTCTAACTAAAAACTGACAACATGAGTAGCTAAAAGAAAAATAAATTTAAGCGTATGACTAATTATGCGAGTGATTTTAAAGACTAATATGTCGACTCCTATTAAATTTAAGCCAGTAAACTGTAAATAATCAGCAGGTGCATAAGCAAATCAACAACATGTGGAGTTTAAATTGATTTGCTGCACATCATTTCGATAAAACTCGTGCAAATAATTAGCGGAATATCTAACCAACATCTGTTTCGACAAACCTTATAACATTTGGAAATGATCACACTTACCAATGATTCTCGTCAATTACTCTCCATTTCTACAGGCGTGTAGTAGACTACTCAGTTTAAGCGACTACATAAGAAATGGTGCAGGCCACGAAATAGTACGTCCGCTTTCCATCCATCATGTAAGAAGTGATCCCTGTGCATCAGCAGTACAATCTCCTTGTCTTCTTCTAGAGAACAAGACATTATAATTTTCATACAGTTCTGCTTTAGCTGTGTGTGTTCCTTATAAGGTTCAAATTTTGTGTAGGAATGTGTGTTTCCGAAATAATTCGCAGCTAAGGAGAAATTAGAAGCATGATATACAAATGAAGAGATCAAAATTAGCAGAGAAGTACCGCATGTGTATTGAAATGGAAACACTTGAAAACTGTAGTTGATGGACGTCACAGCGATCGTGAAATTGTTGAAAATCAAGTTTTTTGTCTGTATGATATTAATGGAAAAATATTTTACTTCCCAAGACAAGGCTGAATAAAGTCGAATCTCTACCTCGTGTTTGACAGATGAATCAAGTGTTCTACTTCAAATTCATTTAAGGGGACTAGAAGTCTATGGTGGAATCTTCGGCGGTAGGAAATGGATCTAAAATTAAAAGAACCTATGCACAGGATTGCTGTGGAACCTATAGACGTAGAAATAATAGCTATCATTGAATATAACATATGTATTGAGTAAGGTAAGATGAAACTTCCCCCCCACCTGACGGTTGGTTTGAACACAGCGATAGTATATTACTGGACGTGGTATGCCTTTGCCTTCCTCCGACGTTTGAACCGATTTAACTAGTCGCCTACAGGGAGTCAGCAGTTCACCATGTATTCTGGATCACAGTGCAACGTAGCATTATTTTCACATATACGATTACTCACGTCGTTTCCAGAGGTGAAAGAAGCGATAAGTGACAGAAACAAACTCCTCGGAACAATTGGTGATCGAACGCTGAACATTCGAATTTGTAGTTTAGTAATACTTGTATTGAAAGGTACACAATAAATACAACATAATATATAGCTGACAATAAGATCAGTCAGTCTACAACATAATCAACAAGGAGACATCGCTGTAACTACAAGCAGTCTCTGTAAATCTGGTAAACTGCTGTAACACTAGTCAACAACATATTTGTTGCATTGCTGTAATAATTAATACTGTCTTTATGAAACAAGAAAACTGAAGTAGATGGGAAGGAACACATTAATTATAACGTACCGAAATAAACCAGAAACCAGAACAACCATACCTTCGACGGCATTCCAAACCATAGCATTAAGTCTGCTGTTAAACAAAACTTCGGTGGAACAGATCTCCCAAGGACCTCCATCTTCCACTCAAAGCCGGCCGCGGTGGTCTAGCGGTTCTGGCGCTGCAGTCCGGAACCGCGGGACTGCTACGGTCGCAGGTTCGAATCCTGCCTCGGGCATGGGTGTGTGTGATGTCCTTAGGTTAGTTAGGTTTAAGTAGTTCTAAGTTCTAGGGGACTTATGACCTAAGATGTTGAGTCCCATAGTGCTCAGAGCCATTTGAATTTTCCACTCAAATGACAATCAACGACAGCGGAATGTGAGTCCTTCTCTGTTCACACAATGGCAGGTGCCTCAGCCAATAGGAGACCACTCCCTCTCCTCGCTGTGTTCACCACTAAAACTGCGAGAAATTTTGCACAGGAAATATACTTAAGGGAGAAGATATAAAAACTTTCAGGTTTGAGGATGATTTAATGATGCGGCTAGAGATGGCAGCGTACATGGGTCGTGACTTGAATGGAGGTTGTAAGACGAACGTCAGTCAAACTAAGAAAAGGGTAACTGAGAGCAGCTGAATCATATCAGATGATGCTGAGGGTATAACGTTATGGAGTGAGACGCTAAAAGCAGTAGATGCTTTTTGTCTCTTGGGTAGCAAAATAATTGATGTAACTCTTCAGGCTTTCCCGGCGATCTAATGACATCTTGGGTTGTCGGGCGTTCTGCCGGATATCAGCGTCGTACTTGCACGATATTTCGGTCACGTAGCTCGTAACCTTCATCAGGTGCGACCTGAGACTGCTCCTCGAGTGGACCTGGTCCAGTATTTATGCCTATGGCCTTCCCCCTCCACCAACGGCTGCAGGCGCTTCCTCTGTGGTCCGCGCCCATTCCCTGCGACCTGCTGGAGCGTTGCTGCTCCGTTTTCCGTCCGCTGCGGTTCTAGGTGTTCCTGATGCGCAGAGGGAACACCTAGAACCGCAGCGGACGGAAAACGGAGCAGCAACGCTCCAGCAGGTCGCAGGGAATGGGCGCAGACCACAGAGGAAGCGCCTGCAGCCGTTGGTGGAGGGGGAAGGCCATAGACATAAATACTGGACCAGGTCCACTCGAGGAGCAGTCTCAGGTCACACCTGATGAAGGTTACGAGCTACGTGACCGAAATATCGTGCAAGTACGACGCTGATATCCGGCAGAACGCCCGGCAACCCAAGATGTCAAAATAAATTATGATTGCAGAACTGAGGAGGTAGAGAGTGTATCAAAAAGAAACATCTGATTTGGCAAGTCTATATTTCTGAAACTAATAAATATATACAATAAATTTTGTTTTTTAATGAACGGGAAACTCAAAAGTTTTTTTTTCTTACCTTTCCATAGGTGTTCCATATGCCCCTTTGAGATGCACGGCGTACGTCAATGCTGTATTCAGATTGTTCCTACACTGCAGCGAGCATGTCTTGAGTTACAGCTTCCACAGCTGCTGTTATACGATGTCTCAGTTCATTCATTGTTGTTAGTAATGGAGGCACATAAACAGAGTCTTTTATAAACCACCACAAGAAATAATCACATATAGTCAGGTCCGGTGATCTTGGAGGACAGTAATGTAAGGCTGAATCATTTGGTCCAGTACGACCGACCCATCGTTCATTAATCCTTTGATTTAAAAATTCCCGCACTTCCAGACGCCAGGGTGGCGATGCCGCGTCCTGTTGGTAAATGAAGTCTTTCGAATCAGTTGCCAACTGTGGGTAAAGAAAGTTGTCAAGCACGTCGAGATATGTGCTTCTTGTAATAGAAAGCTGGACCATACACCTTTTCCCGAAACTGCACAAAACACATTAAATTTTGGAGAGTACCTCTCATATTGGACAACTTCATGTGGTTGTTCCCTGCCTCATATTCTCAGACCATGACGGTTCACCTTTCCATTTAACTGGAATGTTGCCTCGGCACTAAACACATCTTGCCCCAATAACGGAATTACAGGACTTCACAAGTTGTTGTATGCCACCTTCACAAAGAGTTTGCTGTAGCTGAGTTTTGTATGGTTTCATGTGTAAACGTCGACGCAACACACGCCAAACGGACATCGGGGGCATGTTGAGCTGTCAAGCTGCACGGTGAACGGATTTCTGCGGACTCCTTGTGAAACTATGGCGGATGCATTCGACGTCTGTGTCAGACACTCGGGGACGGCCCGGCGATTTGCCTTTACACAGACTACCTGTTTGCTCTGTGCTGTAGGAGGATCCACACCATACCTAGTACGAAAGTCCCTCTGAACAGTTATTACTGACTCGCACTGCGCAAAACGTAGAACACAGAACACTTTCTGTTGTCCCGACAACATTTTTACTAGAACTGAAGTGGACACACACTGCTGCTACCTACCGGGAACCATGTAAAACTATAAAGTTTGCTCTTTCCATCAGTACGATGTTCACTCAAGTATCTCAGATAACATAGTAGTTATGATTTTTTTAAAAAATCGGATGATTCTTATTGATACAACGCAAACTGACAGCATCAAAAAGCACATTTCTGAAAAAGAAAACTTTTTTTACATGGAAATGGACGATAAACAGTACAGAGACAAAAAGCTCCTGAATTGTCGTGATATAGAATAATGCTGAACATTAGATGAGCACGTCCGATGCATGATAAACAGGTATCGAATCGAGAATGAAAGAGGTTTTGGGAATTACTTGACTAAAAGAAGAGATATGTTGATAGGATGCATCCTGAGGCATCAGGGAAGAGTTAATTAGGAAATGGTTGGAATAACTGGGAGAGGTGGGCGATAATTAGTAAGCAGGTTCGAACGAATCCAGGTAGCAGCAATAGTTACGCATAGATGTAGATGTGTAGAATATATGAGTCTGGCGATATACCATCTGACTTTCGGAAAAGCATCATCCACACAATTCTGAAGACGGCAAGAGCTGACAAGTACGAGAATTATCGCACAATCAGCTTAACAGCTCATGCATCGAAGCTGCTTACAAGAATAATATACAGAAGAATGGAAAAGAAAATTGAGAATGTGCTAGGTGACGATCAGTTTGGCTTTAGGAAAAGTAAAGGGACGAGAGAGGCAATTCTGACGTTACGGCTAATAATGGAAGCAAGGCTAAAGAAAAATGAAGACACTTTCATAGGATTTGTCGACCTGGAAAAAGCGTTCGACAATATAAAATGGTGCAAGCTGTTCGAGATTCTGAAAAAAGTAGGGGTAAGCTATAGGGAGAGACGGGTCATATACAATATGTACAACAACCAAGAGGGAATAATAAGGGTGGACGATCAAGAACGAAGTGCTCGTATTAAGAAGGGTGTAAAACAAGGCTGTAGCCTTTCGCCCCTACTCTTCAATCTGTACATCGAGGAAGCAATGATGGAAATAAAAGAAAGGTTCAGGAGTGGAATTAAAATACAAGGTGAAAGGATATCAATGATACGATTCGCTGATGACATTGCTATCCTGAGTGAAAGTGAAGAAGAATTAAATGATCTGCTGAACGGAATGAACAGTCTAATGAGTACACAGTATGGTTTGAGAGTAAATCGGAGAAAGACGAAGGTAATGAGAAGTAGTAGAAATGAGAACAGCGAGAAACTTAACATCAGGATTGATGGTCACGAAGTCAATGAAGTTAATGAATTCTGCTACCTAGGCAGTAAAATAACCAATGACGGACGGAGCAAGGACATCAAAAGCAGACTCGCTATGGCAAAAAAGGCATTTCTGGCCAAGAGGAGTCTACTAATATCAAATACCGGCCTTAATTTGAGGAAGAAATTTCTGAGGATGTACGTCTGGAGTACAGCATTGTATGGTAGTGAAACATGGACTGTGGGGAAACCGGAACAGAAGAGAATCGAAGCATTTGAGATGTGGTGCTATAGACGAATGTTGAAAATTAGGTGGACTGATAAGGTAAGGAATGAGGAGGTTCCACGAAGAATCGGAGAGGAAAGGAATGTGTGGAAAACACTGATAAGGAGAAGGGACAGGATGATAGGACATCTGCTAAGACATGAGGGAATGACTTCCATGGTACTAGAGGGAGCTGTAGAGGGCAAATAATTGAGGATGTAGATTGCAAGTGCTACTCTGAGATGAAGAGGTTAGCACAGGAAAGGAATTCGTGGCGGGCCGCATCAAACCAGTCAGTAGACTGATGAAAAAAAAAAAAAAAAAAAAAGATGTAGAGACTGGAGCGGAGAGGTGCATCAAAGTAATCTTTGAACTGAAGTTATCTCTAATGTCCCGCCAGTTCAGCGATATGGAGAGGGATTCAGAGACTGGTGGCAATATTACTTGCAGGGGTCGTAGTTCCGCCTGCGGCAGCCGCAAGCCTAGGGGTTACGGGAAACACGTCACGTGGGTACGACCGTTATCCCTCTACCGGAAATAAACACTCAATGCGGACGGCGGAACAGTAGTTTGTAATTCATTACTGGAAATCCAGTCCACCTATTATGCAAACAACTATTCTTTCTAATGTCAAAGCATGTTTCAGCATTTTTGCGTCATCCTCAGTGGGTACTTATATTCAATCTTGTAACATGCAAACACGATTAAGTAGCAATTATTATATTAAAAATAGGCCTAAAAACTGTTTGTCTGTTGCAATTTGAGAGTTATTTTCTAGAATGTTAGGTTCTGGAGAGCTTTCTTCACGTTATGTTATAGCTTGCCATCTGCAACTCAATTTACACATTTTACATGCATTAAGTTTTTAATAATGTGTGAAGCTCCCTCGTGCTGCAAAAAGAGTCTACTATCGTTGTGGCGCGAAATCAAAGACAACCTGGTTCTGTTCCTAGGTTACTTCCTTCAAATGGGTTCAAATGGCTCTGAGCACTATGGGACTTAACATCTGAGGTCATCAGTCCCCTAGAACTTAGAACTACTTAAACCTAACTAACCTAAGGACATCACACACATCCATGCCCGAGGCAGGATTCGAACCTGCGACCGTAGTGGTCGCGCGGTTCCAGACTGTAGCGCTTAGAACCGCTCGGCCACTCCGGCCGGCTTACCTCCTTCCATACGATCTGCATGTGCGTTCACAATGTAGGAAGTGTGAGTACTAAATGACCATAACGAACAACTGATTGGCCAACCATATGCTATGCATGTTCGGTGGGCGACGTGATTCACAACAGTGCTGCCCAGACAATAAAAAAATGGTACCAGTCGTTGCGCATTCCTTGCAACGAGTGGCCGGTTATCGTCCATCTGAAATACGTCTTGTGAAATGGTCTGTAGGAGGGGCAGTAATTTGAGTCTCAGGTGGAACGGTTGTTCTTCAGATGGCTCTCAATACGTCTAATTTAGCCTCCCGCGTTGTGTGGAATGGCCGCTGAAAATACACTCCTGGAAATTGAAATAAGAACACCGTGAATTCATTGTCCCAGGAAGGGGAAACTTTATTGACACATTCCTGGGGTCAGATACATAACATGATCACACTGACAGAACCACAGGCACATAGACACAGGCAACAGAGCATGCACAATGTCGGCACTAGTACAGTGTATATCCACCTTTCGCAGCAATGCAGGCTGCTATTCTCCCATGGAGACGATCGTAGAGATGCTGGATGTAGTCCTGTGGAACGGCTTGCCATGCCATTTCCACCTGGCGCCTCAGTTGGACCAGCGTTCGTGCTGGACGTGCAGACCGCGTGAGACGACGCTTCATCCAGTCCCAAACATGCTCAATGGGGGACAGATCCGGAGATCTTGCTGGCCAGGGTAGTTGACGTACACCTTCTAGAGCACGTTGGGTGGCACGGGATACATGCGGACGTGCATTGTCCTGTTGGAACAGCAAGTTCCCTTGCCGGTCTAGGAATGGTAGAACGATGGGTTCGATGACGGTTTGGATGTACCGTGCACTATTCAGTGTCCCCTCGACGATCACCAGTGGTGTACGGCCAGTGTAGGAGATCGCTCCCCACACCATGATGCCGGCTGTTGGCCCTGTGTGCCTCGGTCGTATGCAGTTCTGATTGTGGCGCTCACCTGCACGGCGCCAAACACGCATACGACCATCATTGGCACCAAGGCAGAAGCGACTCTCATCGCTGAAGACGACACGTCTCCATTCGTCCCTCCATTCACGCCTGTTGCGACACCACTGGTGGCGGGCTGCACGATGTTGGGGCGTGAGCGGAAGACGGCCTAACGGTGTGCGGGACCGTAGCCCAGCTTCATGGAGACGGTTGCGAATGGTCCTCGCCGATACCCCAGGAGCAACAGTGTCCCTAATTTGCTGGGAAGTGGCGGTGCGGTCCCCTACGGCACTGCGTAGGATCCTACGGTCTTGGCGTGCATCCGTGCATCGCTGCGGTCCGGTCCCAGGTCGACGGGCACGTGCACCTTCCGCCGACCACTGGCGACAACATCGATATACTGTGGAGACCTCACGCCCCACGTGTTGAGCAATTCGGCGGTACGTCCACCCGGCCTCCCGCATGCCCACTATACGCCCTCGCTCAAAGTCCGTCAACTGCACATACGGTTCACGTCCACGCTGTCGCGGCATGCTACCAGTGTTAAAGACTGCGATGGAGCTCCGTATGCCACGGCAAACTGGCTGACACTGACGGCGGCGGTGCACAAATGCTGCGCAGCTAGCGCCATTCGACGGCCAACGCCGCGGTTCCTGGTGTGTCCGCTGTGCCGTGCGTGTGATCATTGCTTGTACAGCCCTCTCGCAGTGTCCGGAGCAAGTATGGTGGGTCTGACACACCGGTGTCAATGTGTTCTTTTTTCCATTTCCAGGAGTGTATCACTCTTGATGTCTGCTGTGACGCTCAGCAACGATGGCTACCGAACTGTCCTCTTCACTGTAGTGTTTGGCACGAATACTGTCGTCACTACGTAGTAGCCGTTCCTCACTTGGCCTGACGTTTTTGAAGCTTTGCTTACATTTTTATTAGACGTATGAGGGCTGTTGTTACTTCCTACTGGCAAATATTCTGTTTTATAACTTCTGAGTCGATTTTTTTCCACATCGAAGATTCATTTTTTTCTGTTTCCGCGCTCTTTATCACGGAAACAGTATGGATATGTTTCTTTACTATACTAAGATTTCTTCTATTCGCAGAGGGCCTGCTTTAGTACCTCTGTGAGAGTTGATATTAGCTTGCTATTGTCTTCGTGATCTCGTTGGATGGTCAGAAGGTAGATTAGGTTAGAGATGACATCGCGAGCATAGATGCCATCATAAACGTAGCACTGGTGCAGTTCGACAAGGCTATGGAAGGGAAATCAAATCGAGGTCAGTTTATACAGTAAGTAAAATTTTGCCGTAGCACCGCCAATATTACAATGACCAAATCCACATATCCATGATACACTAACGATTTGCAATAGTGTCTAGGCTCCAGACTATTCTAAGCTATACACCATAGTAATGTAGTTTGTAAAATATATTTTAATAATAAAAGCAATAAAGAATTAAACATATTACAGCAATAAACTTAAGTTTAATTATAAAGCTGAGCCAACACTGGAGGAAAACGACGTATCAAATCTGAGAGTTTAACACTGAAATCGTCACACTGAGAAAAATAAGAGAAAAAGGGAAAAAGAAAGAATACTAGAATTTTGCGCAGAGAGAAACAACAAAACAAGAAGAAAATGAGAAAAATAAAAAAAAAAGGAATTTGATCTGAGGAAGGAGATACGAAGCTTCGAGCACGGGTTGTTCAAAGTATACAGACGCAGTAGATATTAGGAGCGTAACAGGAGGCTCCTCAGAGTCCTCTGAGCTGCGGTTTGCTATTCAGTATTACGCAAGTGACAGGATGTTGTGTTAACGTCTGAATGGTTGTGAAAGAGTTCGATAAAGTCTCTTAGCGAGACGGACTTATAGATCGGGTGTTCTATTGCAGTTGCGGTCGGAGGACAGCGCTTATTTGATATCTCAAGCCAGCTGTCTGGGAAATTTACTGCTGAAATTTTGGTGGAGCGTACACTGAGAAGACACTGAATCAGAGGAATTTCTCACGTAGCGTGTAGTTGTGTCTTGACATCAGCTGCGAGTCGGTGTGGTGTAGTCTCCATAGAGCACCAGATGAGTTGGCAACCCATGCTGATACATAACCACATAACACAACTGACGCTGGTGAGAGGAGCAGAGTTCATATCCCTGTAAACAGCGCTCCATGTGTTCAATAGGACTGCCATCGGAATATCACTCTAGTGGCTTCATTTGTGCAGCTTATTTATCTAACAATTCTGACACAATAAGGGTGTGATGGGACAGAGTATTGTCTTGCTGGAAGTATTAGTCGAAGGAGTGCTTTAGGCGAACCGACTCATGCGCATGATATGACAACAGGTGCCAACATTTATCATCTAAGAGAGTCACTGACAGACTTACGTTGGATCCCAACTGATTCAGCGCAACATCACCTATTCAGAAATTGTACCACAAATTTCTTCAGCTGCAATAAGCTGCTAGGAGGAATCCAGATCTTAATGTACTTTTAGGAGCACTCTTAACCCTTCACTAGCGTGTCCATTATTTACTATTATTCATCTTCCAAAGCGGTCATCTACTTGCTTCATTCACCGATTGGCCTGTTCCTGCGTTCACGCTTACCTTGTGGGTACCGGTTCCTGTCATTTCTATTATGCAACCATGCCAGTAGATATGGACAGTAATAATTTTAAACAAACAGAAATATTTACAGTACAATCTCCACACGACAATCAGCGAAAGTCCAGAGCTAGCGATGTAGTACCCCTTGCTTCTCGCTCTGGTGATCTGTCCAGATGAAGCTCACTTACGTTCCTGCCGTAAATAAAGCGCACAGACAATGGTTATACATTAATCTGAGTCCAGAGCCCACGTCTCACGAGCACACCGACGGTTTTATTTGTCGCTATTGGTGTGGACAATGCACTACCTAATTGTTTGGCTTGACTCGTTCTTATACCACAGGAGTTTGTCATGTACTGGCACTTTACATTTAATGTATAATTCATCCTCAAACCCTGTCGAATAAAAGAAGGTAACAGGAGACGGAGATTAGTATTTAAAGTCCTGTCAACAGCGATGTCATTAGAAACTGAGCACAAGCTCGGATTAGGGAAGGACGGAGAAGGAAAGCGGCAGTGCACTTTCGAAAGAACGATACGGTCATTTGCTTTAAGCGATTTAGGGAAATCTGGGAAAACCTCAATCAGGATGGCTGGACTCGGGTTTGAACCTCCTTTCTGCAAAATGCGAGTCTAGTGTGCTAACCACTACGCTACCCCGCTTAGTAAGTAGATAACTTAGCGAATTATCAGTTACCCCAAACTCACTCCCCGATTCCTCAAAGAACCGAACTCCCGTGTATAAAACAGCTTTTAACTCCGTTACAAACAATACTCTGGACATTCGGAAACACTAACAGTAATTCCATTATAAGAGTAAATGATAAGTTACGTAAACTCTTTGCTAAATTCATCAATAGTATCTCATCTTTCGGTAATCCCTCACAGTTCTCTGAAGAAGCGAACTTCTTTGAGTAAAACAGTTTCAAGCGTCTGATTACTTTACATATGAGTTAATGTGTTAAATATTCTCAAATACTGGATGAATATAGTCTGTGTAATCTGTGTGCCGTGAGTTACGCTGCCTCAAGACGTACACTTATTGTGTTGAACTTTTAACCTAAGATTATACCACTTAATGAATAGATTATGAAGCATTTTAAATTCTGAAGTTCAATCAGTAATTAAATTAAATGTAGAATATAAATTTTTTGTTCCTGAAAGCCTTTAGACAGGCAATCTGAAACTGGAAAAGGGTGATCGTTATAGCCTTTTAGCAATATAGGTATATCTATACAGCTATGTGCACTCACTGGATAAATCCAGTAGGGCAGAAGATGAGACAAAACTAAAGGATTATATTTGAAACTAAGTAAGTGTTTATTGAATCATACACAAGTAAGGATGGTGGTCTCACATAAAATGTAGATTCAAATGAAACAATTAAACAATAATTATGTATGCAGTGCGAGCAGTGTAGCAAATACAGAAACACATCCGAGCAAAATCCAATTAACTGCAGGTCAGTTCACCAAGATCAGCAGCAAACACTTAAAGTCCGAAAGCAATGTTTCACACTATCAGATGCAGCTCCAACTAAAGCTCGTTATATTGATTAATCACTGCGAAAACATGCAACAAGCCCATTACACGCCAACTGCATCCAGTAGTTACAGTTCACGGTGGCCTCGAATCCCGTAAACAAAGTTAAAGCTTCTAAAACTGCGCAAAAATAACCGCGCAGTCAAATAATCCAAGTACAGTGAAAATAGAAGGCATGTAACTTCACTCATAAAAATTATTCCAAGTCCAGTGATAAAGTATGTAACTGCCCCTCACGAAACTATTCCAAGTCCACCGAAAAGTTGAAGTATGTAATTCACATGGCTGCTCGGCCGCTCTGTCCTCTCGACTGGCTCACCGTGACCACTGATCAGCAAAAGACCAAAAAGAAACATCACATGCGTGCTACGGATCACCCTTAAATACACTACCTGACGAAAATAATGTGGAGCAGTCATAAGGCAAGAAGGAAAGGAGTGAAATTTCACAGGTTGAGATGGCATGTGATGATATTTCAGTGATTACAAACTCGTGTCAATCGAAGATCCAAAAGTGTACAGTCCACGGATGTACTGCTGGTTCGTAGTGTTCAACGGGCACAATATTTTGGTGATTAGACATGTCGCCATCGTTAGTTGTACTGACGAACTGAGTTCCTGAGGGCGCGTGGCCAACTAATATCGTCTGCCCCGCTATCCGTTCCGACCGCGGCCCGCTTCAGTGGTTCAGTTCTTACTAATTTTATAATCTATCAGTGTTAAAAAATTTTAACTTTCGTAATATTTATCTTACAATCATACTTCAAGTTACAATGAGCTCGTCTCAATACGGCAATTTTTCAGGCGTACTTGGTTTTTGCTTTATCTTGTTTGTTGGGTCTGTAACATTGTTTCGTTGAAAATACACTCCTGGAAATGGAAAAAAGAACACATTGACACCGGTGTGTCAGACCCACCATACTTGCTCCGGACACTGCGAGAGGGTTGTACAAGCAATGATCACACGCACGGCACAGCGGACACACCAGGAACCGCGGTGTTGGCCGTCGAATGGCGCTAGCTGCGCAGCATTTGTGCACCGCCGCCCTCAGTGTCAGCCAGTTTGCCGTGGCATACGGAGCTCCATCGCAGTCTTTAACACTGGTAGCATGCCGCGACAGCGTGGACGTGAACCGTATGTGCAGTAGACGGACTTTGAGCGATGGCGTATAGTGGGCATGCGGGAGGCCGGGTGGACGTACCGCCGAATTGCTCAACACGTGGGGCGTGAGGTCTCCACAGTACATCGATGTTGTCGCCAGTGGTCGGCGGAAGGTGCACGTGCCCGTCGACCTGGGACCGGACCGCAGCGACGCACGGATGCACGCCAAGACCGTAGGATCCTACGCAGTGCCGTAGGGGACCGCACCGCCACTTCCCAGCAAATTAGGGACACTGTTGCTCCTGGGGTATCGGCGAGGACCATTCGCAACCGTCTCCATGAAGCTGGGCTACGGTCCCGCACACCGTTAGGCCGTCTTCCGCTCACGCCCCAACATCGTGCAGCCCGCCTCCAGTGGTGTCGCGACAGGCGTGAATGGAGGGACGAAAGGAGACGTGTCGTCTTCAGCGATGAGAGTCGCTTCTGCCTTGGTGCCAATGATGGTCGTATGCGTGTTTGGCGCCGTGCAGGTGAGCGCCACAATCAGGACTGCATACGACCGAGGCACACAGGGCCAACACCCGGCATCATGGTGTGGGGAGCGATCTCCTACACTGGCCGTACACCACTGGTGATCGTCGAGGGGACACTGAATAGTGCACGGTACATCCAAACCGTCATCGAACCTATCGTTCTACCATTCCTAGACCGGCAAGGGAACTTGCTGTTCCAACAGGACAATGCACGTCCGCATGTATCCCGTGCCACCCAACGTGCTCTAGAAGGTGTAAGTCAACTACCCTGTCCAGCAAGATCTCCGGATCTGTCCCCCATTGTGCATGTTTGGGACTGGATGAAGCGTCGTCTCACGCGGTCTGCACGTCCAGCACGAACGCTGGTCCAACTGAGGCGCCAGGTGGAAATGGCATGGCAAGCCGTTCCACAGGACTACATCCAGCATCTCTACGATCGTCTCCATGGGAGAATAGCAGCCTGCATTGCTGCGAAAGGTGGATATACACTGTACTAGTGCCGACATTGTGCATACTCTGTTGCATGTGTCTATGTGCCTGTGGTTCTGTCAGTGTGATCATGTGATGTATCTGACCCCAGGAATGTGTCAATAAAGTTTCCCCTTCCTGGGACAATGAATTCACGGTGTTCTTATTTCAATTTCCAGGATTGTATAATATTCATCTATCATTTCATCCACTTCCGCTGTCATTGAGTCGTCTATCCCACGTTAATATTCTCCAGCCTCGCGAAAAACTCCACATTCTGGAGTTCAGCCACTGTCCTACCTGCATTTATAGCCCATTAGGCTGGCAGCAGTGAGACGTCAAAGCACTCATCACTGCTTCTCGCTCCACGAGACGGCTCCTCGTAATGTTACAGCCTGTCTGTGGGCTGTTTTGTAATTTCCGCAATCAGACTGGCAGTCGCCACAGGCGCCATGAACTTAAGCTATTAACATAAGATGTACACTGTTTTTTTGTAAATGTTGTTGTTGTGGTCCTTAGCCCAGAGAATGGTTTGTTGCAGCTCTCAATGCTACTCTTTCCTGTGCAATCTTCTTCATCTCCGAGTAACGACTGCAACCTACATCCTTCTGAATCTGCTTTGTGTATTCATCTCTTGGTCTCCCTCTTCGATTTTTACCCTCACGCTTCCCTCCAATACTAAATTGGTGATCCCTTGACGCCTCAGAACGTGTCCTACCAACCGATCTCTTCTTCTAGTCAAGTTGTGCCACAAATTCCTTTTTCCCTCAATTCTATTCAGTACCTCCTCATTAGTTATGTGATCTACCCATCTAATGTTCAGCATTTTTCTGTAGCACCACATTTCGAAAGCTTTTACTCTCTGCTTGTCCAAACTATTTATCGTCCATGTTTCACTTCCATACATGGCTACACTCCATACAAATACTTTCAGAAATGACTTCCTGACACTTAGATCTACAATCGATGTTAACAAATTTATCTTCTTCAGAATAGCTTTTTTTTGCCATTGCCAATCTACACTTTATATCCTCTCTGCTCGGACCACCATCAGTTATTTTGCTCCTCAAATAGCAAAACTCATCTACTACTTTAACTGTCTCATTTCCTAATCTAATTCCCTCAGCATCATCTGATTTAATTCCACTACATTCCATTATCCTCGTTTTGCTTTTGTTGATGTTCATCATACATCCTCCTTTCAAGACACTGTTCATTCCGTTCAGTTGCTCTTCCAGATCGTTTGCTGTCTGCCAGAATTACTATGTCACCGACAAACCTCAAAGTCTTTATTTTTTTCTTCATGTATTTTAATTCCTACTCCAGATTTTTCTTATGTTTCCTTTTCTGCTTGTTCAATACATAGATTGAATAACATCGGGGTCCGCAGCTCGTGGTCGTGCGGTAGCGTTCTCGCTTCCCACGCCCGGGTTCCCGGGTTCGATTCCCGGTGGGGTTAGGGATTTTCTCTGCCTCGTGATGACTGGGTGTTGTATGCTGTCCTTAGGTTAGTTAGGTTTAGGTGGTTCTAAGTTCTAGGGGACTGATGACCATAGATGTTAAGTCCCATAGTGCTCAGAGTCATTTTAATCATTTGAACAATAACATCGGGGATAGACTACAACCCTGTCTCACTCCCTTCCCAACCACTGCTTCTCTTTCTTGCCCCTCGACTCTTATAACTGCCATCTGTTTTCTGTACAAATTGTAAATAGCCTTTCGCTCCCTGTATTTTACCCCTGCCACCTTCAGAATTTGAAAGAGAGTATTCCAGTCAACATTGTCAAAAGCTTTCACTAAGACCACAAATGCTAGAAACATACGTTTGCCTTTCCTTAATCTATCTCCTAAGATAAATCGTAGGGTCCGTACTGCCTCACGTGTTCCAACATTTCCACGGAATCCAAACGGATATTCCCCGAGGTCGGCTTCTACCAGTTTTTCCATTCGTCTGTAAGGAATTCGTGTTAGTATTTTGCAGCAGTGTCTTATTAAACTGATAGTTCGGTAATTTTCACACCTCTCAACACCTTAAAAGCGGTGGCTCATTTTATTTTACAGGTTACTATCCCCCTGTGTAGGGGCTGTAATTTTTGATATTCTTTTTTTAAACCAGGAAGGTAAAACAGAGGCCACTACTTCCACCACATCAAGTGGATTTAGTGCTCTCGTACTCACACTGAGCCGTGAACACTTCCCCTTTTTGTCAATGGGGGATAACTGAAAATCATTATTACTATTATCGGTGCCATGCGTGCAGTGGTCGTGCCAGGCGCGCGATATTGAATCTTGATCCTATCATTAATGGCGCGAGACCTGCACGACCTTGTAGCAACCGTTATAGTTCTTCATTACTCTACTGTGACACTAAGGATGGTTTCACGCAAGGAAAGGGAGAATGTACAGATTAAAGGACTCATTTATTTAACAGTTTCATACTGAACAATTATACAATCAAATAGGGGTGGGGGAAGAAAGAATTGAGTTCTGCAGCTTGCCCCAATGCCCGTTCATAATAAGCCACGATAGCAGGAGACAAGGAATTTTAGGGACGATCGGCATATTATCAAATGGGGTCCAATTTACTAAAGGAAGGGGTTGCAGGCATGCAACGACCACCACCATGAATCAGCCAAAGACTAAGAAAGATGCCACTGTGGGTGAATCGCTAGGTAGCCTCCTGTGCTAAAGGAATACAACCAGCAAGACGCGAAACTATTCATATAACTTTGGCTCGCGGTCCGACTACGTTAACGAAACATGAAGGGGCGCCAGACACTCACCACGTGGCGCAGGACAAAGGGCACAAGTTTTCAAGCTAGGAAGGCATAAATTCTGAGTCGTATTTTACACAGGAGAACTGAAAGAGCTACTGTCAGACGAAGTGGAAAAGTGAGCATGAATGTATGCACTTTAGTGCCGTACTGCAAGCTTCTGTGACTAACCAACACGTCTCGCACATTATGCCCGACTGTATAAGGAAACCCCTACAGTCTTATAACACGGAAAATATTGCATAAACCGTAATTCAAGGAGCGCACATCAGTACAATGATCTATAAGGTTCCCTCTGGGCCGCAGGGCGCGAATATACAGTACACGTCGGCGCTCATGCTTACCGAACTTCATCTCCTGGAAGCAGCACCTCCGGCCTCAGGTACGGTCACACTAGAACTGACTACTGCCCCTTTGTCCGCTATCCATCCGCGGAGGGCGGTTAGCGCCCGCCCGCGAAAAACGGGCGCGCACGTGAACTGGCCTATCATAGGGCCGGAATTTCACAGGGAGGCGACCTCGCGACGTTAAAGTTGAGAAGAAATATCAGTTACAAGGTTGGTAAGGCAGGTTGGGGAACTGAGAGCAGGAGAAACTTTGGCCACTACTGAACTTTCAAACGCCACCACGTGTTACCCTGGCGATCGGAAAAAGGATAGGAAACGGTGAGCCATCGTGGCTGCTAGGAAGACTGCTGCCCTCGCCCATAAATAAAGAAAATTCCTGGTGCCAAGCTCCTCTCACAGATCAGTGTGAGACAAGCTGTAAAAATCGTCAAATAAATCAGGCAACCCATAGAAATTATTAATATTACCTGAATTATTAGTTTACCGAATACCAGAATTCGTGGATTAGAAATATGAAATGCGAGCACTGAATGGTGAATGAAGT
This sequence comes from Schistocerca serialis cubense, assembly GCF_023864345.2. Taxonomy (NCBI): domain Eukaryota; kingdom Metazoa; phylum Arthropoda; class Insecta; order Orthoptera; family Acrididae; genus Schistocerca; species Schistocerca serialis. The sequence continues at coordinate 535,675,587 of NC_064643.1, forward strand.
GCACGTCTTTCAACCTGCTTTCTTTGAGATTGGAATTATTATATTCTTGAAATCTGAGGGTAATTCGTCTGTCTCACACATATTGCTCACCTGGTGAGAGGGTTTCGTCATGGCTGGCTATACCAAGACTATCAGTAGTTCTAATGGAATGTTGTCTACTCCCCGGGCCTTGTTTCGACTTAAGTCTTTCACTGACCTATCAAATTCTTCACGCAGTATCACATCTCCCATTTCATATTTATTTACGTCCTCTTCCATTTCCATAATATTGCCCTCAAGTACATCGCCCTCTATGAACTCCTTCCACCTCTCTGCTTTCCGTCCCTTGCTTATAACTGGTTTTCCATCTGAGCTCTTGATATTCATACAGGCGGTTCTCTTTTCTCCAAACGTCTCTTTAACTTTCCTGTAGGCAGTATCTATCTTACCCCTTGTGAGATAAGCCTCTACATTCTTACATTTGTGCTCTAGCCATCCGTGCTTAGCCATTTTGCACTTCCTGTCGATCTCATTTTTGAGACGTTGTATTCCTTTTCGCCTGCTTCATTTACTGCACTTTTATATTTCTCCTTTCGTCGATTAAATTCAGTATCTCTTCTGTTACTCAAGGATTTCTACTAGCCTTCGTCTTTTTACCGACTTGATCCTCTGCTGCCTTCACTATTTCATCTCTAAAAGCTACCCATTCTTCCTCTACTGTATTTCTTTCTCCTGTTCTTGTCAATCGTTCCCTAATGCTCTCTCTGAAACACTCTACAACCTCTGGTTCTGTCAGTTTATCCAGGTCCCATCTCCTTAAATTCCCACCTTGTAAATAAAACCTTAATTTTATTGTGATAAAAGAAAAACCCCTACAGCCGTCCGTATGATTTTATTTTATTTTGTTGCAACCAGTTTCAACGCCTCAATGCGTCATCTTCAGGCTGTTGTTGGTATGATCCCTATATATATATATATCACATCAGTTGCCAGCATTGCTAGATAATGTGTCAGCACTTCAACTGTTGGCACTACACACGCTGCAGATGGCGTTCACCGGGCATTCGTGATACTCACACCATGCCATCGGATCGCCACATTGTGTACCGTGATTCGTCGCTCCACACAACGTTTTTTGCACTGTTTAATCGTCCTATGTTTACTCTCCTTACACGAAGCGAGGCGTCGTTTGGCATTTAGCGGCGTGATGTGTGGCTTATGATCAGCCGCTCGACCATGAAATCCAAGTTTTATCACCTCCCCCATAATTGTCATAGTACTGGCATTGGATCCTTACGCAGTTCCGAATTCCTGCGTGCTGGTCTGGATAGATGTCTGCCTGTTACACATTACGACCCTCTTCAGCTGTTGATGGTCTGTGTCAATCAACAGACGAGGTCGGGCTGTACGCTTTTGTGCTGTACGTGTCCCTTCACGTTACTACTTCACTATCAAATCGGAAACAGTGGACCTAGGGATGTTTAGGATTGTGGAAATCTCGCGTACAGACGTATGACACAAGTGACACCCAATCACTCGACCACTTTCGAAGTCTCTGAGTTCCGCGGAGCGCCCCATTCTTTTCTCTCACGATGTCTAATGACTACTGAGGTCGCTGATATGGAGTACCTGGTAGTAGGTGGCAGCACAATGCACCTCATATGAAAAACGTATGTTTTGGGGGTTGTCCGGATACTTTCGATCACATAGTGTATACCCTCACTCAATTTCTAGATGGTTTACCTCCTCCGGGTTTTATGGGAATGTGGAAAGACACTGATCACAAACATAAAGAAAACATCGTTATCAGGCAACGCGCGATAGGTATGCAACACGCCCAACGTACATGCAACGCGGGTAGACATTAACTGACCAACGCTACAAAGAAAACTACCGTAGTCTGTGCTTACTTACTGTAGCCTACGGTAATTTTACAACTCTAGTAACAGTAATCTGGCTGGGAGACACATTTCTATTGTCCACGTTCCACACTCGATGATCTTTTGCCCATTTGCAATCATATCTGAAGATGGCGAAGGTCAACAGCTGTACATCCTGTCGAGGATTCCCCTTTGCACAATGTGCGATAAACGGCGTCTTATGAAATACGTCTACCTTTCACTATTCGACACTGCATGTCAGTTACGCCACAGCCTGCCGTCTGGTCTGCTTTTCAGAGTGGGAAAGTGAATAACCAAATATAGCTTCACAAAAATGCTAGTCAAAATTCATCCACATGTCTCACTGTGGCACTGTGAAGTGGACCATGGAGCCACGTCGACCGAGATAGCTACAGTTAATACGTAAAACTTATCGTGGTGTGTTACTATTTATATAGATGTTGGCGTCAGATGTCTTAATGCGGGCAGTGGGGAAACTCTGTAAGCCTCTGCATTTTTTCACAGGACAGGGAATAAATGGTAGGTTGCTACAATACGACCGTTGCGCAGGGTCGAAAGAATTTAATGGCCCGTCTACACGACATCATTAATAGATCACTATGCTGGTTGTGTAGAGCTTGGGAAGAAACAGAAAGTGGTTTTAATACTGAAGTTAACCGGGCCAAGTCGTGATGGGCAGGGCTGAATTGGTCTCCTTTTTTCCAGAAGAAAAGGCTTTTTTGGTATAGCTTAGCGACAAAGCGGTATAATGAACAGGGAGGAGTGACATGTGACTAGCATGACCGTACATGACTGTCGAGTGGCATTTTGTTTATTGCTTCCCCTAACTAATTTCAGCGAAATACCGCCATCATCAGTGAGTTTCCATACACATCTGTGAGTGAAATTAAATGTCTATCTACCGTTCGCTTTAGTGGCTCAGGATTTTATTTGCTTATACTATAGTACATTTCACAAAATATGTCTTGCAAATTAGCAATACAACATTCCAAAGATGTAGGGCCTTAATGAAAGTGTGTAAAACGTAAAGAATAACATAAATAGCAATTATTAATAATAATAACAAAATAACTAAAATAAATAACAGGAAACAAAGTCATGATCACCGAATCGAAAATGCCCCCAAACAAATCCACCGCCTCATCCTTTGCAGCTCTGCACTATTATTGAGTATTAGTCTCCTCGGACACCATTCTCAACAAGGTATCTTCAGACTGAGATGCTAAACCTGAATGAAAATGGCAATCTGTTAGTGATAAAATAATTAATGAGATGACATATGTCTACTTTTTAGCAGAATATACGCTCCAATTAACATTTACGGCAGGTAAAAACATTGTGATGGATCGGGCTTCGAATACATAAATTTGGTGAAGAAACAGTGGAAAGTTGCAGTACCGGTACTGAGTAGGTCTTTGAGGAATTGCTCGCGTAACTTATTTTGTGACACACTGCCCATCAAAAAGGATGGTCCCGGTTTCGATTATCAGTTCGCCACATTAACAACACATTTTAACGATACATGTATGAAGCAAAAAATTTCAAATAAAAAGTTTCTTTTGTTTTTTATAATAGCACATTTTTTAGTGGATTGCGCTGATTCCTGCCAGAGGATGAAATTCAGAGCATGACATTTTCAAAAAGTCGATCACAAACATCTGCCAACGCGTGTCCATGATTAATGACTCGAGTGCTCCCTCAAGCTTCTTACGCCTTCTTCATTGGAATAAACTTCATGCTATTCTTGTTAACACTTTTCAGAAGGCGTTATATGCAGAGAGTAAAAAACTGACCCAAATACGAAGACATTTACTTGTTTTAAGTTTATGTCCTATAATACTAATTTGGTTGAGAACAAAATTTTATAGTTTTTTGTTTTTTAATCATTAGTCTTTCAAATCATTTGGTATCATATACTGTCTCTTTCTACCTTCCCATCTAGTGTTAATCTGCACACGTACTATGCCAAGTATCCTCAACAAACTGAAACTTCCCGGCACATTAAAACTGTGTGCGGGACCGAGACTCGAACTCAGAATCTTTGCCTGTCGTAGGCAAGTGCTCTACCATCTTTTTTTTTCTCATTTTGTTCGGTATTGTTCGTTGCGTTTGGTCCAGCCGGACGCCACAAGACATCCGTTCAAATTGATCGTTGATTCCTTTACTCAGTTTTTTTATTAGAGGGCGAACAGCCCTCTGACCGAACACGCTGAGCTACCGTGCCGGTTGCAAAACTCTACCCAATGCACCAACTGTACAGTATGGCCATCTGAGCTATCCACGAACGCCTCACGACCCGTCCTCTCAGCTTTACTTCCGCCCGTATTTCGTCTCCTACCTTACAAACTTCACAGAAGCTCTCCTGCGAAACTTGCAGAACTAGCACTTCTGGAAGAAAGGATACTGCAGAGACATAGCTTTGCCACAGCCTGGGGGACGTTTCGAGAATGAAAATTTCACTCTGCAGCGGGGTGTGCGCTGATATGAAATCGAGTTCCAGTCTCGGTCCGGCTCACAGTTTTAATCTGCCAGGAAGTTTCATATCAGCACCCACTCGGCTGCAGAGCGAAAATTTCACTCTGGAAACGTCCCCCAGTCTGTGGCAAAACTAGGTCTCCTTCCAGGAGTGCTAGTTCTGCAAGTTTCGCAGGAGAGCTTCTGTGAAGTTTGGAAGGTAGGAGACGAGGTACTGGCGGACGTAAAGCTGTGAGGACTGGTTGTGAGTTGTGCTTGGGTAGCTCAGACGATAGATCACTTACCCACAAAAGGCAAAGGTCCCGAGTTCGAGCCCCACTCCCACATACAGTTTTAATCTGCCAGGAAATTTCATATCAGCGCACACCCTCCTGCAGGGTGAAAATTTCATTCTGAATCCTCGATAAACTGTTCTGCATATTTTAATCTGTTTCTACACCTACAATTCATGCCACCTACTGTCACATCTCGCATCAAGTTAATTATTCCTAGTTAATTATTTGTAGCAATTAGTTAGTCAGTTAGTTGGTTTATTAGCCGAGAGATCATTTATACAAGATATAAGATCTTAATATAAAGAGATAACCAATTAATATTTTAATTAATTTATACATGGAGTCACGTTATTACACTCAGCGCTAGCTGACAATGGATTCACAAGTTATATGTACAACACTTCTTCAATACGCGTATTTACAACCAATGACCTAAAAAATCCTGATGCGCTATTTATTCATATTAAGCCACTGTTCTCTGCTTACACTACACTACACAGCCCTGCATGTTCTGCACACGCTACACTCACCGATACATCTGCCATTATAGTATGTTTTTCATGTTTTTATATCTGTCTGAAAACCTGAGTCAACATCCTTCCCCCACTGAAAGATATGTTTAGTTCAGGAAAAATGGAAGCAGACTAGTATCTTACCCATAAAAATACTGAGCGCAGGGTTTTTACATTAGTCTGTTCCTTCGTGTGGTACGTGTTTTCCGTAAACTTATTTACAGGCCCATCCTGAATGGTGCCTCTCATTTTCATCCTTGACAAGACCACTTATTAATTTTTAACGTCCTTCAAATGCTTCCAGTTTCTTCTCTCCCGGTTTTCACAAGGTCTACGTTCCTCTTTCAAATTGTGCTTTGCTCCACCTCACGTGTTTCTTTTTAAGGTTGGGAGTCCTTTACACGTCTATACCTTGTTTAGTTACTACGAAAGAATGTCACTACCCAGAGCTAATTATAACAATATGAAATTACAAACAATAGTGCTAGGCACACGGGAAACAACAGATCTACATCTGGAGAGTCAGTCAACTGGCCATCAAGAGACAAGCCACGCAGCTCTGAATTTAACATTCAAATACAAAATGAGATTTTGCTTCGTTAACTAAGGTACAAACACGTTCTGCATATTCAGAATTCTGAACATGTGGAGGCTGACCTTTGGTTTAATATGCTCAGTCATCACATAGATAAGTCAGTATGCCCTTTGGTGCATTGGGCAATTCAGATTATTGACAAAGCGAGTATTAGCGTATCCAGTACTTGCTGTAATCCACTATTATGCAGTACATTTTTGAAATTTTAAGGACTTCTCAGTTTTCGCAGTAGTGTTATACAATCAAAATAAAAGCAAGACAGACTGTCCGTTATCTTGTGTGTAAAGTTTATCTCCAGCGAGAGTAAATTCCTGACTGTTACTGCTTGACGGATGGGGTTACGTAGGCGAGGGCAGATAGGCTTTCATGTTCCAGGAAGTCTTTTCCACTGATATGTTACTCCATAAGTCAGTGCTCAATCTACAGATCGTTAAGAGTAGAGGCAGCTTCAAAGACGATTTGCATTCGTCACTACAGTGTGCAGCTGGTATTTTTTTTTTTTTTTTTTTTTTTTACCAAGCATCAGACACGCCCTGTAATGGCCTGAAAATAATTCAACTATAAGTCGACAATTTTAATATGATTAAGATAACGTCAGCAAGCGATGAAGAAGCGATTTAGCGCGAGGTCATCGTCACGCTAGCTGGAACTAGGAAGTCGGATGTGTTCGGACAGCTCCTCGACACAGGTTATTAAACACTCATTGACAGTTTCAAAACTCGTATTTATTAACACAAAATATAGTTGCTTCTTTGTCCACGGACAATTGTCGAAACAAACGCACAATGCACAGCAGAATTGTTAGCTAATTGTGCAACCTGTTTGTATTTACTTCCAGTACTTTCCAGGGGATGCCGCTGAGCAACAGTTTCGTCGCTTTTCCGGTGATGACCTACCTTTTCTGCGCTCATACTGGAGGTTTCTTCGCCATCTCATTGGTTACCAATATTTTCTGACCTCACAAGCTGTTCTGGTGATAGACTTACGCATACTACCCAGGTTGTCACTCCGGTACATGCTAGCTGTCTTACAATTTTAGGCTGCTAATAAGCTCAGTGTTGGAAGAAACATCCGGTATCTCTTAATAAACTCACTTAACGTTTCTGGAATGTAAGTTGCCCTTTTACGTGTTAGATCAACGTCTACTAGAATTTAAAGTTCAATGTTTAAGTTGGAATCTTAGAAAGTACTGGAGGATATTGGGTGTATTTTTCTTAATTATCCTGATTACTTTCAAACAATTTCAATCTTTTCCAGAATGGATTTTTAACTCTGCAGCAGGATATACGCTGATTTTAAACTTCCTGGTAGATTAAAACTGTGTGCCGCAAGAGGACTCGAACCTGGGACTTTTACCTTTCTTGGCGAAGTGTTCTACCGAATGAGCTGCCCAAGCACGAGTAACGATCCACCATCGCCACTTTACGTCCGCCAGTGCCTCATCTCCTACCTTCCAAACGTATACCCTTTCTATCAGGAGTGCTAGTCCCGCATAGTATGCAGGAGAACTTTTTGAAGTTTGAAAGGTAGCAGATATTGGTGGAAGTACAGCTATGAGGGGGGTTCTCGCTCGTGCTTGGATAGCTCAGCTGATAGCATTCTTGTCCGCGAAAGACAGAGGTTCCAGGTTCGATCCCGGTCTGGAACCTAGATTTAATCTGTAGGAAGTTTTCAATATATATATATATATATATATATATATATATATATATATATATATATATATTCGAAAACTGGACCTCACGCTCTTCAGTTCGATACCCCGGTTGTCCATTTTCTGCTCTCCGTACGAAAATTCTGGCAAAAATGTTTCCTCAAATCATTAAGCTTTTGTTTTTAATTTACCGTCATTACTTTCAAGCGAATCAGTCTTCTTTCTTAAAACTAGACCCCGCGGTGTTCAATTTGATACATCATTTGTCCTTTTCCCACTTTTCAGTTAGATAAGAAAATTCGGATATTTGGATATGTCAAATGTTAAGGTATTTATGTATTTACGCCATTGGATCCGTGCACAGTATGCCACTAACCATTTTCCGAAAAGTCGGAATGCTTAGGTTCATATCAGCCTGGAGATAACTCCAGTTATTAGTTCCAAAGCATGCCCAAATGTCTTTTTTGTTTTATTTGGCCTCCGTAATTTGCTCTGTATTTAGACATCTAAATACATGTCTGCATTAAATACTTAATTGTACGGAGAAAATACATAAACGCATATTTACAGAATAAAAAGATCGTCACAAATTTTTCCACGATAATTTTTTAACAAGTTGCATGATAAATAAATTAGACATTTCTGTGTTATCTGTTCACACTAACGCTGAATTTAACCATAAGCGATACAGAGATATGAAAATGTGAATACTAATGAAAATTATAGATTTTCTCCGTATACTCTTAAGGAAATTAACAATCACTTCACGCTCAAATTTGGAACAGGAAAATAAGATGCGGTCTACACCAGCTTCTGACTCAGAATCACACTACAAGCAGGAGAACCGCAAAGGTTGATCCATTGTAGATGTAGAGGCAAATACGCATGGTTTAAGCGGAGTCGAAGGATGGTGGAAACCGTTAACCAGTCCAATGAGTACTCATAAACCACGGCCTTGTAGCAGTTTGAGGTTGTAATGTCCACGTCTCTGGCCAATGGTGTTTTCCGTGGCTCTTCACGTCACGTATGTAGTTTGTATACGGCATTGTCAACTAGTATTTCTTCGTCATAACTGCGATATCATTGTTTACGGTGATCTTCCGCTAGAATGATGTAGAATCTAGTAATTCAAGCTCCTTCATACTCTCAGAAACTTAAGCTCCGCTAAAATATTCATTGGCGCCAAGATTTTATTTTTGTTTGGGGTTCACTGGTTCAAAATTAGTCAGTATAGTTGTTGTAGTAAGTCTCAGGAAAACTGATATTTGCTTTCTCTTAAAAGTTAACTATACTTCAGTGGAATCGCTCCCTCCACGTTTGTAAGTATTTGGTACCAGGGCTACAAAATGTAATGAATTCCTGCTTAAAATCGTGACCTCAGAACGGCCACATAACTAAAAAAATTGATTTCAGGCAATGCTCAGATGAAATTATTTAATAACTGTACCGGTTTCGACCAGCTAGTCATAACCAAAGACTCATAACTAGCTCCTGACCGATGCATGTGTCACATTACGATAGGAGTCATCATTCCAGTAAGGCTCGTACCACAGTCTTGTAAATGGTTCCTCATGGAAACGTTGACTTCTAGCCTACTGTGACGCAGGTATCGAAAAGCAGGTATTTATAGGCTATTGAAATAACTAATCAGTAGAAAACGGTAGGCCACATAACAATTTTATGTGAGCGTTGTCCGAAATAAACTTTATAGTTAAAAGTACTAAGCTCACGGACTCTCTCTTCCAGCAACATGGTAGATATTACCTACTGTATAAACCCTGTCCCTTACGACAAAAGAACCAATAAACAAAGAGAGCTTTGTTGTTAATATATTGCGTTTTTTAAATGTCAATATTTGCCGAAAATCAGTGAGACGCCACCAGATTCTTTTAAAGCAAGCTGGACTGAATACCGTAACATACAAACTCATCGAAAATAAACGCAAAATACATCTATTTAAAACAGCAGATAAATATTTGCTTGACACTTTCCAAAGAGGCAGTCTCCACTCTTTCCTATCTGACCATCTAAGCGTTGATCAGATGTAGTTTATATTTTTTTTTCATAATGTGCGGCCACAGTCATAATATATTTCTTTAAAGTCAGTACCGCCATTAGACTGTTTTTTATTTGCAGTGTTACATTTACACGATCATGATTTCGGCTTCAAAATGCCATTATCAAATGTTTTAATGTTATATAGTGCCTAAGGTGGTATACTGTCGTATTTAAAATACACTATTAGACACATTGTCTAAGGGTCAATATTTCTGGTAAAAGCCTACTGCTTTGTTTTTGCTTGAGTCAAGATGGTATACTCAGTGATAAAACAAAGCAGTAGGCTTTTACCAGAAATATTGGCCCTTAGACAATGTGTCTAATAGTGTATTTTAAATACGACAGTATGCCATCCTAGGCATTGTACAACATTGCAAACAACACTTGATAATGGCACTTTAAAGCCGAAACCATGATCGTGTAAATGTAACACTGCAAATAGAAACCAGTCTAATGGTGGTACTGACTTTAAAGAGATGTGGTTTGAATTCTGAAAAATAGTGTGGACGGCAGTTGAGGAATATATACCAAATAAATTAATAAGAGTTGGTACTGATTCCCCATGGTACTTAAAACGTGTCAGAACACTATTGCAGAAGCAATGAATAAAACATGCCACATTTAAAAGAACGCAAAATCCCAAATACTGGCGAAGCGCTACTGAAGCTCGAAATTTAGCGTGATCTTGAATGCGAGATGCATTCAGTAGTTTCCACAAAGAAACTCGTCTCGAAATCTGGCAGAAAACCCAAAGAGATTCAGGTCGTATGTGAAGTACATCAGTGGAAAGACCCAACCAATACCTCCACTGCGCGATAACGATGTTGATGTTATTGATAACGTGTCACTAAAGCAGAGTTACTGAACACAGTTTTCCGAAATTCCCCCACAAAAGAAGACGAAGTAAATACTCCAGAATTCGAATCAAGAACAACGCCCAACATGAGTAACTTACAAGTAGATACCCTCAGTGCAGTGAAGCAGCTTAAAAAACTTAAGAAAGGCAAGAAGACTTACGGTCCAGATTGTATACCACTCAGGTTTGTTTCAAAGCAGGCTGATGTAATACCCCCATACTTAGCAATTATATACAACCGCTCCAGCGTAGAAAGCTCCGTACCCAAAGATTAGAAAGTTGCACAAGTCACAACGATACCCAAGCAAGAAAATAAGAGTAATCCGCTGAATTACAGACTCACATCACTAGAACCGATTTGCAGTAGGATTTTGGAACTATACTGTGCTCGAACATTATGAATTACCTCCAAGGAAAAGATTTACTGATAAATAGAGAACACGGATGCAGAAAATATCGATCTTGTGAAACACAACTAGCTCTTTACTGTCAAGAAGTAAGGGGTGCTATAGACAGGGCACGTCGGATTGATTCCATATTTTTAGATTTCCAGACAAAGACTCCGTTCCTCACAAGCGTCTTCTAACTAAATTGCATACGTATGGGGTGTCGTCCCAATTGTGTGACGGGATTCGTCATTTCCTGTCAGAAAGGTCGCAATTCGTAACAACTGGCGGAAAGTCATCGAGTGAAACAGATGTGTTACCTGGCATTCTTCTGGGGAAGTGTTGCGGGCCCTCTGGTGTTCCTATTTACATAAACTATTTAGGAGACAATCTGAGCAGCTCTCTTAGATTGTATGCAGATGATGCTGTCATTTACCGTCATGTAAAGTCATCAGATGATTAAAAGGAATCGTAAAATGATCTAGAAGATACCTGTATGGTGCAAAAATGCTAAGTCATGAAAAGTGTGAAGTCATGCACGTGATCATTAAAAAGAATTCGCTAAATTTCAGTTACATGATAAACCACACAAAAACAAACGCTGTAAACTCAACTAAATACCTAGGGATTGCAGTTACGGATAACTTAAACTGGAACGATCACATAGGTAATGTGGGGAAAGCAAACCAAAGACTACGATTTATTGGCAGAACACTTAGAAACTGTAACGGGCCTCCTAAAAGAGAAAGCTTGTACTTCGCTTGTTCGCCCACTTCTGGAGTATTGCTGTGCTGTGTGGGATCCGCATCAGATAGGACTGACGGAGGACATGGAAGAAGTTCAACGAAGGACACCTCGTTTTGTATTATCGCGAAATAGGGGAGAGAGTGCCACTGAAATGATACAGGATTTGGGGTGGACATCATTAAAACAAAGGCGCTTTTCGTTGCGGCGGAATATTCTCACGAAATTTCAATCACCAACTTTCTCCTACGAATGAGAAAATAGTTTGTTGACGCCGACCTACACAGGGAACCATAATCCGTAGGTAGCTTTCATCCACTGCAGTAGTGGCACTTGGGCGGCTTGAGCGAGGCATGTCATCGACTGTTCCTGTCTCTCTGTATCTCCTCCATGTCCGAACAACATCGCTTTGGTTCATTCCGAGACGTCTGGATACTTCCCTTATTGAAAGCCCTTCCTGGCACAAAGTAACAATGCGGACGCGATGGAACCGCGATATTGACCGTCTAGGCATGGTTGAAATTGGTTCAATGGCTCTGAGCACTATGGGACTTAACATCTGAGGTCATCAGTCCCCTAGAACTTAGAACTACTTAAACCTAACTAACCTAAGGACATCAAACACATCCACGCCCGAGGCAGGCTTCCAACCTGCGACCGTGACAGTCCCGCGGTTCCGGACTGAAGTGCATACAACCGCTCGGCCACTGCGGCCGGCAAGGAAAGATTTAAGAGTTTGTTTTACCCGCGCGCTGTTTGAGAGTGGAACGGCAGAGAAGTAGCTTAAAGGTCATTCGATGAACCCTCTGCCAGCCTCTTAATTGTAAATTGCAGAGTAGTCATGTAGATGTAGATGTAGATACAAATATTGACATTGTTTTAAGGTGTTGCATAAGCATCCAATGTATTGTAATAAATACGAATGCTATATATGTCCCACAAAAAAAAATACTTTTTATGATGACATTTTTCCATCAATGGAAGACGCGTGTCTTCGTTATACATTTTATGCTTGATTATCATATTATGAGGCAAGAGGGGTTATGAGTAGCGTATCACATGCAAGGCAGAGTACTTTATACGCTGACGTTCTTCATTTAACAACCAGTGCAGCTTAAACGCCTGTAAATCCTAAGGTGAAAGTTGTGCAAGTGCAGTCAATGCAGCTTAAGTCGATTGTTCTAATGCCACTGTTGGATGCTGCTAGATCTGACCTCTGGTTCCAGAAGGAAATGGAATTTAAGGCCGACGTGATATCCGCAGACCGTAATCGTTGGAATAGAGTAAATTTAATATGATTTTAAATATTAGATTGCTCTTCTGAAAACAAACAGCACTGTTTTGCTGAATTTCTCTGTATGAGCCTGAAGATCGACTGAGAAACAGTAAAGCGCAATACAGCGTGTCGTGCAAGAAGTGTCGTGTCTATAGATCACGGCCGCTCGGTGGGCGACGCTCCAAAGTGTTACTGACGTCAGCGGTCAGCGTTTCCCCAACCGAAAAGGTTAGCTTTCGTCAACGAAGGGGGCGGGGTGAGGACGGAAGGGGGGAGGGCAGAACAAGATATGTCCAGACATCGATTCGTGACAGAAAGGAGTGACGTCCGAGATGCTTATTAGACTGCCGCTGTGAAACATACGCCATTGCGTTTCCCATGCTCATCTGTTACTTACCTGGCTCTCTTCAAAAAGACTTTCCCGTTCCTGTTCGACTCGCTAATGGAGCCAGGGAAGAATGACTGGTTTCCGCATGATTTCTGATTCGTGTTATCTTGTCTTCACAGTCCTTACACGAGATGTGTTGGCCGCAAATGCCATTTCCAGGCTTCCTCCGTAGTGTTTCGCGAAAAGGGTCTTCCCTCTAGGGACCCGAACCCACCTGTGAGAAAGCTAGCAGCACGTCTCTGAACCGCTTCGAAGTCCTCGTTTAATCTGAGCTGCCGGGGATCCCAAACAATCGTCTGAGATTTTCCGCTGGGCGAGGGATTCTCGATAAATGCAAGCCTAATACGCCAATATGACCTTTGGTGTATACCGCCTCCATAGTGTTGCAAGTTTAATGGGAGTGTATATAGCAGACTGATTAGTTACAGGTTCCAGTTGTCGAGTGTTACGCACAATCCGAGGAACAAATTACGTGTTTAGCTTTTTCTGTGTTTTTTCGCAGTTTCATTCTTAAATTCCATGCGTGTTTTTGTATTTAAGACATGTAACCTCTGTTTTGTAGCTGTAAAGGTTAGATTCAGGCAGTGTGTAGCGCAGTTGTCATTCATTCATGTGTTTGTTTTTAAGAGGCGGCATCTGTTCTCTTCAGCCTAGACAGTCAATCAGGTTCCAGCCGCCGTCTGTGTGCACCAGCCGAACAGCTAGTTCCGTACACTAAAACTAAATTCCGCCTGAACATGCCTCGCAAGACCCAATGACACCGACTGATCGCCATATCGTCCTCAGCCGACAGGCGTCACTGCATGCGGATATGGAGGGCCATGTAGTCGGCAAACCACTCTCCCGCCCGTTATCAAGTTTCCGGAGCAGCTACTCCTCAGCCAAGTAGCTCCTCAATTGCCCTCACAAAGGCAGAGTGCAGCCCGCTTGCCAACAGGGCTCGTCAGACCCGGACGGTCACACATCCAAGTGCCAGCTAAGACCGACAGCGCTTAGCTTCGGTGATCTGACAGAAACCTGTGTTACCACTGCGGCAAGGCCCTTGGCTAGTTACGTACACTGGCGGAAAAAATCTCATCACCAAGAAGCAGTTGCGCGACATCAACGAAAGTTGGTAGATGTTTTTCTACATGTGAAAGTTGACGTGTATTCAGATTTCGTGTCAGTGGCATGAGAGTGGCGTTAGTAGAGCCATTATGAGAATGCAAATCAGGTCTGCTTAAATTGCACGCTGTAAGGGCGTGAGAGTTAGCTACCTTTGAGACTGGACATGGTGCTGATGTTCGTAAAGAATGCCTTTAAGGCGACAAAGACGCCATTATCAACACAGCCAGGCTAGTTGAGAGACAGCAAAAATGGGTCAAATGCCTCTGAGCACTATGGGACTTAACATCTGAGGTCATCAGTCGCCTAGAACTTAGAACTACTTAAACCTAACTAACCTAAGGACGTCACACACATTCATGCCTGAGGCAGGATTCGAACCTGCTACGGTAGCGTTCGCGCTCTTCCAGAATGTAGCGTCTAGAACCGTTCGATCACTCCGGCCGCCGAGAGACAGCAATCGACCTGTGTGTGTGCTAGACACACAGGACATACACTTCGAATTCTCTGGGGCGCGGTTTCGTACGACAGCAGGAGTACTCCCATGGTTATCCCACGTACTCTCACTACAACACCCTACGTCAATATGGTGATATAACCTGTTGTGCTGCCATTCATGAACAACATTTCAGGGTGTGTTTTCCAACAGGATAATGCTCGTCCACATACCGCTGTTGTAGCCCAAGATACTCTACACAGTTTCGACATGTTGCCTTGGCCTGCTCGATCACCAGATTTGTCTCCAATCGAGCACGTATGGGACATGATCGGACGACAACCCCGGCGTCACCCACAACAGCATTAACCGACTCTGTGCTGACCGACCTAGTGCAACAGGCATGGAACCCTATCCAACAAACTGACCACCGGCACCTGTACAATACAATGCAAGCACATCTGCGTTCTTTCATTCAACATTGTGCTGTTTACACCGGTTATTAATGTACCAGCATTTCACACTTGCAAAACCTTCTCTCGCGCTTACATTAAACTCTGATCTTGCAATGTTAATTACTTAAATGTGTTACCTAGATAAATGTATTCTCGATATTTCATTACTCTACATTAATTATTTTTTGATGTTTCGATTTCTATCCGTCAGTCTATTTAGCTTTTCCTTTGTTCTCTTCGTACTTCAGTTCTTAAATTTTGTGAGTTTTTTGTAATTAAAAAGTATAATCTTGCTTTTTTGTAAGTGTAAAGTATGGCGTAGTTGTCGTTTCTTTTGAACGGCCAGCTACACAGCTGAGTAAGGCATCAGCCTCCATTGGTGACACGTTAGAAGAGTAGAAATTTGCATATTTATGTTTCTCCGCGTGCTATTATAGTTTACTTCCTAAGTGAGTCGTGCTGGGGAGGATAGAACGTGTGAACATTGCATGCGGACACAGGTG
This sequence comes from Schistocerca serialis cubense, assembly GCF_023864345.2. Classification (NCBI taxonomy): domain Eukaryota; kingdom Metazoa; phylum Arthropoda; class Insecta; order Orthoptera; family Acrididae; genus Schistocerca; species Schistocerca serialis. Next base: position 535,691,184 of record NC_064643.1, read on the forward strand.
GAGCTGACCGCAGTTTGCGAATAGCTTAAGGCGGTTGGCGATTGTCAGCCGTCTTCAGGCTGCTGCCACGAGGTGTAGGGCGGAGAATCTGGCGTGTAGCATAGGACGCCTCAGGTGCTGTCGAGGCACCTTGCATTGTATCCGACGCGGTGGATACGCTCGAGCCGGCCGGAGTGGCCGTGCGGTTCTAGGCGCCACAGTCTGGAGCCGAGCGACCGCTACAGTCGCAGGTTCGAATCCTGCCTCGGGCATGGATGTGTGTGATGTCCTTACGTTAGTTAGGTTTAATTAGTTCTAAGTTCTAGGCGACTGATGATCTCAGAAGTTAAGTCGCATAGTGCTCAGAGCCATTTGAACCATTTTGGATACGCTCGAACCACACCGTGAGTGGCCATTGATAACGTTTCGCGTCTCTCGCGGTGGAAGATCAGTGTGGAAGCTGGCCATTTGACCCTCGTATTCACCCTGTGAGTGGACAGTTGGCCGCTCTTTAGCAAGGCAGGCACACGGAGGGAAAGGTCTGCTAGTAAGCGGGTGCTGCAGTGGCAGGCGCTTTATACAGCCCCTTAGGGAAAAAGCGTTCAGGGCCAGAAAGAAATCCAGTGTTCACTCAGTACGTTTGCTGGGGAGCCTCATGCGAGATGTGGAGGTAGCCTTGCATGCGGCTATCGAGCGTGCAGGGTGCGGTCGTATGCAAGTTGTGGCTCACATCGACACCAGTCATCCCTTTCGCTAGGGTCCTGAGGCCATCCTCAGTTCATGAAGGCGACTAGCAGGAGTGGTGAAAGCTGCTGGCCTCATGCGCAGGGTGAAAGCAGAGCTCGCAGTTTGCAGCTTTTGTTCTCAAAGTTAGGTTTGGAACCGTTTCGGGGTCAGCCGTGCTAAAAATTGCTGTTTTAAAGAGCGCACCGCAGCCCGTTGTGTGAAGCAGTCGCCCTTCGTTTCTGGCGGTGGCGCCGCGGTGGCAGTCGCAGCTTTGGTGTCTCCCTCTGGTGGAAAAGGCGAAAGGTTGCCTGTTCACGTGCATTTAAGGGGCGCTATAAGCTCGCCAGTGGGTCAGTTGTTCAGCCGGGTCAGTGTCGGGCAGTCAGTGTGTCTGTCGTCCGGAGTGCTAGTATGTGTTATGCCGCCAGTCTGCTCGAGTTTGTTCAGGCAATGGCCATTGGCGGTTGGATCGATCAGTTGGTCGGTCGGGCACTGAGACACAAGATGACTTGTCCGTCTTGAGCATGGCGCATGTGAGGTCGCCACGTCAGTCCAGCGGGCCGCGCCGTATAGCGAGGGGTAGTGGCTTCGCGGCCGACACAAGAGCAACAGGAGCCAACCTACATCGGTCCGGCCGGTGCGAGCTGCGACGCCGTGAGACGGGAGATCGGCGCGCCTTCCTGCGTCCGTTGAAGCGGCTGACAGCGAACGGTTCGGGAGAGCGTTTTGGGGGTGCTGCGCAAGGCCTTCGCCAGAAATCGCAGTTATCAGAAGTTAAGTGATTCCTGATATGTTGTTTCATTTACCTGTTAAATTCTACTTGTTTTCTTGGTCAGTCTCTCGTCCTCAGCTTGCTCGTTTGTCTCTCGTCCTCAGCTTGCTAGTTTGTCTCTCGTCCGCATTTGTTAGACAGTTAGTGTCTGTCTGTCTGTCTGTCTGTCGGTCTGCCATACGTTAATAGCTGCCTCTGTCATGTTTGTCGTATTCGGTGTTAACGAATTTATTGCTTGAAGTGTAACGGCCGAATTCCTGAAATATGTTTTTATCTTGCCTATCATCTTGAGAGGCGGTATATGTGTAATGTAGAGCATGTTTGTATATTTCATGTAAGATTGCATTTCATTGGTTTTTTATTTAAATGGTCATTTTAGTATATAAAGTTGCCACCCTTCCACCGTAAGAGTTTTTTTAAAAATCAAGTTGCACCTTCGGCGGCAAGTTAATTTTTTTAACATTAGTGTTTTGTACCATTTCCATCCCTTCTACGGGGTGCATAGTTTATGTGCATGTGTGAGTTGTTAAAAATTTTATTTAAAGTAATCTGGTGTGTTGCAGATTTGCACCAGTGTATTCTTTCAGTGGTTGTTGTGAGCGGTCGTGACTATGGCCGTGTCAAAAGGGAGCGGCAAGGTTCTCAGCCCGAAAGCTCATACTGTCAAAATTTGTTCTTTCTGCCTCTGAATAAATTGTAACATGATATTTAGAAGGTGCTTTTTGATTATAATTTTAAATCTGTTTGAAAAAAAAGGGCTTTTAGGAATAAAATTTCCATTTGTTGAAAGAAATTTAATTTGTTTTCATCAGTTACCCACTGGCAACTACTTCCACGGTCACATAGTGTGATTAAATGTGTTAATGCTCTTGATGAATCGCTAGTAAATAAAGCAAATTCTTAAGAAAAGGTTCTGAAAGTAAATACACGGTTCAGGGGGGGGGGGGGGGTATCAATAATAGGCTTCGTTAACTCTTTGACGTTCTTGGCTGCAGATCTCTGGACCTGCTTTATCGAGTGGAGCATTCTAGGACTCCCCTTAAAGTGTCAGGGGGGCAATACACAAAGGAGCGGACTATTCGGGTAGCACAGTTCTTGTGAAATGCACATGGTTTTTTTTTTGGGGGGGGGGGGGGGGGGCTAGTAGCCAGGCGAGACGCAGACAGCGAAATCAGACCGCGTTCAGACTAAAGACACAAAATTTTATCAGTAAATTGTCGAACTATTCGTAACGAACTTCTTGAATTTACTGCCCTCCAAGAAATTTGCCGCCCTCAAATTATTCTCGGGACCGAGACCTGGCTGAAAACCGAAGGTTCTGAGACATTTATCGAGTCATGCAAAGTATCTCGGAAAGACAGATTAGACGCCATAGGAGGCGAAGTGATCATTGCAGTCGACAAAGATACAGTTCTCCTCTCTATTGAGGTCGAATTTGAGTGCGAGTGTGAAGTTATCTGTCTGCGTCCGACAGGTCTAACTGAAATCGGATTAATTTTTGGATGTTTTTACCGGCCCCCGCTTTCGCCGCACCAGTTTTAGAATCACTCAAAAAAACGTCTACGCTCAGTGGCACGGAAATACCTAGATCTCGAAGTATTATTTGGAGGCGACTTCAACCTTCCGATTATAGACCGGGACATCTATGGATTCACTAAAGGTGGTATGAACAGAGAGTCTTGAAAAGTACTTTTGAACACGTTTTCCGAAAGATGTCTTGAGCAACTAGTCCTAGATATGACACCCAATCGAAATATCTTAGACCTTGCGGCTATAATCAGGCCTGACCTTATCGACGGTGTCAGTATAGAGACGGAGAGTAGTCGTAGTGATGAAATAGCGACGATAGTACTGCAGTTAGTAAATCAAGAAGACTAGGCGACTATTTTTGCTAGAATGAGGAGAAAAGCAGTTGCTAGCATCTCACTTAGGCAGTGAATTGACATCATTTAGTTCCAGTACAATGGACGTAGAGGAATTATGGCCGACATTTAAAAGAATTACTAATCGTACCTTGGAGAAGTATGTGCCGAATAAGTGGATTATGGATAGAAAAGACCCACCGTGGTTTAATTACAAAAATCGCGAAATGCTGACGAAGAAAAGACTGTTGCACTCTCGGTTTAAAAGAGAACTCACGAATGGCGACAGGCAATAGATAACAGAAATTCGTACGTCTGTAATAAAAGATCGATGCCCGAAATATACGACCACTACCAGCGCCATATTTCAGCGAAGCGGGTCGAAGTCATTCGTCACTCGTTGAGCAGTCTAGTGTGGCAGTAGCAGACAGCAAAAAGAAAGCCAAAGTTTTAAATTTCGCTTTTAAGAGATCGTTCACGCAGGTGCATCGTACGAACATACCGTCGTTTGACCGTAGCACAGATTCCCGTATTCAGAACAGAATGACAGGCATCATAAAAATGGTTCAAATGGCTCTGAGCACTATGGGACTTAACATCTGAGGTTATCAGTCCCCTAGAACTTAAAACTACTTAAACCTTACTAACCTAAGGACATCGCACACATCCATGCCCGAGGCAGGATTCGAACCTGCGACCGTAGCAGTCGCGCGGTTCCGGACTGAAGCGCCTAGAACCGCTCGGCCACCGCGGCCGGCTGAATGACAAGCATCCCTGGCGCAGAGAAGCAACTGAAGCAGTAGAAAACAAATAGATCGCCAGACGGGTGGAACCCAAATTCGATTTTACAGAGAGTATTCTACGGCCTTGGCCCCGTACTTAACTTGAATTTATCGCAATTCTCTAGCCCAGCGTTAAGTCATATACATAAGAAGGATTAAGGAAACGGACCCCCAAAATTACAGACCAAAATCCTTAATATAGATATGCTGCAGAATTCTTGAACATATTCTCAGTTCGAATATAATAAATTTCCTTGAGACTGAGAGGCTTTTGTCCGGAAATCAGCGTACTTTTAGAAAGCATCGATAATGCGAAACTCAGCTTGCCCTTTTCTCATATGGTGTCTTGCAACCATAGATGAGGGGCAACAGGCAGATTCCTTATTCCTAAATTTAAGAGAAGCGCTCGACATGGTGCTCCACTGTAAACTATTAACGGAGGTCCGAGCACACGGAATAGGTTCGCAGATATGTGAGAGGCTCGAAGACTTATTTAGTAACAGAACTCAGTACGTTGTCCGCGACGGCGAGTATTCACCAAAGACAAGGGTTTCTTCAAGAATGCCTCAGGGAAGTGTGATATGATCGCTCTTATTCTCTATACAGGGTGTTACAAAAAGGTACGGCCAAACTTTCAGGAAACATTCCTCACACACCAATAAAGAAAAGATGTTATGTGGACATGTGTCCGGAAACGCTTAATTTCCAAGTTAGAGCTCATTTTAGTTTCGTCAGTATGTACTGTACTTCCTCGATTCACCGCCAGTTGGCCCAGTTGAAGGAAGGTAATGTTGACTTCGGTGCTTGTGTTGACATGCGACTCATTGCTCTACAGTGCTAGCATCAAGCACATCAGTACGTAGCATCAACAGGTTAGTGTTCATCACGAACGTGGTTTTGCAGTCAGTGCAATGTTTACAAATGCGGAGTTGGCAGATGCCCATTTGATGTATGGATTAGCATGGGGCAATAGCCGTGGCGCGGTACGTTTGTATCGAGACAGATTTCCAGAACGAAGGTGTCCCGACAGGAAGACGTTCGAAGCAATTGATCGGCGTCTTAAGGAGCACGGAACATTCCAGCCTATGACTCGCGACTGGGGAAGACCTAGAACGACGAGGACACCTGCAATGGACGAGGCAATTCTTCGTGCAGTTGACGATAACCGTAATGTCAGCGTCAGAGAAGTTGCTGCTGTACAAGGTAACGTTGACCACGTCACTGTATGGAGAGTGCTACGGGAGATCCAGTTGTTTCCGTACCATGTACAGCGTGTGCAGGCACTATCAGCAGCTGATTGGCCTCCACGGGTACACTTCTGCGAATGGTTCATCCAACAATGTGTCAATCCTCATTTCAGTGCAAATGTTCTCTTTACGGATGAGGCTTCATTCCAACGTGATCAAATTGAAAATTTTCACAATCAACATGTGTGGGCTGACGAGAATCCGCACGCAATTGTGCAATCACGTCATCAACACAGATTTTCTGTGAACGTTTGAGCAGGCATTGTTGGTGACGTCTTGATTGGGCCCCATGTTCTTCCATCTACGCTCAATGGAGCACGTTATCATGATTTCATACGGGATACTCTACCTGTGCTGCTAGAACATGTGCCTTTACAAGTACGACACAACATGTGGTTCATGCACGATGGAGCTCCTGCACATTTCAGTCGAAGTGTTCGTACGCTTCTCAACAACAGATTCGGTGACCGATGGATTGGTAGAGGCGGACCAATTCCATGGCCTCCACGCTCTCCTGATCTCAACCCTCTTGACTTTCATTTATGGGAGTATTTGAAAGCTCTTGTCTATGCAACGCCGGTACCAAATGTAGAGACTCTTCGTGCTCGTATTGTGGACGGCTGTGATACAATACGCCATTCTCCAGGGCTGCATCAGCGCATCAGGGATTCCATGCGACAGAGGGTGGATGCATGTACCCTCGCTAACGGAGGACATTTTGAACATTTCCTGTAACAAAGTGTTTGAAGTCACGCTGGTATGTTCTGATGCTGTGTGTTTCCATTCCATGATTAATGTGATTTGAAGAGAAGTAATAAAATGAGCTCTAACATGGAAAGTAAGCGTTTCCGGACACATGTCCACATAACATATTTTCTTTCTTTGTGTGTGAGGAATGTTTCCTGAAAGTTTGGCCGTACCTTTTTCTAGCACCCTGTATACATAAAGGATCCGACGGTCAGGGTGAGCATCAATTGCAGCTGTTTGCTGATAATGCTGTGTCGTACGGGAAGGTCTCGTCGTTCAGTGATTGTGGGAAGATACGAGGTGACTTAGACAAAATTTCTAGTTGGTGTGATGAATGGCAGCGTGCTCTGAGTATAGAAAAACCGTAGGTTAATGCAAATGAGTAGGAAAAACGATTCATAATGTTCGAACAGAGTATTTGTAGTGTACTGGATGACAAATACCTAAGCGTAACGTTGCAAAGCGACATGAAATGGAACGAGCATGTAAAGACTGTAGTAAGCAAGGTAAATGGTCGACTTGGTCTTAGTGGGAGAATTTTAGGCAAGTGTAGTTCATCTGCAAATGAGACTGTGATACAACATTAGTGCGATCCATTCTTGAGTTTTTAAAATTTTATTTCTGTGCGGACCGACAGCCTCAACGTGTTTCGAGAATGAAAACATGATCCAACAGGCTATATTCCTTTTATTACTCATGCAATTGGCCAACTTCATCCTTGGGTCATTTCCAAGCACATAAACGTGAAAAGCTTAAAATATGTACTTCGAAATGATCCACGTTTGAAGTTGGCCAGTTGCACGGATAATAAAAAGAATACAAACTACTTGGACCATGTTCTCATTCTTCATTCTTGAGTATTGCTCGAGTGTTTCGTAGCGCACCAGGTCAGATTAAAAAATGACATCGAAGCATTTCAGGAGCAGGTTGGTAGATTTGATACCGGTAGGTTTGATCAACACGCAAAAATTGCGGAGGTGTTTCGGCAACTCAAATGGTAATCCCTAGAGGGAAGGCGATATTGTTTCCGAAGAACATTATTGAAAACATTTAGGGAACCGGCATTTCGAATCGACTGCAGGATTTGGAGAAATGTATGATACACACTGTGCTGTCTTACAATACATTTACTGTCTACTGGTTTCGATCATGGACCATCTTCACAGTGGAAAAATACCTATTGCGACAACTTCACATGACATAAATGCTATGTAAACAGGAAAGTATACGCCATTTATACTTGGCGCCGTAATACCGGCTTAGCCAACCAGAAAACAACGTTGGAAACATGAAAACATGTAAGAGGAGTAAGTGCAGCCCATCATTGCTCAGGCAGAACAAATATATATCGATGCCTGAAAAAAAATGACTGCAGAACGATTGGACCGCCACCAACGTATACATTTCGCGTGAGGACCACTAACATAATAGAAATCAGGGCTCCTAAGGAGGCATACGGACAATCATTTTTCCCTCGCTCTATTCGCGAGTTAGAGCCATATATTCATATACGAAGTTTACTTCGTCAGCACAGTTCGCAGAGTTCACAATAACAACAGCCATCGGCCACGTTACTGCACTGTTGCCACTCTCTTTTTGGTCTATGATCGAAACCGGTATGAATAAATGTATAGTAAGACAGCACAGTGTTTATCACGCATTTCTGCAAGTACCGGGTGATCAAAAAGTCAGTATATATTTCAAAACTGAATAAATCACGGAATAATGTAGATAGAGAGGTACAAACTGACACACATGCTTGGAATGACATGGGGTTATATTAGAACAAAACAAAATTACAAACGTTCAAAACATGTCCGACAGATGGCGCTTCATCTGATCAGAATAGCAATAATTAGCATAACAAAGTAAGACAAGGCAAAGATGATGTTCTTCACAGGAAATGCTCAATATGTCCACCATCATTCCTCAACAATAGCTGTAGTCGAGGAATAATGTTGTGAAAGGCACTGTAAATCATGTCCGGAGTTATGGTGAGGCATTGACGTCGGATGCTGTCTTTCAGCATCCCTAGAGATGTCGGTCGATCACGATACACTTGCGACTTCAGGTAACCCCAAAGCCAATAATCGCTCGGACGGAGGTCTGGGGACCTGGGAGGTCAATCATGACGAAAGTGGCGGCTGAGCACACGATCATCACCAACCGACGGCGCAACCGATCTTTCACGCGTTTAGCAATACTTTTTTTTTTGTTCTAATGAAACCCCATGTCATTCCAAGCATGTGTGTCAATTTTTACCTCTCTATCTACATTATTCCGTGGTTTATTAAGTTTTTAAATTTATACTGACTTATTCATCACCCGGTATATAGATGCCGTTCACAGCTGCCTGAAACAAAAGTTGTTGACTGCAGAATGTACATTTCCCATAATGACTACGAAGATAAGAGAAATTAGGGTTCGTTAGGAGGCACATAGAGGATCGTTTTTCCCTCGCTCTATTTGCAGGTGGAACAGGAAAAAATGACTAGTAGTTGCACAAAGTACCCTCTTCCACAAGCATCATACGGTGGGCTGTGGAGTACGTTTAACTGTCCAGGGACAGTGAGTAACCTCATCAATGAAGAGCAGTAAGAGAGTGTCAAATGCGTCACATACTTGTTCGTGATCCAGTTGTGAATCATCGTGTTACGATATAGACGCCTTATCAGTTACTTTAGGGATGCTGAGAAATCGCCGTGTGACTATGTTTTGACGCGAGATAGCCGGTGAGAACAGCAACCCAATAGTAGTGCGTTCGTCTTGGACGAGGTCCACGAGAAAGGCCGCGGCGCTTACGTCACAGCACGTGACACCGCAGGCCTTCCGAGTACCGGCAGCCGTCTCCGGCGGGGAGCGAAGAACTATCTCAGACGAGTTTAATAATTCACGATTGCGCATTTAAATGCGCAGCACACGACAAAATTAAGACCTTCAGTGAATACCTTTTCGATTGCGTATTGATTTCCCGTGGGCCCTCCACCGAGCCGAGCGTTTGAGAAGTGTGGCGCAAAAGCCGAGCAGTGTGACGTCACAAGTTCGTTGCTTGGCCCGTATTTCTCGTGGGCCCCGGCCTTGGACCAGCGAGAGGCCAGTGCAGCGGCTGGTCCGCTGGAGGCGTGGCCACACGCCCAGGACAGGACCTCAATACCAGCCCAGCCTGCACGGCCGCCGGCTCAACTCGCCATTTGCTGCGGTCTGCCGCAGGAGTGACGCGAGCACAAACTCGGCAGACCACTACATCGGTCGTTAGGCATCGTCCAAATTCACCACGTTTCTCTCGTAAAACGAGCTCCTACATCCGACACTTGTGGCGTTTCCTAAACTCGTGGTCAGTAATAGTCCGCAGCTCGTGGTCTCGCGGTCGCGTTCTCGCTTCCCGAGCACGGGGTCCCGGGTTCGATTCCCGGCGGGGTCAGTGATGTACCTCGAGATGACTGAATGTTTATGTTGTCCTCATCATTTCATCATCATTCATGAAAGTGGCGAGATTAGGCTGAGGAAAGGTTGGGAATTCCTATGGGCGCCCCAAAAACGAAAACATCATCATCCTCGTGGTCAATAAAAAATTAAATAATCACTCTCATTCAACTGTCGCCAGAAATCCAACGTACAGCTACCATTTATACCAGACGATTAATTAAACTGGCTGCTGTCGATTGCAGGATTTTGGACCCGAAATCCACTTGTGCTACGTAGATATTAATAAGTCAGAACCATGTATACCATGTATTCGTATAAGAAGTTTGCACCGAGGTTACAAAAGTCATAGGATATCTCCTAAAACAGTGTCGGACATCCTTCCCCCAGCGTAGTGCAGCAACTCGACATGGCATGGACTCCACAAGTCGCTGGGAGTCCTCTCCAGAAAAAATTGAGCCATGCTGGCTCTATAGCCGTCCATAATTGGGAAAGTGTTGTCGGTGCAGTATATATTGCATTAACTGACCTCTCGATTGTGTCCCATAAATATTCGATGGGATTCATGCCGGGCGATCTGAGTGGCCATATTATCGCTCGAATTGCCCAGAATGTTCTTGAAACCTTTCGCGAACAATTTTGGCTCAGGGACATGGCGCATTGTCATCCAAATAATTCCCATCGTTGTTGAAATCATGAAGTCCACGAATGGCTGCAAATGGTCTCCAAGTAGCCGAACATAAACATTTCCAGTCAATGATCGGTCCAGTTGGACCAGAGGACCCAGTCCATTCCATATAAACACAGCCCACACCATTATGGAGCCACCACCAGCTTGCACAATGCCTCGTTGGCAACTTGGGTCCATCGTTTCGTGGGGTCTATTCTCATAAACATGGAGCAGTTAAAAAAACAACAGTGACATTCATGATTATAATACCAGAAGAAAGAAAGATTTGCTCTATCCTCTACTTAACCTTGTCTTTGTCACAGAAAGGGGTAAAATATGCTGCTTCAAAACTTTTCGATAAATTACGAGATGAAATAAAATGTCTGACAGACAGCAGCCGGCCGGAGTGGCCGCGCGGTTCTAGGCGCTACAGTCTGGAACCGCGCGACCGCTACAGTCGCAGGTTCGAATCCTGCCTCGGGCATGGATGTGTGTGACGTCCTTAGGTTAGTTAGGTTTAAGTAAAATTCTAGGGGGCTGATGACCACAGAAGTTAAGTCCCATAGTGCTCAGAGGCATTTGAACCATTTTTGAACAGACAGCAGTAATAGTTTCAAAAATAAATTGACATCAAATCTCTTTGACACCTGCTTCTATACCATAGGGGAATTCTTCAATAGGAATAAATAAATCTAAAGATATAATATAAGCCTTCTGTACCATTTAAGGGAATGGGGTGGGCATTAAAAACTTTAAGTTTTTTTTTTTTTAAAGAGAAACCTTGAATTCATGTGTGCGCTTCTTATGCACGTGACACGTTCTACATCATAGCGGTTACCGCAAGACTGATCAATGTAACTAACACTCGAACGCCACCATCAGCTCTTGCCAATTGAAATCGGGACTCATCTGATGAGGACACGCTTTTCCAGTTGTCTAGGGTCCAACCGATATGGTCACGAGCCCGGGAAAGGCGCTGCAGGCGATGTTGTGCTGTTAGCGTCGGTCGTCTCCTACCATAGCCCATTAACACTTTCGCTGCGGCTGACACTGATAAGCGTCACAACAAGCCACGGGCCAGTGCGGCTGACGCTTATAAGCGTCCGCGCTCACCATCGGATTACTCAGTCTAGTTGCAGTGTCTAAGCTAGTATCAAAGCGTGTAAACTTTTGTTTTGTGTGGTCAGTTATCGAACGTATATTGTTCGTAATGGCGGCTAATGAACATTTGAATGACGCCTGTGTGATCCCCATAGGTGTCAGACAGCAAACAAACTTCAAAACATGACTACAATACAGTCGAAGCTTATTTCAAGTAATGCATCTTGTCATCATTAAGTCGGTATAGAACATGATCCTACAGATCTTACAAGGTCTTGACGTCATGCTGTAGCTCAGGTGTGCTTAGGAGCGTCGGTTACGAGCGATACCTGCCTTTTCGGAGCGAAACGCCATATTTCACCTCACTGTCCTAAGGCTAGGCGCAAATTGAGACACGTATAGCACGTGTGACGTGACACGACACTACAGCGCGACACGCACGTGCCGCGCGGGTCTAGCGCATATTGCGACGAGTACACCATACTTCGCACGCGCCGACTGGCGAAGCTCTGCGCTGACTGAACCGAAGCGCGCGCAACCTCTTATCTTTCTCAAACGATTTTACAGAAACTATTCTCTGAAAATATATGATTTTTGCCTTACTTGTAGCGTTATATGTCAGCCTCGTGACGAGGTGCCCATCACCTCGCTAATGACCATTCTTATTGTGATGTACACATTTTAGTAAGACACTACGCAAAACTCAAAAAGTTTGCAACGAAAATTAGGGGTCGCTATGATCTTGCGTTAGGTGCGTATTACACCATTTCTTACTGCGTATGAAATTTAGCTAACATGTTGAATTTTTGTTTAGACTTGGGAGGAGATCTCTATCTGCCTCCGATCTCGAGAAAATGGATCCCATGTAGCGCGCTCACTTCCGATCCCACGCCCGCGAGAATGAAATACTCGCAACATCTCTCGTATCTCCTAAACCGCTCGAGACATCGAAACGAAAGTTTGGCGAATGATAGCACACAAGGAGGAGAGTGTTTTGCCAATTATTAAACACACGGAACTTTCTTATCTATGGCGATATATCACTACTTGTACTTCTTTTTTTATTTATTTCACTCCAGTGACTAATTTTTTAAGAGTTATCGACAGCTAGCGAAACAAGAGCTTCCTAGTATGAAAATAAACATGGAATTTCTTCTTTTATGTTACTGCAAACCGATACTATGAGGTTTTTCGTAAGCTATTGAGCTCTGTGATTGCCAATTACTTGTTTAATGAGGCCCTCCGTTTCGGAGTTCTGTCTCAATAGCTGCTGTGAGATGAGTTTGGCAAATTACATTGTGACAAAGGAAGTACAATTAAACCAGTCACCAAGAGAAATGTGGCCTTTACTCATAAATGGTGATGCTTCTTCGAATGAGAAAAGGTTAACAACTCACACAAAAACAGATTGGCAATTCTGTTGGAATTTTGGTGGAATCCCCGTAACCCATCGTATTTTTAACACTGAGCGACTGGAATGGAAACTTACCAAAGGAATTTATTCCTTCTCTTGATCTGAGCAGTATTAAAATAATGACGAGCGTTCCTTCAGGCGAAATGATAGGCACATGCCAGATACTGTTTACTCACCTAGGGCTTGCCAAACTGACAATGCGTGATTGCGAATAAAATAGTTGTTATTGAGAAAAATAAACAATTGATCTGTCGCCCAACTCAATGGTCAGTGTATCGTCAGCAGCGAAGGATAATGCGCGCGACAGGAATGCACAAGCTAGCCATGTGTGCCTTGTGAGATGGAGTTCGAAAAACGTTGTCATGAAAGTAAATCTGCCTTTGTCAGCAGCACATTTCAACAAATTAAATATGTCTAATCATAACACTCTTTTAGGATATTCCTACTTTCGTAATAATACCGACCATTTTCTTCATTTGTGTAGCCTGTTGTTGTATAATTAGTTTATTAATGCTGATAATGTCCATGCAACAATTGAAATGCTTTTTCTCATCTCGGCGACCCAATTAAAACATTGTTATTTGTGACTGCTTTTCGACTGTTTCTAGCTTGCAGTGGAAATATGTTGTTTACATGCATGTAGTACAGTGTGTTCTATTACATTATTACATCCATATCAGAGTAATCACAGTGAAACTTCTATACTTCAGATCTTGGACGCTTTTACCACAAGCACGAAGGGATCACACCTGTAGAGATTATCCCTTTCTGAATTTTTGTAACAGATCGTACAGATACGCTGGCTTACTAGGCAGCGAGAATATAACCTTGCTTTGCTTTCCTGCCCTGATTCTTAACCACATGATTTTATAATATTCCTTGCTTCCTTATTCACTACCCTCTTGCGATCTGAAAACATCGCGGAGGCATATGGTGCAATTCCAGCGGCCAATGGCTCATCAGTTACTGAAGTATACATTTTTCTTGACAGAAGAAAAACAAAACAAAACTATGCAGATATAAATAACAGAAAAGTATATCGTGCTAACGAAGAAAGCTGGAGCGTTTAAATGGCGAAAAACGAAACACTACCCAAAGGCAATAAAATTCAGTACACAGTAAGGCAAAATTTATCGTATTGGCAATACTACCAATGCTGATATGCGCCGTTCCGATGTGAGCATTTGGCCGGGCTACTTTACCGCTCCCCGCCTCAAATTTCCCACGGTGCTAGCGAGGCAAGTGCGACGCGCGGCGCGAGAAACTGTGCCTCAACCACAACGCCGCGCGACCTGGCGCAGGCGCGTGTCGCGTCCCAGTCGCGTCGCGTCGCAATTTGCGCGCTCCCATTTGAACCTGTGATGTTACAAAAACGCGGGCTGCGCTGCGTCGCGTCACACGCGCTATACGCGTCTCAATTTGCGCCTAGCCTAACGGATATGTTCGCCATACGCCCCACATTGATTTCTGCGGCTATTTCACGCAGTGTTGCCTGTCTGTTAGCACTGACAACTCTACGCAAAAGCTACTGCTCTCGTGAAGGCCGTCGGAAAGTGTGTTGTCCATGGTGAGAGATAATGCCTGAAATTTGATATTCTCGGCATACTTTTGACACTGTGGACCTCGGAATAATGTATTCCCTAACGATTTCGGAAATGGATTGTGCTGTGTATCAACTACCATTCCGCGTTCAAAGTCTGTTAGTTCCCGTCGTGCGGCCATAATCACACGTCTCACCTACAAATGACAGCTCCGTCAAATCACTGCTCTTTTGTACTTTGTGTACGCAGTACTACGCCCATCTGTATACGTGCATATCGCTACCTCATAATCTTTGTCACCTCAGTGTATTTCGTAAAGACACTTCGCAGAGTTCACAGTATCGAGCGAGGTGGCGCAGTGGTTAGCACACTGGACTCGCATTCGGGAGGACGACGGTTCAATCCCGCGTCCGGCCATCCTGATTTAGGTTTTCCGTGATTTCCCTAAATCACTCCAGGCAAATGCCGCGATGGTTCCTTTGAAAGGGCACGGCCGACATCCTTCCCTAATCCGATGAGACCGATGACCTCGCTGTCAGGTCTCCTCCCCCAAAACAACGCAACCCATTTCACAGTAACAACAGCCAGCGGCCAGGTTTTTACACTGTTGTCAGTCTCCTTTTTGAAGGCTTTCACAAAAATACAAGTACTGCCGGTCTCACCGACTTACCTCAATATCTACTCACAATGAACCGCCTTCTGGCACCTCTAAAAAATCTACAGGGTGGTCCAAAAGTCTGTCAACATTTGAATAATGCCGGTAGGAAGATAAAAATTGACACACATGTCTGAAGTGTCATGGGACTTAATTGAAACCAAAAACGAGTGCAAAAACTGGCCAACAGATGGTGCTGGACAGTAACAAGTCAGTGACTGCGCACGAGATTCGTGTATAAAATGAGCTGTAGCGAGAGAGGGAGTCAGATAATCCCTAAGCCTGACTGATAAACAGCTACTGGAAGGTACAACTTTTATGCAGGATGGCGCTCAATCTCATATTGTTAAAGGTGTGAAACATCTCCTGCGCATATCGTTTGGTGAGCATCGCGTGCTGAGCCGCCACGTCCTTCACGCTCGGCCGCCCATGTCCCCCGTCCTCATTGCCTGTAATTACTGGCTGTGGGGTTACCTGAAGTCGCGACTCTACTACGATAGCCCGACCTCATTAGTGACGCTGGTATTGTTGATAAATGGCCGATATGTTGAGCATTTGCTATATACTAATTATTGGTTTTCTATCTTATGGAGCGTCACCTGTCGATCATTTTGTGCACTGTTTTTTGCTTTCAGTACAACCACATGGGATTTCAAGCATCTGCGTCAATTTTTATCTCACTATCTACGTTATTGCATGAAGTATTTAATTTTAGAATGTTAATGGACTGCCGGCCGGAGTGGCCGAGCGATTGTAGGCGCTACAGTTTGGAACCGCGCGATCGCTACGGTCGCAGGTTCGAATCCTGCCTCGGGCATGGATATGTGTGATGTCCTTAGGTTAGTTAGGTTTAAGTAGTTCTAAGTTCTAGAGGACCGATGACCTCAGCAGTTAAGTCCCATAGTATTCAGAGCCATTTGAACCTTTTTTTTTTTTTTTGTTAATGGACTTTTGGGTCGCAATGTATATATAAACATGCCTCTCCCCACCAGTTTAAGGGATGTGAGATCACGAAAACGAGGTATGATATGTATTTCATAGTAGAATTAAGCTGCCGGATTGCTAATTTACATTAGTTTTAACATAAAGAATTTTTCCTTTGTATATTAAATTGATCATAATGTTTATTAATGTAGTAGCATCTACATCTGAGTCAACTATTCCTTCCACAACTCGTTCTGCCGTTTTAGCAAAATAAAATTTTTTCTCAATTTAAAACAGCTGTGAAATGATATGTAAAACGTCTGATCTTAAAGAAATCTTTGTGCTGATTCTGAAACTGGTCTTAGATTTCGTGAATCTGTAATATTTCCGAATTTATGCAGCACTTAATATTATGATTAATATTTTGTTAATATTAATTGACCTGTTACGTTTGGGTTGCAGTTGTATGTTCAAAACATTATTTTTTGTACTCTTAGTATTAGTTGAAAGAATGTTACTTTTGAAACACAACTTTTTCTGTTAATACGTGACACAGTTTTGGAATTGGCGAAACGAGTAGATTTCTCACGAACCCTATTATTCTATTATGATTTTTAGTTTTTATAGCTCCTCAGTTCATGGCAGCAAAAACAGGCCCATGAATTCAATTGTTTCGAAATATGAATTTCTTACAGAAACCTAAAACACAATTTCGGAAGGGTTCTATGGTACATACAGAATCAGCAAGTAGTCAGCAATGTTGAACTTACAAATGGAAATATAGAATTTACTCAATAATAATTTAGGTTACGGTCAAAGAATCTGTCGTTAGGTGTCGCGACTGACTTCACTTCATTAATTGATAATCGATTATGGAATTATATCGCTCTCCACATATATTGGCATACTCCCCATCGCCCCCTCCCCCCCTCCTCCAGATTTAGTGGTAAAATGGGTCAGTGGATAGCCCATTAAAAACCGAACATAAATAAAGAATGAAAACAGGAACAAGGTGTACCGAACTGGAAGAAAAGAAGCAAAATCGAAACAATGAACGGTCCAAGCTCAAGATGTACAACATCGAGCGAAATTGAATAGCGACGACGTCGTAGCTCTGTGGTTACGGTGTTGCACTGTGAACAGGTACGCCTTCTTCCAATGTTCATGCATGGTCCATGTTCAGTTTCTGACGGTCTATCCCCTATCCGGTTATCCACTGGGCCATCTTACCACAAAATCTGGGGGCTGAGGGGGGGGGGGGGGGGAGGGGCGGTGGGGAATTACCCTTGTCAGCAAGTCACCGTACATTGCATGGCAGAGGATACGTAGTACCAATATTATCGATATTCTTTCCTGAGGTGTTCGCGTACTGAGCAAGGGTAAAATGACTTTCTGTATGCCGTAGCACGCACCCTAATCTCCGTTATGTTACTCTCATGATCCCTACGCAAGATGTGTGGCGATGGCAGCATAATGGTCGCACACTCTTCGAATACAAGCTCTCCAAATTTACTCGACAGGGCCTCGAGCGAACTACGTAGTGTTTCTTCCAAAGATTCACATTTGATTTCCCCGAGCATATCTCCTACACTATCGTATGGGCGCTACTGACCCGTTATACTCCTGACTGCACGCCTTTGAATTTTTATGATATCTGTTATCAGGTTGTAATTTAACCGCATGTCTGCATTTCTCTATCTGAGTGAATCTTCTTAATATTATCTACCAAATCTTCTCAAAAAAGATTACCAAATAAACTAATTCCTAACTTAAACTCGTGTACTATGCAAAACTCTCACTCTACTGAATTATACAGAAACTTAGTATGATTTGCTCAATACTGCCTACAGATTGAAGCTAACCGTTTCTATAAAAATGCAATGCTGCCCTGAATGTAACCTGATTTCTGAAATAAATGCGCAACTGAACTTACAAAGAAATTCCTGCTTCTAAACTGTACTTTCACTTACCTCGTGGCTTGAAAAATATTTTTTGCAGATTTTTCGAAAGTAATGCCAGCGTACAGCAGCAAAGCAACATTAAGAAAAGACGACTGAAAATTCTGTAACACAAAGTGCAACGTGCGTATATACATAATAAACGGAATGAAGGGTGGGAATTTTAACTGGTAAGAAATGACTTGTGGCAAAATTCAAATGAAACTCTATATTCAAAAGTAATGCTTTGAAAACAAGCGAATGTTCACATAGTAGTTACATAACATGACTTCAAGAAATAACTTTAAGCAGCGGGAATCTCATCTTTCTATCAGAGCAGTCCGTATATCCATTACTTCAATCTCAGTAACACAGAACAGTGCTACGCGTTTGCGTGCTTACCTCATTCTCTAATAATCTCCTTAGCTTCTCTCTCCATAATTGCATCAGAAATATTCGTACACCAATTCCATTAATCTCATATCACACTTATGAGCATCTTCAAAAAACGTCTGCTACTCAACAATGGCAACTTAGAATGCCTGTAACTTTGCAAGTGCTCTCATCCAGAGGTGGCGTAGCAACACAAAGATATTGTAGCAATAATCAAAGATTACTTCAGCTACAAGGTTTTGCGTTTTGTGAGCTATGTATATCGGTATTTACGTGAGAAACCGAATTTACCGAGCCACCAAAATAATAATCATACCTCACAATGCCTATTTGAAAAGAATTACAACTAC
The DNA here is from genome assembly GCF_023864345.2 of Schistocerca serialis cubense. NCBI lineage: Eukaryota > Metazoa > Arthropoda > Insecta > Orthoptera > Acrididae > Schistocerca > Schistocerca serialis. Next base: position 535,709,707 of record NC_064643.1, read on the forward strand.
TGGGACAGTATAGAATCGGCCGCACTGTCATCTCATATAAGTTTTCCTTTACAGATGCAGTGCATTTTCTAACAGTCCTTCCAACAAATCTAAGTCCTCCATTAGCCATCCCTAATGCAGATTTTACTTGTCCCTCCCATTACACAGCACTTCATACTGTAATTATCGCCCAATGCCGGGCTGGAAACCCGTACTGTTTTGTCAGGCTACATACCGAGGACGCATATAGCATCGTTAGACACAATAAAACAGTATTCAAGATTATTCCATTTATCACTCAGAATACAAGTCGTTGTTGTGTCTTCTGTCACGACATAATCCAGAGAGGAATCCAACAACGGACTCACAGCTGCCGACGGCGCTGCATCAACTCGGAGAGGAAGTCGGTGACAGCCAAGTGTAGCGATTTGCCACCGGCTCGAGCAGAAGGCGTGCCCCGTAGGTAGCCGTGCTTGGAGATGGCGGTGACCGCGACGTGTGTGCTTAAATCGCACGCTGTTTCGCGCAGTACTCAATTCCTCCCAGATCACGGCCCACGTCGTCCCATCAGGTGGACGGCGATGTCGGATGCCGTGACGTCATGCTGCATACTACACCTGGCTTGCCGGCACGGTAGGCCCTCAGATTCGTGCGATGCTAGAGTTTTAGGGCACCTTCTGCCCTGGGCCGGAACCGCGTTGGTAGACCCCTGGATCAGTGCTGGCTGCTGTGCTGACTTCAGTACTGGACGCTGGGCTGCATTATCCTTGCCTATGGATCTCTGGTCTTCTCATAAGACAGCAAGCGTAAGACCAACACTAGAACAATCTCACAGACAAGATGTTACCATACTACACTACTGGGCATTAAAATTGCTTCACTGCGAAGATGACGTGTTACAGCCGGACAGTGTGGCCGAGTGGTTCTAGGTGCTTCAGTCCGGAACCGCGCGATCGCTACGGTCGCAAGTTCGAATCCTGCCTCGGGCATGGATGTGTGTGATGTCCTTAGGTTAGTTAGGTTTAAGTAGTTCTAAGTTCTAGGGGACTGATGACCTCAGATGTTAAATCCCATAGTGCTCAGAGCCATTTGATTTTTTTTGACGTGCTACAGACCCGAAATTTAACCGACAGGAAGAAGATGCTGTGATATGCAAATGATTAGCTTTTCAGAGCATTCAGACAAGGGTGGCGCCGGTGACGACACCTACAACGTGCTGACATGAGGAAAGTTTCCAACCGATTTCTCATACACAAACAGCAGTTGATCGGCGTTGCCTGGTGAAACGTTGTTGTGATGCCTCGTGTAAGGAGGAGAAATGCGCACCATCACGTTTCCGACGTTGATAAAGGTCGGATTGTAGCCTATCGCGATTGCGGTTTATCGTATCGCGACATTGCTGCACGCGTTGGTCGAGATCCAATGACTGTTAGCAGAATATGGAATCGGTGGGTTCAGGAGGGTAATACGGAACGCCGTGCTCGATCCCAACGCCCTTGTATCACTAGCAATCGAGATGACAGGCATCTTATCCTCATGGCTGTAACGGATCGTGCAGCCACGTCTCGATCCCTGAGTCAACAGATGGGGACGTTTGCAAGACAACAACCATCTGTACGAACAGTTCGACGACGTTTGCACCAGCATGGACTATCAGCTCGGATACCATGGCTGCGGTTACCCTTTACGCTGCATCACAGACAGGAGCGCCTGCGATGGTGTACTCAACGACAAACCTGGGTGTACGAATGGCAAAACGTCATTTTTTCGGATGAATCCGGCTTCTGTTTACTGCATCACGATGGTCACATCCGAGTTTGGCGACATCGCGGGGAACGCACATTGGAAGCGTGTATTCGTCATCGCCATACTGGCGTATCACCCGGCGTGATGGTATGGGGTGCCATTGGTTACACGTCTCGGTCACCTGTTGTTCGCATTGACGGCACTTTGAACAGTGGACGTTACATTTCAGATGTATTACGACCCGTGGCTCTACCCTTCATTCGATCCCTGCAAAACCCTACATTTCAGCAGGATAATGCACGACCGCATGTTGCAGGTCCTGTACAGGCCTTTCTGGATACAGAAAATGTTCGACTGCTGCCCTGGCCAGCACATTCTCCAGATCTCTCACCAATTGAAAACGTCTGGTCAATGGTGGCCGAGCAACTGGCTCGTCACAATACGCCAGTCACTACTCTTGATGAACTGTGGTATCGTGTTGAAGCTGCATGGGTAGCTGTACCTGTACACGCCATCCAAACTCTGTCTGACTCAATGCCCAGTCGCATCAAGGCCGTTATTACGGCCACAGGTGGTTGTTCTGGGTACTGATTTCTCAGGATCTATGCAACCAAATTGCGTGAAAATGTAATCACATGTCAATTCTAGAATAATATATTTGTCCAATGAATACCCGTTTATCATCTGCATTTCTTCTTGGTGCAGGAATTTTAGTGGCCAGTAGTGTATAAGAGATTCGAGTGCGAGCAACATGAACGCCACCGATCCTACAGATCGAGTGCTCCAGGGTAGTGCGGCGTGGAATATTTATGTCATCGAGGAGGGGCTCTGCTCCACGACATCATTCGGAATGACCAAATCGATTCTGCTCTTCTCGAGTCATCAGTGGTCTTCATTTCCTCTACATTTGCTTAACAAATTTGTTATTTTATCTTTTCTGGTCAGTCAGACCCCTGCTAAGCGACGTTGCTTCCTACCTAGTGTCTCTTATATAGTGTTACGAGACTTACAAAGGCAGATCGGTCTGCACTCTTCTAACCGTTTTGTGCTGAGTTCACTCGCAGTCACACCCAGCAGTGTTGAGATTGCTGTCTCTCTTACCGAGCAACGATGTTGATATGTTTATCCTTCCCTGATAGTGGCTGTTCGTACTTCCGCATGACTGAGTAACGCGGGTTTTTCGAAGTTAAAAAAAAATTTTATTTTCCTTTTCCTTACTAATTTGTCACATAAAATTAATATCACCTTAATTTACTTACACAACGTGACGTTCTCAAGTTGTTCGCCACTAATCTTTTAGTCAGACATTGTCAGTTTCTTCCTATTTGTTATTTTATCTGCATTTAAAGAAATCTGCCATTCTTATTACTAAGAGGAAATTTTCTGGAAGTTTATTTGCAGTTCATTACGACCGACCAAACACATTAATTACCTGCAGCCAACGGCAGCGCTAGTAAACAGTCTTATAGTTGCTCGTAGCATGTATAAAGATTTGTCATCGAGTTTGTAACTCTTGTGGTGGGTAATGAATGAAGTGGTGGTACAATCGGTTCTATAGGACCAATTACAAATTAAATTAAAAGAAACGGTGAAATCCCATTGATGATACATTAGTGAAGGTAACAACGGATCTTCACCTCTAACAGTTACTTCCTGTCTCTACCTACATATAAGTATTTTCTTATCTGGAACGATTTACCTGTCTCGCTAACCGTGGCAGCGTAGAAGATTGGAACCTGTAGCAGGTCTTTCAACCGAAAAGTGTATGTAGAATTAGGGACAGGAGGAAGATTACAAACAAGTAACAGATAGAAAAAAAATTCTATCAGTTTCTGTAAATTGTCTCAATAAGACGAAACGAAATAGATGTGGCATTTAATGTGTGGAAAAACCACCAATCGACAATGTAGGATTGTCAGTGGTGATAGTTGATAGCCTTTTCTCCAAGACAAAAGAATTTATATAAAGGAGAATACAAGTGATAAATGAACAAGTTCGTCCAATCCCCTCGAGAGTTCTAACTGGGCAAAGGGCGCGTAAAACTACTCTGAGGAAAAGAGCGGAGACGTTGATTGACCATGAGAGTAATCGTGACTAATTGCAAAGGGTAGTGTGTGCAGAAAGCTTGTCAAAACCGCCTCAGAGTGCTGTTGGCAGTCGGCTCGCAGCGCAGATTGTGGCTGTACGTGGTCGCGAAATCCGCGGTAATCGAGCACAACTTCTAGTGACAAGACCGAAGTGGTATCGTCATTAAATTCGGCACGTCCGACTTTAAGGTGATGTAGATTAGAACACGCTGTAAGCTGTCAGCAGACTTCTGCGATAATCTTCACGAGCGATCGACACGCACAGACGAGACGAAAGACTGTGTACGAGTGGGCTGGAGACCGTTTATCCGCCTATTTTATCACCTTGCTAGAGTTCCTGCATCCCTGAAACATAGACTGCAGAGCCAACCTTACAAGGGAGGCTGTGCTGATATCTCCCGCTGCTTCTCTGCTGTGGGGATTAGAGTCTCTTCCAAGGTGTGAATTTGGATACTACACCGTGGCGTCAGCTCGAAGGCACTGAGCAAAAACGTGTTGCTGCACGACAACGTGGCCACGGAGCAAAACGGCTTTTGTTTTCTTTTGAGATTCTTTTAACAACATGCTTTGCGAGTATCCCAAATTCATTCTGACCTTATCATCCGATGATCCCACACTTTTTCAACACATTGTTTTGAATTGGATCTCGAATAAAATTCATGTAAAAGGGCAAATTTGCGTATTAACTTTTTCAGCACACATGATACGCACGCAGTCGACCCGTAGTTGTTCTCATTGCATTCGTAATTCACGTTATGTATGAATGTACGGTTGGAATTCAAATTAACCGATTGTACTCTCTCTTTGTATGGGCCAGACGCAACGGCTACCACTGCTTCTCCACGCGCGAGTGGAGGTTCCCTGGATGAGTTTATCGTTTATATACACTGGTCCTGTCTGACAGCTCGTTTATATTTACTGTGAACATCAGAGGTACTGTTAGGCTTTCTAGGGCCACGGCCGTCATTTCTTTTGTTTTTGTGCGAGATTCGTCTTCCATATAGCGTAGTGGACCCTGTTAGCAAAATATTCCTCGAGTCTTAAAAAATCTAGGAAGTTGAAATCTACCCGTTCACTTGTATCTGTTGTTAGCAAATTGTGTACGAATAAAGTAACCTGTGTTATACTAGTAGTTTTTCCTTAATTCGTATTTATTCTTCCTCCAGGAACGTCGTAGTGTTTACATTTAGAATGTGTTCTAGGATCCTACAACAGACCAACGTCAGCAAAGTGGTTCTACAGATCCATGTATCCGTTCTCGTACCCTTTTTATAAACAGGAGTGTCCTGCCCTCTCTTCAATTCACACGAGAATATTCACTGTGCAAAATATTCTCAATAACCGTGAGTTCGGAAAGGAGCTAACTCCACGGCGTATTCGGTGTAAACTCTAAATGGAATTCAGTCAGCCCTTCAGCTCTCTTCACATTAAGTAGTCTTAACTATTTTTGAATATCGTCCGTCCATGTATATGATTCGAGAGAGACCCTGTCCCACCACAGAACGTCGTAAAAATATTACATGTGAGTGGTATCTGAAATTACCGAAATGTTATGGCTGTCAAGGCTGGTTTAAGATAACCTTTAGCACTGATTAAATACCGAGCCTCTGTTCAGAAATATGTGCTCCCATTCTTTAAACTTATTATTTTGCTTCCGCATAATACACACATCAAAAAAAGTTTTGCGTCACCTCGGTTCCCACAGTTCCGGAACCTGTACAGAAAATTGGAATAGAGATCAACATAAACACGATTTCCGCCCTTTTTATTAATCATGAAAACCGCACATTACATGTTGTACCACCATCCAGCGATGCCTTCAGAGCTGGTGGTCCAGATTGCTGCATACACCGGTACCTCTTAATACCCAGTAGCACGTCCTCTTGCATTGATGCATGCCTGTATTCGTCGTGACATACTATCCACAAGTTCATCAAGGCACTGCTGGTCCAGATTGTCCCACTCCTCAACAGATATTTGGCGTAGATCCCTCAGAGTGGTTGGTGGGTCACGTCGTCCATAAACAGCCGTTTTCAATCTACCCAGGCATTTTCGATAGCGTTCATGTCTGGAGAACATGCTAGCCACTCTAGTCGAGCGATGTGTTATCCTGAAGGAAGTCATTCACAAGATGTGCACGATGGGGACGCGAATTGTCGTCCATGAAGACGAATGCCTCGCCAACATGCTGCCGATATGGTTGCACTATCGGTTGGAGGATAGCATTCACGTATCTTATAGCCGTTACGGCGCCTTCCATGACCACCAGCGATGTACGTCGGCCCCACATAATGCCACCCCAAAACATCATGGAACCTCAACCTTGCTGGACTCGCTGGACAGTGTGTCTAAGACGTTCAGCCTGACCGGGTTGCCTCCAAATACGTCTCCAACGATTGTCTGGTTGAAGACATATGCGACACTCATCGGTGAAGAGAACGTGATGCCAATTCTGAGCGATCCGTTCAGCAGGTTGTTGGGCCCATCTGTACCGCGCTGCATGGTGTCGTGGTTGCAAAGATGGACCTCGCCATGGACGTCGGGAGTGAAGTTGCGCATCATGCAGCCTATTGCGCACAGTTTGAGTCGTAACACGACGTCCTGCGGCTGCACGAAAAGCATTATCCAACATGGTGGCTTTGCTGTCAGGGTTCCTCCGAGCTATAATCCATAGGTAATGGTCATCCACTGCAGTCGTAGCCCTTGGGCGGCTTGAGCGAGGCATGTCGTCGACAGTTCCTGTCTCTCTGTACCGCCTCCATGTCCGAACATCATCGCTTTGGTTCACTCCGAGATGCCTGGACACTTCGCTTGTTTAGAGCCCTTCGTGGCACAAAGTAACAATGCGGACGCGATCGAACCCCGGTATTGACTGTCTAGGCATGGTTAAACTGCAACCAACAAGAGCCGTGTACCTCCTTCTTGGTGAAATGACTGGAACTGATTGGCTGTCGGACCCCCTCCGTCTAATAGGCGTTGCTCATGCACGGTTGTATACATCTTTGGGCGGGTTTAGTGACATCTCTGAACAGTCAAAGCTTCTGTGTCTGTGATCCACTATCCACAGTCAACATCTGTCTTCAGGAGTTCTGGGAACCGGGATGATGCAAAACTTTTTTTGATGTGTGTATGTGTATCTCTTGCTAGAGAAGAAAGCTCCTGTGGAGAAGTTTTTTCTGTGGCTGCGAATTAAACTTGGGTTTTTAAAAGTCCACCTTCTGCAAAGTACGTTTTTCTTTTTTTCTACTCTCCACCCAAAGATGTTTTAAGATGTATGTGACATCTTCAGTGTCTGTCAATTTATTTTTGGAATAAATATTATACGATGTACCTTATTGGCCGGCCGGTGTGGCCGAGCAGTCCTATGCGCTTCAGTTCTTTTTTTCTACTCTCCACCCAAAGATGTTCCAAGATGTATGTGACATCTTCAGTGTCTGTCGATTTATTTTTGGAATAAATATTATACGATGTACATTGTTGGCCGGCCGGTGTGGCCGAGCGGTTCTAGGCGCTTCAGTTTGGAACCGCGCGACCGCTGCGGTCGCAGGTTCGAATCATGCCTTGGGCATGGATGTGTGTGATGTCCTTAGGTTAGTTAGGTTTAAGTAGTCCTAAGTTCTAGAGGACCGATGACCTTAGATGTTAAGTCCCATAGTGCTCAGAGCCATTTGATCCATTTTTGTACGTTATTGATTTTTATATTTTTGGCCTGTAAACTATAGCAGACACATTAACTGTGAAGATGTAACTGTGCAGGTTGGCTTGATTTTATGTTTTTTTTATGGGCTAATGGGTAATGGCTAATAAAATTTCATTTCACTTAATTGAACACTAACAAATGCTAAGCAATTTAATCTTTGAGCACATCCTGACCTGCATAATAGGAGGTAACCGTTGTTACAATTTTCTACTGTCACTAAATTGTAGTCGTCACCATTATAAGGAGTAACTTGTACGTATTGTCTCGATTGTAAATTGTTATAGCTTAAGTTAAAAAGAAAAATGTTTTGTTACAAATTTAGGTCTCTGAACAGAACAAAATTTCGCGACGGACTTCATAGCACTATGGCACAAAATAAAAGTTTTTTCGAAGTATATTCGGTAAACTGCGAATTCTTTCATCACCAGCTTTTTAGGTGGAGCTATACTTCCCAACTGTGACATATTAAATTTTGTGCCGAACTGGGACTCGAACCCAAGTTTCCCGCTTATTGCAAGCAGTCGCCTTACCATTTGGGCTATCCAAGCACGCTCCCCAGACTGACCCAAACTTCCACACGTCACGCTGCCCATATCCTTATGTCGTAGTCTAATCTGTCACCGCGTCTAAGCTGTCATCGATAGGTAGCATAGCTATGCTGAGTACAATTGATGCTACAAGAATTCGAAATTTAGTGAATATATTTTGCAAAATATTTCGACAGCTGTAGATCGTGAAGTAAAATACGAACAAAATAAAATGACGCAACTTAATGGTTGGGAAAGTCTGATCTACGTTGTACTTTGCGGGGGAAGCACTAGGACACTCGGCCAGAGAGAAGGAGCACTCTGGCATAGCTAAACGGGTTAAACATTGAAGCACGAATAAAAACTTTTCAGAAGTGCGTTGACATATTGTAGAAAAACATATTGTAAAGACACGCTATGGCTGAACTCAAATTTTTTGAAAGAAAAGTAAAACAGATCGCGAAAACAGAACTAACTGAACTATATGTGTTATTACTAATCATAATTTAAACGAGTAACTATCAGACCAACAGAGTATTTTGGTTGCTCAGCTGCTTCGCTTAGCAATGTGCTTCGTACTGTGCGAGGGTATGTCAACAAATGTTTTTTTAGGAGAACTTTGTTAACAATTTGCAGCAAAAAATCTGTTGGAGACATTGTTTTACAAGTTAGTAACAACGTACAGCAGACAAGACCAGAACAGAACATTCAAATAAAACTCTTCTGTGCATTTGTAATTCATAGCGTGGTTTTATAAAGCGTAACTACAAATGCAGAGCTCCCTGTTCATAACTTTACTAGACCAATGATGTGTGCCGGCCGAAGTGGCCGCGCGGTTCTGGCGCTGCAGTCTGGAACCGCGAGACCGCTACGGTCGCAGGTTCGAATCCTTCCTCGGGCATGGATGTGTGTGATGTCCTTAGGTTAGTTAGGTTTAACTAGTTCTAAGTTCTAGGGGACTAATGACCTCAGCAGTTGAGTCCGATAGTGCTCAGAGCCATTTGAACAATTTTTTGAACAAATGATGTGTGCAGTGCTCCACTCTAGATATATGCAGTTCCAACACAACTGCGTCTTATGCAGGTCCTTCAGACCAAGATTTTACGAATCATAATCAATGCTCCACCAAACACACGTTCTGTGGACGAGCACAATGAATTCCACCTCGAGACCATCCTCGAGATATTCAAGAAACTCGCCCCACGCGTGTACATGAACTAGAGCCATTCGAACAATACCTTCATTCTTACCTGAGAAACCACGAACAACCAAATGTAGAAGCGTAACAGACCAAAGACTCTCTTTAACAGTGTCAACTGAGTACTTCTGTATAGTTCAAACTGAGAACCACACATACCATTAGGTCGGCGATTTTTTGTATCATAAAATGCTTGACTGCCTCTGCCATTTGTACTATCAAAACAGCAAACGCCGGACGGGGTGGCCGAGCGGTTCTAGTCGCTGCAGTCTGGAACCGCGCGACCGCTACGGTCGCAGGTTCGAGTCCTGCCTCGGGCATGGATGTGTGTGATGTCATTAGGTTAGTTCGGTTTAAGTAGTTCTAAGTTCTTGGGGACTGATGACCTCAGATGTTAAGTTCAAAATGGTTCAAATGGCTCTGAGCACTATGGGACTAAACTTCTGAGGTCATCAGTCCCCTAGAACTTAGAACTACTTAAATCTAACTAACCTAAGAACATCACACACATTCATGCCCTAGGCAGGATTCGAATCTGCGACCGTAGCGGTTGCGCGGTCCCAGACTGAAGCGCCTAGAACCGCTTGGCCACTCTGGCCGGCAGATGTTAAGTCCCATAGTGCTCAGAGCCATTGGCACCATTTGAAAACAGAAAACAACCGGACACCTCATGACAGCTGACAACACAAAAATCACATTCAAATCTCAGACGACAAATTACACTGAGCAGTTAATTTCATAATCAAATGGACCACTGTGATGACGATCTTGGTATGTTACAGGCCCGAGACGAGACGATTGTTGTGGACCCAGGAGACACCGTCGGTTCCCAGCAGCAACGGTAACTTTCCTATCACTAACAGTCTTTCCACTCTGCATGAACTGTCGCTGTTAGCTGTACATTTCCGCCAGCAACCCTAACACCCGTCCAGACGGTTGCAGAAGTTTTGTTTTCCCACGATTCAACATCCTAGATGGAACCATACTAATTGGTGATCGCACCCACACCTACGGACAGTATCACAAACCCGCATCGTGTGATACCCCGATTGAAATGCTAACCCTTTTTACAATGATGGCAGTACAACTTCGTGTGATGGTCACCTTGCAAGCCCACTTTTTCTCGAATGCACTCTTTTAATGTTCATAGATACTCACAGTTATGTCAGTCACGTATTACTTACATTGGTTCAAAACTATTACACAGTCATAAATAGCATTATTGCTTTCAATTCAAAACCACCAATGGTCAATTTGCTCTGAAAAACTGGATATTGCAGCAATCCATAACACTGTGCTGTATGGCTAAAACGTCTCTGACGGCAATACCATTATTACTTCTCTTCGTTGTGGCAACTGCAACTTGCGACGTGAAACGTTTCTTATACGAATGTAAGCAGATGGAACATTTATATCTATGGAAATTTTTCTCTATAGTTGGATCCCAAGAACAAGTGTTACGTGATAATGACTATCATCGCTGTTAGCGCTTGCACGTCCAAATGTATGTCTACAAACAGACCATTTCAAAGTAAATCCAAAACTCCATGTTGCGACAAGACTTTAGTGTCGTAAGAGCGCCTAAACAATATTGCATGAAACGATTTACTGTTGAAACACAAGGTAAACGATAACCAGTGATGTCTTGTACTCATAAACGGAAGAAGAAAAACATTTAAATATTAAGGCATTCGTAGACCTTAGGCAGGGGCAAAATGCAGTACAGAAATAATGCTGGAGATCTGAACTTTCTCAGTGATTTTTATCACTCTGAATTTACTTCGTTGCTTTTGCACCACCTTCGAACTTGCCTATGCTGCATTTTATATTTTAGAACATTACTTCACATTATACTTCTCGTGAGCACATGCAATTTTACCTGTTTTTATATTAAAAATTACCAAGCACACTTTTTTTAGTGCTCATTGGTATGATTACCATACGTTTCCAGATGGCTGAAACATGCATTTTTTAAGAGATCTTACCAGCAGCTCATGCGTGCAATTAGTGGTTAGTTTCAGTATGACTGGAGCTACGGGAACAGCTGGAAACGAGATCCCCAGTCTGGAGCTCTTGCGGCGTAATTGTGCAGACAAGCGGCGGTAACTTAAGAATGAGAGCCTTGACTCTGCGAGAAACACTCAACAAATATAACTGAAACGTTTCCCACTGGCGAACGTTTCTCTACACTACTGAGCGAACACGTGTGTAGAGTCCTTGCATATAGCTGGTGGTTAGATGCGCAATAAACAGGGCACGCTTGGGGAGAGCGTTAGTGGTGGAGGTTACGGGAAAGCACTGTAGAAGAAACGCTGAGCGCTGCAGGAATGAAAGTGCCGTTCCAAACTGAACTCTTCTCCATGTCCACACTTGCCTGGTGAAGATTCAAAAAGGGCTGTCACATCTGCTTTGGTTAGTATCTAAAAAGAATGCCGCTCAAAACGCAAGAAAAAGAGCGATTTTTTTTTTCGCCTTGATTATAACCATTTGAAATTTTCAGAGAAGCGTCATAAGTGGCTAATTTTGAATAAAACCTACACATTTCTATTGTTGCCGTATTAAAATTTGCTTCTTTTGCCAAAACCCAGTGGAGTTTACACTGTCTGCAGCTCGTGGTCGTGCGGTAGCGTTCTCGCTTCCCGCGCCCGGGTTCCTGGGTTCGATTCCCGGCGGGGCCAGGGATTTTCTCTGCCTTGTGATGACTGGGTGTTGTGTGCTGTCCTTAAGTTAGTTAGGTTTAAGTAGTTCTAAGTTCTAGGGGACTGATGACCATAGATGTTAAGTCCCATAGTGCTCAGAGCCATTTGAATCATTTTTTTGAGTTTACACTACATCACCTCACTAATATGTTGTACAGACGCAGTTTTGAGTGAATTCTGAAACGGTGGTTTATTAAGCTTATTACTCGAGGAACTGAGGAAAAGTAAGGTCAGTAGCTTATGAAAAAGCACATCCCCGGAACAAAAATAAATGTGTCGTGTCTGCACTTACGTTGTTCCAAAACCCATAGCATTTCTCGTTTCACCAGCCACCAATGGCCCTTAATAACCATATAGCAAAATATTTTCTTCTTTGCATGGTATATTTTCCAAGATCTCGTTTTGATATCTCAAACAATTTATGTAATAACAGGAATGTTGTGGATATTTCTCTCTGACTTTATTGCTGGCGCGCACAATCGCAAGAGAGTGTTCTAAATCAGATCAATATTCTTGATATTGGTGACAGATAGAGACCTCCATCGAAGTCTAAAGAAAAATTCGTTATCTTCGCTAAATTTCACGTGTAACAACATATTATGTAACATACTCCAAACGCAAGGTCATAGCGACACCTATTTTCATTGCAAACTTTTTCGAATTTCACTTATCTTACTTCCATGCAAATATCACAATAACTATGACCATTAACTAAATGATGGGCACATCATCATGAATCTGACATGTAGAGCTATGCAAGTAACGCAAAAATGAAATTTTTGTACAAATACTTTCTGTAAAATCGACTGACAAAGATTGCAGGGCGCGCACCTCAGTCCTGTCACTGCCGACCGGCCGGAAGGGAGCAAACACTGTCGGCCTCCCCTCCCGAACAAACGAATGAACTCGCCCAGTGCACCATATCCTGCACGGACTCTGCGTGGCTCTGTTGCATCATTCTAAAGAAGCTTAACATCTTATTTTGGTGAGACAAGCGATCGCAAATAGCACGAATAAAGCTGCACTACTCTTATGGCAAAGGTTTCTGCAAAAGTACAATGCTTATTTTAAAGTAACATTATTTGGAGATATACATAGAAAGAAGACATTCTGATGCTCAGAAGCTATTCCTGCGAGTAGCAAGGTTAAAAGCGAGGGATGTAATTTCCTATGTTGCACTGATGACAAGTCAGGTAATGTGTTTCTGCATCGAAAAAGCTTTGGTAACAGGAACGAGTGTGTTTGCTTTGCAGTAAATCCACCAATATTGTATAAAGAGCTTGCTTTGAGGCCAGGTGCATAAAATTATTTTGTCTAGCCATTAAGCCTGAAATGAAACAATCACTGTGAGGCAGAAATAAGACATTGTTTTATATTCAATGAACGTAACTCCATCTTCTGGTGGAGTATGGGACTAAAGCTGTTCAATGTTCAATAAAAACAATACCAATCGCCGTTTTATAGGTTTATTTCTAGGTAACCGGTTTCGACGTTACACTACGTCATCTTCTGGCCTAAACTGCTCTAATCCAGTAACCTTCGAGTTACAAATATAGCAGTGCCTTTAACTGGTCTCGTAACAGCTATTACGGGCATATGTGCTCGCTGGTATTGTTTTTATTGAACATTGTTTTATATTGTGAAGGGTTGCTGAACAGTAATGCCTCCGAATTTGTTATGTGACAGCTCTTAAAGCTTTGTAAATAATATAAACGTTGTTAATATTTTACATCTTTCTTCTTTATGTACACCCTCGTTGTTTCAAACATTTTTTTGGGCTTAAGTGTATTTGTTATAATAAGTTGCAGAACGTTCTCATACTCTTAATTTGCACTTCTCCATATTTCACCCTAGTTTATCTTCCTTCTCCTACCCCTCTCACAATCATATCCCTCCACTCTAACACCTCAATCCTATCCCCAATTCCATTACTTTAAAGAACATATAACGTGGATCATTTACATCCAATTATGATGATACAACAGCACCAAACAATGTTTGGATTTAAGGACATGAAAAACAGGCGGTCTGCACTTAATTTCGCTATCTTGCAATATAACTACAGGCTATTCTTTCTAAATCAATTATTTTTTCTGAGGCAGTAATCTCCATGGAAGTAGAATGGAACTGTTTCCTCCTATTCACGCCTTTCAAGATAATTTGGTTGGCATATCCAGCCCTTCAATTAGTTTCACACGAGAATATTTCGAGATTGTTGGAGTAAACAATAGGGGAAATTACATTAATTGTTGATGATGGAAATTTGGAAATTTGTGGAAAGGTCTTATCGGACCAAACTGCTCAGACCATCGGTCCCTAAGCTTACACACTACTCCACCTAACTTAAACTAACGTGCGCTGAGGACGACACACACACACCCATGCCCGAGGGAGGACTCGAACCTCCGACGGGGGGAGCCGCGCGGACCGTGACAAGACGCTCTAGATCACTTGGCTACCCCACGCGGCTATTGACAGTGACCAGGGACTGTTATAATGATTTACATCACATTTATACATAATCAATACGCTCTTATTCCTTAGTTTAGTAAATTTCTATGTGTCTCGTGAACAAGCTAAGGACATTACAACAGCCGACAGAGCGACAGAGAAGTATGATCGTTATTCCTCGTACCACAACACTGTACGGGAGATACTTGTGTTTCACACTCAAGTAAAATGACTTTTGTGGCGACGACTTTCGGAGGCACAAAGATTTTGGAAGACTACATAACCTTCAAAATTCAATTTTTCACCCTGGCGCGCCGTAAAGGGAGAGCATTATATACAGCTCACGTGTGTTTGACGATAACTTAATTGGTAGGTCAAGTGATAAATACCACGAGTAAATAAAGAAGCCCCAAGCAGGTAAGGTTTGTAGATGGCTACCAATATTCTTTCTTGTTCGCGAGGGTCTTCTGTTCATAAGGGAGCACCTCCTGCTAGTCATCATCGATAGGTGTTAACTTATGATACACGGAGGGCCTGGCCAGAATTGAAAGTCACAGAAGTTGGAGCTCCAGATGGCCGAGCGTTTAGTCAAAATAGCATTTTTGGTGCAGATCGGGCGAGGCATGCGCTATTTATGTTTCCCTAGTTTCTAGCAAGCGATTGGCGCAGCCGAAAGAGAACAACACAACGGTAATCCGAGAGTCGTGGGGTCGAGTTTCTGTGTGGAAACTTCTTTAGTTTCAATTCTTACGTTAGTTACATCGCAAATAATATTATGTCGGACCTCCTTTTGCTCGGTTTAGTGTAGCAACACGACGTAGCATGGATTAAATGAGACGCTGGAAGTCCCCTGCAGAAACATTGATCCATGCTGCCTCTACAGCCGTCTACAATTGCAAAAGTGTTGCCGGAGCAGGATTTTCTGCACGAACTAACCTCTCGATCATGTCCCATAAATGTTCGATGGGACTCAAGTCGGGCGATCTGTGTGGCCAAATCATTCGCACGAACTGTCCAGAATGTTCTTCAAACCAATCGCCAACAACTGTGACCCGGTTACACGGTGCATTGTCATCCATAAAAATTACATCGTTGTTTGTGACAATAAAGTCCAAGTAACTGAAAATAACCATTTCCAGTCAATGATTGGTTCAGTCGGACCAGAGGACCAGTCCATTCCATGTAAACAGAGTCCTTACGATTGTGGAGCCACGACCAGCTTGCACAGTGACTTGTTGACAACTTGGGTCCATGGCTTCGTGCGGTCTGCGCCACATTCGAACCCATCTATCAGCTATTAACAACTGCAATCGGGACTCATCTGACCAGGACACGGTTTTCCAGTCGCCTAGGGTCCAACCGGTATGGTCACGAGCCGAGGAGAGGCGCTGCAAGCAATGTGCTGTTAGCAAAAGCACCCGCGTCGGTCGTCTGCTGCCATAGCCCATTAAAGCCAAATCTCGCCGCACTGTCCTAACATATGCGTTCGTCGTAAGTCCCACACTGATTTCTGCAGTTATTTCACGCAGTGTTACTTGCCTGTTACCACTGACAGCTCTACGCAAAAGCTTCTGTTCTCGGTCGTTAAGTGAAGGCTGTCGGGCACTGCGTTGTCGTGGTGAGAGATGCCTGAAATTCGGTATGCTCGGCACTTTCTTGATACTTGGATCTCGGAGTACTGAATCCTCTAACGATTTCCTAAATATAATTGCACAATCGTCTAGCTCCAACTACAATTTCGCGTCAAAGTCAGTTAATTTCCGTCGTGGGGCCATAATAAGGTCGGAAACCTTTTCATATGAATCACCTGAGTACAAATGACAGCTCCGTCAATGCACTGTCCTTCGACATCTTGTATACGCGATAAAAATGCCATCTGTATATGTACACCTCGCTATCAGATGGTTCAAATGGCTCTGAGCACATACAGACTCGACTCCACGGTCCTCTGACTACAGTTCTGTGCTCTTTCCGCAGCGCCAACCGCTTCCTGGGAACTACTCTAACATAAATGGCTTATGCCTCTCCTGAATTATGCCAAAGATGCTGTTTTTTTCTAAAAGCTTGGCCATCTGGTGCGTCCACGTCTGTCACTTTTATTTCTGGCCAAGCCCTGCATACACCATAAATTTGGAAGAAATCGGTGATAACGCGCAGACGTGGTCCCGTTCTTAGACGAAGTTAAACTCGGTATTTTAGAAATGGGAAGTATTCGAGGTAATTATCAGACTCTCAATGGAAATTCTGTATCTCAGTTACGAAACGAAATGGAATGTTGGAAAAATATTATTGAGCTCAATCACAAAATTTTTAGAAAAAAATTATTTAAGAATGCAACTATGGAAAGAGTTGTAGACTTTTAGCAGACATGACTTCACTTGGTTGCTGCTGAAATAAATTTTGTTACCTATGGTATAAAATTCGAATGTGTAAGAGATTAACAAACTTCAGCTCTGCGTAAGTCAACTAAACCGAAAAAACTATGAATACTGTAAATGCAGTTATCCAAGAAATACAACAGTCAGGTCGAAACTTCAGCTATCGTAAGAGGCCGTGTTTTGTAAAGCGACTTCAAGATGAACGAAGAAATATTTGATTTCAAGGTCCTGGCACATTAAGGTCATTAGGGAGAGTATTACATGGACGGAGGTGGATATCGGCCATGGCTTTCTTGGCTGTAGTTCGAGAGAAGCAGCAAGAAACTTGAAAGCAGGCTGAAAAAATCTGGAAGTAAAGCATATCCCTCCAGAATACGAATCCAGTGTCACTCTCCAGGGCGAAAGGAAATTTCAGTACTGATCAAAAACTTTTCTGTGATAAGTCCGCAGATACCTAGCAAGTTTTCAAATTTACTTACAGCCTAAGCTGAAAATTTCTAGTATGAGACACTTGATGACGTAAGGCAAGAAGACTGCAATGATTTTGTGGATCTACGTCAGCGCGTCTTTGCCAGGACAAAGAATTCAGAATGACTAAAACGTGAACAGGTCTTCGCAGTTGGCTGCTCACCCAAGGCACACATCTCCCAGAATTCGTAGAGGTCTTGGCAGAAACTAATGAGTTTCTGGGCTATGTATGGCGTCGAGTCCAGCACTCAGATTAGTAGCTTTTTACATCACGCGAATGTTTTAGATGCCAAATAAAACATTTATATACATACAGCGAACTTCAACTGTGTGTTTTTAAGAACACAAGCGTGTTAGCGGTGTAAGTGTAGATATTGTGATCATTGGCACATTAATATGTACCTATTTCAGTGTGCTAGTTATTTTTCTCTGCTACTACCAGTGTTGTCGTAAACACGTAATATACACTCCTGGAAATGGAAAAAAGAACACATTGACACCGGTGTGTCAGACCCATCATACTTGCTCCGGACACTGCGAGAGGGCTGTACAAGCAATGATCACACGCACGGCACAGCGGACACACCAGGAACCGCGGTGTTGGCCGTCGAATGGCGCTAGCTGCGCAGCATTTCTGCACCGCCGCTGTCAGTGTCAGCCAGTTTGCCGTGGCATACGGAGCTCCATCGCAGTCTTTAACACTGGTAGCATGCCGCGACAGCGTGGACGTGAACCGTATGTGCACTTGACGGACTTTGAGCGAGGGCGTATAGTGGGCATGCGGGAGGCCGGGTGGACGTACCGCCGAATTGCTCAACACGTGGGGCGTGAGGTCTCCACAGTACATCGATGTTGTCGCCAGTGGTCGGCGGAAGGTGCACGTGCCCGTCGACCTGGGACCGGACCGCAGCGACGCACGGATGCACGCCAAGACCGTAGGATCCTACGCAGTGCCGTAGGGGACCGCACCGCCACTTCCCAGCAAATTAGGGACACTGTTGCTCCTGGAGTATCGGCGAGGATCATTCGCAACCGTCTCCATGAAGCTGGGCTACGGTCCCGCTCACCGTTAGGCCGTCTTCCGCTCACGCCCCAACATCGTGCAGCCCGCCTCCAGTGGTGTCGCGACAGGCGTGAATGGAGAGACGAATGGAGACGTGTCGTCTTCAGCGATGAGAGTCGCTTCTGCCTTGGTGCCAATGATGGTCGTATGCGTGTTTGGCGCCGTGCAGGTGAGCGCCACAATCAGGACTGCATACGACCGAGGCACACAGGGCCAACACCCGGCATCATGGTGTGGGGAGCGATCTCCTACACTGGCCGTACACCACTGGTGATCGTCGAGGGGACACTGAATAGTGCACGGTACATCCAAACCGTCATCGAACCCATCGTTCTACCATTCCTAGACCGGCAAGGGAACTTGCTGTTCCAACAGGACAATGCACGTCCGCATGTATCCCGTGCCACCCAACGTGCTCTAGAAGGTGTACGTCAACTACCCTGGCCAGCAAGATCTCCGGATCTGTCCCCCATTGAGCATGTTTGGGACTGGATGAAGCGTCGTCTCACGCGGTCTGCACGTCCAGCACGAACGCTGGTCCAACTGAGGCGCCAGGTGGAAATGGCATGGCAAGCCGTTCCACAGGACTACATCCAGCATCTCTACGATCGTCTCCATGGGAGAATAGCAGCCTGCATTGCTGCGAAAGGTGGATATACACTGTACTAGTGCCGACATTGTGCATGCTCTGTTGCCTGTGTCTATGTGCCTGTGGTTCTGTCAGTGTGATCATGTGATGTATCTGACCCCAGGAATGTGTCAATAAAGTTTCCCCTTTGTAACCTCCCCACCGCAATTTTATAAGAAAGAAATGACAATACTTAATAGAAATGGGAGCCAAGTGTAACCTCCCCACAAAAAAATTTTAAAAGAAAATAACGATACTAATTAGAAATGCTGATGGACATGGCTCTATGCGTAACCTGCCCACAATCAAATGTACTGACAATGGCAACAAAAATGAGAAATACGCAATCTGACTCAAATATAAATTCTTCACAAAATTTAAAGTCCATTCAGTGATAAAGAAATTCAATTAAACCGAAATATCGGTCTTTGGCCCTGTGTAAAACAATCAGAATTAAAGTCTTACCTCGGAATAAATGGATGTCACATATCTGCTCTTGTTGTTGCACACCGCTTGGAGGAACTGCATTGCAAATAATAATATTCTGTTTTTTTTTTTTTTTTTTTTTGATTCTAGTGAAATTTTTCTTCAAAAGAAGTGGAATGAAATGGGAAGTGCAACGAGATCTTTAGTTCAATAAAAAAAATAAATTTTTGAAAAAATGCTTTTGAAATAAAAATTATTATTGGGGAACTTGTTGGAGAATAATTACAATAAATAAAATTTTTCATTATCTAATGATTATATTAATTAACAGTATACCTTATTCCTCATCTTGACCATTGTTGCCGACCGCCTACATCACACAACCGCACTGGGC
This sequence comes from Schistocerca serialis cubense, assembly GCF_023864345.2. Classification (NCBI taxonomy): domain Eukaryota; kingdom Metazoa; phylum Arthropoda; class Insecta; order Orthoptera; family Acrididae; genus Schistocerca; species Schistocerca serialis. The sequence continues at coordinate 535,729,451 of NC_064643.1, forward strand.
TGCTACTACTGACCGACCGCTCTGCATGACGACTACAGACTGAGTACTGCTCTCAACTAGACAGAGCTACAGACTCGCAACGACTAAACTGACAGACTCGCAACGACCGACTGACTGCTACTCTGCATAGCGACAACTAACTCGCAAAGACTACTACTGACTGAGAACCGCTCGCAACACTCGCGCGGTCAAGCGCATACTCTCTGGTCACAGATGCTACAATGCCTCGCCATCGCTGCTGCGTTACATACGTGTTTCATAACCCTCCACTCGGGGGGCAAAAATTTGGCAGCGATGGTGAGTCATTTGGACTTGCCAAGCGCGGCAAAATTTTTCTTTAATTAACAAAATCCTACAACTTACAGAATATTTAAATGTTGTGCACACGCACTAAGTACAAAATATATCAGACAAGGACAAAATGTGAATACTAAACATAGTAGCAAATCAGAAAAAAGTATATACAAACTTTTTGACAGATAAAGTGCACAGGCACTGAAAAAATTCTTTAGCATATGCAGAACAAATAAACAGACTGGCAAGAATAATTAGATGTAGTACATAAAGTAAATGTTGTGCACACGCACTAAGTACAAAATATATCAGACAAAGACAAAATGTGAGTACAAAACATAGTAGCAAATCAGAAAAGTATATACAAATTATTTGACAGATAACAAAGTGCACAGGCACTGAAAAAATTCTTTAGCATATTCAGAACAAATAAACAGACTGGCAAGAATAATTAGATGTAGTACATAAAGTAAATGTTGTGCACACGCACTAAGTACAAAATATATCAGACAAAGACAAAATGTGAGTACAAAACATAGTAGCAAATCAGAAAAGTATATACAAATTATTTGACAGATAACAAAGTGCACAGGCACTGAAAAAATTCTTGAGCATATTCAGAACAAATAAACAGACTGGCAAAAAATATTATGTTGACAAGTGTACATGCACTGAAAAATGTCTTTAGCATTGTCACAACAAATAAACATAATGGCAAAAAAAATTCATGTCCAAAGTGCACATGCACTGAAAAATGTCTTTAGTATTTTCACAACAAATAAACATAATGGCAAACATCATGTCGACCAGTGACATAAGTGTACTCACACTGGAGTTTAGCGAATCGAAAAATGTATAACCTATGAACATAAATGATGTTACCAAAAAAATTTTTTCTTTATGTGACAAGAATCAGGATAGGAAAGGGAAGGATTGCATCATGGTTGTAGCACTTTAGATTGCACACAGCTGCTCTGAAAGTCCATATCTTTCCACAGTAGTACAACACCAAGTGACACAACTTGAAGTTCTTTTCCCATCAGAATTTATCAGTGTAGCCAAGACACTGAACTGTCGTAGTAATGTTCCATGTTTTCATTTTGGCAGTACATTAGGTACACCAAACAGTGGGACCATAATAATGTCTTCATCGCTCATGGTGGTGGACAGCATGTCGTGTCAACACCACACTCTTACGAGGCACACCAACGTAGAATTAGTGCAAAACCAAATATAGTGCTCCATGATCACTGGGATAAACAGGACAAATGGACATTGCAGTAATTCAGGGTAGTCAGCTTATGAGGTGAAGGACATCAAGTCACATAATATTGACAATTACAGTCTTCATTGATAGTTCGTGGCATTCATAGCCCAGTTATTGAACATTTCTGTACCAAGTATGTAGTATTACAGAAAAATGTTCATTAATTGTTTTACACAGAATCAGTAGCCTTCTTTTCCTGGTTACAAAGCATTATGAAATAATCGCATTCTTTTCAGTTACAGAGTATAATCAAGAATCATTAACCTTCTCCTAATTACAGTTAATTAATCATTTGTCTTAAATTAATCATTTGTCTAATTACAGTTAATTAATCATTTGTATAATTACAGTTAATTAATCATTTGTCGTTAATTAATCATTTGTCTAATTACAGTTAATTAATCATTTGTATAATTACAGTTAATTAATTGATCATTTGTCATTTCAATATATTAAGAATTATTAGCCTTAATTAATTACAAAGCATTATTAAACCGTCACATTCATTTCAAATTACAAAGTATCAACATTGGAAACAAGAGCTAATCAATGGCATAATTAATAACAATTCGTGGAGTGACATTAATTATTGGCACTCAGTGGCCAGCAAGTATTGAATAAAATCATCATTCAGTATTATTCAGATTATTACGAAGTCATTATTAAAAATCAGTTAATTACAGTCATAGCATTAATAATCATGGGCATTACACTCATTACAAAACAGTGGCAGTTATTAGCTAGTGACAAAGCATCATTTTGAATATATTCTCCTTAAGAGGTCATTAATCAAGTGACATGCTATTCAGAGTTGATCAGTATTATTCAGAATTTTCTCAAACTGGTATCACTATTTGGGACTGTTAATACATTTTTTTTTTTGGTAGCAATGCATTGCGTTGGGATCGATAATTAATTGCTGAGGCATAATACTTTTTGCTTTTGACCTATTGCTGCAAATGAGGATAGGTAACGTCATTCGTCATGAGTCAGCTGTAGCAAGATTATGTAACAAGGCAGTACATGTGATCACATTTATAAATGATAAACACAAATGGGTAAAAAATATAAAAATGCAAGTACTAGAACAGGTATAATAAGTAACAGGTTTAGTAAGTGTCATGAAAAACTTCTCCTGGAAAAAATACAAAAACGGATTATTGACCTGAAAGAAGAAACGCACACTATGCTGAAAAGTAGTGAACTTCGAATTAACAAGTAGTGAAATGTGTATAAAATGTGTTCCATAGCTGTCCTTTCCAAAACTTTCCGTCATCCTACTATGCAATGTAACACCTGCTGTCAAAGCAAACTGCAACAAATACTTAAATAACTACGTAGCATAAATACATAACTTCAACCTTATCCTCATCTGTAAAGAAAAAACTTCATTATTCATTATCCATATTATCATAACTTCATTATTATCATCACCTGTAAAGAAAAACTTCATTATTCATAACAGCATATCCTTCATCATTATTCATCAGTATTCATTATCATCTGCAAAAAAATCACTTCATTACTCATTACACAACTATTCCTTATCACTAGCATATTTCATCACTAAAACTAAGATGTGTAGTTCTCTCTGACAGCCTGCATCAATCACCTTGTATTCTGAAAGAAAAATTAGTTAAGACTGCTATTCTGTGATGAGTATAGTATATTCTTGTTAATGCTTGTTAATCCTGATCCATTTACTTTTCCTCATAAAGTTATTGCATCTTCTTTCGTTTATTCCGTATGTGAAATTCCCATTTCTGCTGAATTTATTTCTTACACGCATCATTTCTTTCTGAAATTGATGAACAGAGATTAATGTCTTGCATTTAAATCATATACCCCCTAGATAATGACTGGTTTATGGTAACATAAGTAACCCTACAGCATAACATGACAGAAAACGTAATATGTTAAAGACGTTGACAGTGTTCAGATGCAAAAATGTACACAGAATAATACAATGCAGTAGCAAAAAAACTGTGAAACAGTCACGATGTTGAGATGTCATAAGGCAAAAAAAAATGTCAAAGTCGACTGGTATGTGTTATATCTTAACTATTTCACAGTCCATACAAACAAAACTGGAGCACAGTCATATACACAAAAAAATGGAAAATGTGCACGGTCTGATGTGTAACGACAAGAAAAGCGACCTGCTAACCTTACCTTGCCGGGCACTTGCCAAGAAAAAAAATACGATAATCATCAATAAGTAGTCACATAAATATAATTGCAGAAATAGTCATAAATGTGTAAATTCATCTGGAAAAATATGCACGGTCTGATGTGTGACGACAAGAAAAGCGACCTGCTAACCTTACCTTGCCGGGCACTTGCCAAGAAAAAATACGATAATCATCAATAAGTAGTCAGGTGAATTAATTGCATTAGTAAATGGCATCATAGTGTGTTGAATCATACAGTGGTTTCACTCAATAAACGGTTTAATGTTTGATATATGGTGATTGCCTTTCGATTTTCTGGTTCTCAAAGTTTCGACGTGTACAACATTGGGGTGAGGGATGCTGCGAATCCGATACGGACCTGCGTATAGAAGTTCAAATTTACTGCACTTACCTTTTAATTTGCTGGATAAATAGTGTGTACGTACTAATATCTTCTGTCCAACGTGAAAGTCGCGGCGTCTACAAACCTGTTTTTGCTGTCTTCTCCGGCGCTCTGCGGCACGTTTGATGTTGTTCAGCGCAATGTCAATTATTTCGTGGTGTCGTAGGCGACGATTTTTGGGGAATTCTATTAATTCTTTAATTTTGTTCGGTGGTTCAACGTTTTTCAGTATAACAGTCGGAGATAGCATAGTGGATTCATTTGGAATGGAATTAATTACATCTTGGAATGAGAGTATGTGTGTATCCCAATCAATATGTCTTTTGTGGCAGTATATTCTACACAGTTTACCAATTTCCTTCATTAATCTTTCACAAGGGTTCGAAGAAGCGTGGTACTTGGATATATAGATCGGAGAAATGTTTCTAGCTCGTAACATGCGTGTCCATACACTACTACGAAATTGAGATCCATTATCAGAAATTACTTTCATTACATGCCCTACATGAAATAGTAAATGTTTTACAAATGCTTTCGAAACAGTTTTAGCAGTAGCTTTGCGTAACGGAGTGAAAGTAACAAATTTTGAAGTGAGCTCAACAGCGACAAAAATGTAGCAAAAACCTCTGTTAGTTCTCGGAATCGGACCAAAAATATCTACTGCGGCCATGTGTCTTAATTTCACAGGTATAATGGGATATAAAGGAGGAATATGTGAAGTGGTGTCTGATTTAGCTTTCTGGCAAATTTTACAAGACGCTAAAACTCGTCGTATACGTTTTTCCATGTTGGTAAAATAACAGTTCTGTCTCAGTATAAGAAAACATTTTCGTGCTCCGTAATGTGCGTAACTTAAATGAGTGTACCAAATTAGTTTGTTAACCAGTTCGTCAGGAATGCATAATAACCAAATGTTGCTGTCAGGATGAGAGCGGCGAAACAGAATGTCATTGCGTACAGTGTAGTGGTTCCTAATCGTAACATTTTTCCTATCTTGCCAAAGGTGTTTAATTTCTTTCCACACATTGTCCTTATTTTGTTCTTGTGCTATGTCCTGTAATGACGATGAAATAAAATTTTCAAATGCAACCTGCTGAATGTACATGACACTGAAATTTGCTTTGCAGAAGTTGGTTGCTACGTCTTGCTGATTGTTACTGAGAGAACGCGATAGTGCGTCTGCTATAACATTTTGCGTACCGGGAATGTGAACTATTGTAAAATTAAATTCCTGTAAATAAAGTTTCCATCTGCTTAACCTGTCGTGAGTGAATTTAGCTGAAAGTAAAAATTGTATCGCTCTATGGTCTGTGTAGACGGTGGTATGTCTGCCGTAAAGAAAGTGCCTAAATCTCGTGAAAGCCCATACAACACATAATGTTTCCAGTTCTGTGACGGAATAATTTCGTTCAGCAGGTGACAAAATGCGACTTGCAAATGCGATGTTTTTAATTACTGTAGAACCATCTTCTTCAATTTCCTGAAAAATATGTACACCTAAAGCGGTGTTAGAGCTGTCAGTGGCAATGGAAAAATTTCTGGTGAGATCTGGGTGCGATAAAAGTAGAGCATTCAATAAAGCATGTTTCAAATAACATTCTCGTGAACAAAATTCTGCGTGTCAAAAGTAATGTTTGCGTTACTGTAGTATGCAATCTGTGCTGTATCTGGTTAAATTCTATCGTTCGTCCTGTTATTTACGGGAGGATGCTGTGGCATATCCACTATATGAACTGTTCTGTTATTTCTTACTGACGTGTTACGCTATGGATGACACCTATTGTCTGTTCCATTCATGATTATTTGTTGTTGCTGATGTTGTTGCTGCTCATAAGATCGACTGTTATTAAATGTACGCTGAAAATTGTGCTCATCATTCTTTTTACGTCTGTCCTAATAATCATTCCTATACGGTGTATTGCGATAGGAATTGAAATAGAGTGTTGTCTGTACGTAGTTATTTCTTTGCTGCCATGCGTTACTATTTGTTGGAGCTGAGACTATACATGCACGCGGCGAAACATTAAAGTTTGGTTGACCTTGTAGACTGCATTGTTGGTTAGGCATGCTAAGCGGCTGACTTTCATGCTATTGTGGTGAAAAACATCTATTGTTACAAAAATATGGTTCCGACTGCTCAAAATTTTATACATACTGATGATTACGATTTTATCTGTAATTAAAATTACGGCGGTACTGGAGTGCCTACTGAAAATTGTCACATTCGGTAAAAGATTTGTCGTATCCGGTTTTCATTACATACGTTTCTTAATACTAGGTAGAGCAATAGTTAAAGAGCAGTTTGGATAGATATAAAGGATAGTAGAAGAGAAGGCAGCAGTGCAGAAAACTAAAGATGAAACAGCACTACTACAGCTCGGGGCCCTATGCTCGCTACGGCACATATTCATTAAAGCGTAATGAATCCCCTGAGGTCGTTTACGCACTGCAAATAAATTTTAGCTTTTGTGTTACAGGCAATAGCGGTAAAATTTCAAAGGCAAATTGTTGTATCCGTGCTAATTCAAATTTCTTCATTACAGGCAATGCTGTTGTAAATACAAAAATAAATTGTCGCATCTGGTTCATAGCTAGCTTCTGCATTACAGGCAATAGCGGTGAATGTACAAATATAAATTGTCGTATACAGTGCAAAGCGTGTGCCTGTACGCTGTCATTATTAAATTCCTTAGATTTTCTTACAAATGCAAATTGCTCGAAATCTACGTTCTCGTCACTTAGTTTGATAATACGTTCAGGTTTGTGTGAAAGTCTGTTTGTCTGTGTGATTTCGGATTTCAAGTTGCGTAGCTTTTCAGATTTTAAGTCGCGTGGCTTTTCGGATTTTAAGTCGCGTAGTTGCTGTAAATTGTTCACATTATACACGCTGCGTAAGTCTGACAAATGCTCGCAACGTGGCGGATTCTGCGACGTATTGGTGACTGAAATAATTGTTAATTCTGTTACTTTAATACTTTCGTCAATCTGGTTATTGTGTCGTTCACTTTTCTCGTCAACTTCCGTATTCGGAGTGTATGAAACTTCCACTGACTCTAAATTAACTTCGTCGCGAATCTGTACTTCGTTTTTAGGGCATTGTTCGGTGACTGCATTAATTTCGTGTATATGTAATTCTGTTGTGCTTACATGTGTACTATTTAATTCTTGTGCAACAGTGCCAACTTTTTCATTACTGTTATTAGCACAAGTCTTAGTATTCACACGTAATTGTACTTTAGTGTCCTGACATTGTATGGTAACAGCTGTAATCTGTTCGCTAACTTGTTTGTTCTGTTCTTTACGGTCGTCTTGTTTTTCGTTTGTGAGATCGACACTTTTATCAATTGTTTCGCTAAGTTGTTTGTAATGGCTGTCGACACCCTCATCTACCTGCCTGCAATGGTTGTCAAAACCTCCATTAAGTTGTTTGAAAAAATTATTCATCATTTCCCTCTGTTGTTGTAGCAATCTTGTCATAATTCGTACCAAGTCAAAATTAGCGTTTATATTCTCTGTGCTGTTTAGTGGTGGATCTAGAACTCTCTCGCTTTCCGTGACCATTTGGTCATTCTGTAATTTAGAAAAAGGTTTGTCAGTCGGATGTACATTGTCAGACACTGTTCCGGAATTAAATAAATCCGCCCTACTTTGTGTGATCTGTTCATTTTCATTAGACAGATTTGTCTGTACATTACTTGAGTTTTCCGAATCGGGTGTGTTAAGCTCTGCAGCGCTCATTACAATAGAGCGTTCTGCGTCATCAATTGTCGTCAAGTTAACAGACGAGACAATTGAGTTCGTTTGTTCATCATTAAGGTGAAAGTCATCATTAGTGGTCGGAATGCACTGATTGTTAGTGAACGCAGGATTGTCATCATTACGTTGCGTATCACAATTACTATCGGTCACGTTGTTTAAGTCGGTAATTTCATTCACAATACTTCGCGATACACTATTCACAGTCTTTCGCGGCATTTTTACAATAGTCAAAATTTTTCACAAAACAAATAAGCACAATGCAAAAGCAACACACAAATACAACAAAGCAACAAATTGCCGTTGACCTGTAGAGAGAAAGTCACAAGATTAATAAAAGCGTTGCGCTAAATCCTAATTATATCTAAGCAAATAAGAGCAGATATCTGACTGTCGCTCAAAAGACTCTCAACGAAATACGATCCTGGACTGGGTGTCGCCAAGTGTAACCTCCCTACCGCAATTTTAAAAGAAAGAAAATTGACAATACTTAATAGAAATGGGAGCCAAGTGTAACCTCCCCACAAAAAAATTTTAAAAGAAAATAACGATACTAATTAGAAATGCTGATGGACATGGCTCTATGCGTAACCTGCCCACAATCAAATGTACTGACAATGGCAACAAAAATGAGAAATACGCAATCTGACTCAAATATAAATTCTTCACAAAATTTAAAGTCCATTCAGTGATAAAGAAATTCAATTAAACCGAAATATCGGTCTTTGGCCCTGTGTAAAACAATCAGAATTAAAGTCTTACCTCGGAATAAATGGATGTCACATATCTGCTCTTGTTGTTGCACACCGCTTGGAGGAACTGCATTGCAAATAATAATATTCTGTTTTTTTTTTTTTTTTTTTGATTCTAGTGAAATTTTTCTTCAAAAGAAGTGGAATGAAATGGGAAGTGCAACGAGATCTTTAGTTCAATAAAAAAAATAAATTTTTGAAAAAATGCTTTTGAAATAAAAATTATTATTGGGGAACTTGTTGGAGAATAATTACAATAAATAAAATTTTTCATTATCTAATGATTATATTAATTAACAGTATACCTTATTCCTCATCTTGACCATTGTTGCCGACCGCCTACATCACACAACCGCACTGGGCTGCTACTACTGACCGACCGCTCTGCATGACGACTACAGACTGAGTACTGCTCTCAACTAGACAGAGCTACAGACTCGCAACGACTAAACTGACAGACTCGCAACGACCGACTGACTGCTACTCTGCATAGCGACAACTAACTCGCAAAGACTACTACTGACTGAGAACCGCTCGCAACACTCGCGCGGTCAAGCGCATACTCTCTGGTCACAGATGCTACAATGCCTCGCCATCGCTGCTGCGTTACATACGTGTTTCACCTTCCTGGGACAATGAATTCACGGTGTTCTTATTTCAATTTCCAGGAGTGTAGTATACTACCTGATGTCTTGTGCACGGTTGTAACTGCACGACCAAGTGGTCTACGTCTGTCAGTTTAGATTAACCATTTTGCGTCCTCATGTCAACACTTCGACACCTGATATCCTACCCGTGTGAAAATAAGCACTAATGGCTTGCTCTTGCCACACGTATTTGAAGATAATAAAAAAACTTAAAAATGTACGACTCCTAATAGCATAATTATTAATCTGCAAATGAAGTAAATACTGGTATATTGTTGCTCTGTACACTGTCCTCAGTCACCAACAAAAATATCTGCAGTTATTGCGCTAACGCCCTGTTATAAGGCCTGATCCAATTCGTTTCTTGTATTACAAAACCTATGACGTTTAAAAACTGGCAAGTGAAAAATTACTTTCATATCTATAGTGCACAACTGTTCCTTTGTAGGTTTTAAAAACAAATGGAGATTTTTTTGTCAGTAACGTCAACACTGTGACACTATTTGTATAGATGTTCGTGAGAAACAATGATATTATGAGGCAGTCTCTCTTCTTTCCTTTGCGTGGCGTCTATTGCATTGGATGGCTGTAATGAGCGGGGTTGTATTATAGAAAGAAAGCAAGGAAGATTAGGGTTTAACATGCCGTCGTCGACATGGTCATTTCAGACGAAAAGGAAGCGCAGCCTCGTGAAGGAAGAGGAAGGAAATCGGTCATGTCCTTTCCGAGGTTTAGGCAAATCACGGGAAATCTAAATCCTAATGCCTCGTCAGGGGACTGAATGGCCGTCGTGACCCCTTCAATGCCTCGCTATGTTCGTCTTATAGAGTTGTGCTTGTCACTTTATGAATTGTTATGAAATGAGAGAAGGGAAGAGATAGAAACCGGTGTCGGCTTACAGCCCACTCGTCTCCACTGACAGCAAGGGAATGGTATAGAGTCTAGATCTACATGGATACTCTACAAATTACATTTAAGTGCCTGGCAGAGGGTTCATCAAACCACCTTCATAATTCTCTATTATTCCAATCTAGTATAGCGCGCGAAAAGAATGAACACCTATATCTTTCCGTACGAGCTCTGATTTCCCTTGGTGGTCGTTCCTCCCTATGTAGGTCAGTGTCAACAAAATATTTTCGCATTCGGAGCAGAAAGTTGGTGACTGAAATTTTTTGAGAAGATGCCTTTCTTTTAATGATGTCCAGCCCAAGTCTTGTATCATTTCTATAACACTCTCTCCCATATTTCGCGATAATACAAACCGTGCTGACCTTTGAACTTTTTTGAGTTTTCATTTCCAACTGACGGAGGCACCACTATCAACAGTGCCACATTAGGGTGGCTCTTACATTACACTTTCTAAACTTTTGATCATTTTTCTAGGGCTACTTCTGAGCTTATTCGAATTCCATGTAAAAATGAGCCGTATGAAATTAGGGGTCAGTAGGCTACCCTCCTCAGTCCTGAGCTTAAATTTTATGAACGAAAAGATTATGTCGGTGGTCAATATGTCGTTCTTCATACCAAACTTTACTTATAGTTTTAATAAACATTTTTGCTACAGTGATTAAAACTTTTTAAAATTTTTTGTTTTTAAAATTCAGTCTTAACCACACCACGTATGTTACAAGAACATAGGTGACCGGTCATCTATGTTCTTGTAACATACGTGAATTTTAAAAACAAAAAATTTTACTGACAGTTGTTCTCCGTATTGCATGCCCTCAATATTATCGCCTCGCATACGATAACCTCCCACCACACAGATAGTAGACGTCGTACACAGTCAGAGCGTCCATCGCTGTCGATGTCTCGCAAGGACCGCCCTATGGCATGAATGATGTCTTCTCTTGTGAGGTGCATTCACTTTGGCGAATAGTCGTAATAGCACGGACTCACACGCGGTGGATGTTCCAGCACCTCCAATCCCCACGTACGCAGGAGCTCTTGCACGGTGTTTGAAGTAGGCTGTTTAAGTTTTTATGTTGGTAGCGCCACGTAGCGCTCTGTATGAAAATCACTGGCTGTGCTGTGTGCAGTCTGTGGCTGGTTGGCATTGTTGGAATATTCGCTTGTGTAGTGTTGGGCAGTTGGATGTGAACAGCGCGTAGCGTTGTGCAGTTTGAGGTGAGCCGCCAGCAGTGGTGGATGTGGGGAGAGAGCTGCCAGAGTTTTGAGAGGTTGCTATAAGCGGACGATCTGGACGTGTGTCCGCAAGAAAAAGGAAATTTGTAAAGATGGATTTCATGAATTAATAGATATATATATGATGACTTTTGAACACTATTAAGGTAAATACATTGTTTGTTCTCTATCAAAATCTTTCATTTTCTAACTTTGCCTATCCGTGGTTAGTGCCTTCAGTGGCTAGAATCTTTTATTTACCTGGCAGTATTGGCGCTCGCTGTATTGCAATAGTTCGAGTAACGAAGATTTTTGTGAGGTAAGTGATTTATAAAAGGTACAGGTTATTGTTAGTCAGGGCCATTCTTTTGTAGGGATTATTGAAAGTCAGATTGCGTAGCGCTAAAAAATATTGTGTGTCAGTTTAGTGATGATCAGAATAAGTAAAGAGAAAACTGTTCGAGTACGTTGAGGTTTGTTGAGCTGTTTGAAAATCAAATAACGTATAAGTTTACTAGCGCAGTCATTTATAATTTTCCTAAGGGGACGTTACAGTGTTTACTGTGTGGCATCGTACATGGTCATGAAGGATAATGGGATGCGCTGCCAGAAGATGCTGCCGCTTTGTTCTGAGTGCTGGACGAATGTGATGTAAGAAACTGTAGTAGGAGGCTGCAGTGACCGTGTACCCCTGCGGTACAATACGATGTTGAATTAACCCATGGATATTGAACGCCACAATAACCATCACTTTGGTACCAGATGGTTCTCGGTGTGGGCGAGGAGAACCAGGGCGTTTCCATTCATTGGCCGATCGTGAATGGCATTCCTGCCATACCGAAACGCTGTCACCAATCTCCTCACCGTACGATATGGAATGCTGCATCACCACGTGCCGCACGCGGGCTGTGGAAACATTGTTATGCGTAGCGAGCATATGCCACTTCAATCTTGATCCACGCACGTTTTTCGTGTTTCCTAAACAGAATGGTATGGCGTTTGAACTGACCGCCCACACTTTAGAAAATACACGCTGCAGCTGACTCAAACACAGCTGTCGCCATTCACTGCACTTCTTCAGCTGACCTTCTGCTGCCAGCTACAGACAGCAGGCTTGCCATTGGACGCATATCCTTCACGTTATGGCATAATTGCCATTACTTTTTATCCAACCCTAGAACACAATTATATTTCTATTAAGTATCACAAGATGGTATTTTTTACAGCAGATATGGTGAGTCGCAGATGGGCACAACAAAAAGACTGTCACAAAATAAGCTTTCGGCCAACAAGGCCTTTGTCACAGACAGACGACACACAAACACACACACTCCCACAAACGCAACTCAAACACATATGACCATAATCCCTGGCAGCCGAAGCCACACTATGAATAGCAGCTGCAGTACATGATGGGAGAGGCAACTGTGTGGGGTTAGGGAGGCTGGGGCGGGTAGAGAGTTTCCATTGTTTGAAAATGGTATATACCTGTACTTACGAGGGCTATCCACAAATTACATTACGTTTTGGAATTAAAAATAAATAAAGTATTGGAAATTTTTTTTATTATATACAGATGAAAGCCACACTTAAATACTACTTTTCTACATAGTTGCCATTTAAATTAAGGTACTTATCGTAGCGATGGACGAGGTTGGAAATTCCTTCGTCGTAAAATTCGGCCGCCTGCGCCTTCAACCACGTGGTTACCTCTTCTTTTGGGACAGAAAAGGTGTGATTTTTGTGGATTTCCTGGAAAGAGGCACTACAATAAACTCTCAAAGGGATTGCCAAACTCTGCGCAACCTCAGAAGAGCAATACAAAACAAGCGCAGGGGAAAGTTGGGCTCAAAGATCTTGCTGATTCACGACAACGCCCGGGCCCACACGGCAAATGCCATTCGTGAAGTTCTCGAATCTTTTAAGTGGGAGTTGTTTCCTCATCCGCCGTACAGTCGCGACCTGGCACCGAGCGACTTCCACTTATTCCCAGCAATGAAGAAGTGGTTGGCTATGCAGCGTTTTGATGACGACGCACAGCTTCATGAAGATGTAACCACGTGGTTGAAGGCGCAGGCGGCCGAATTTTACGACGAAGGAATTTCCAAGCTCGTCCATCGCTACGATAAGTGCCTTAATTTAAATGGCAACTATGTAGAAAAGTAGTATTTAAGTGTGGCTTTCATCTGTATATAATAAAAAAATTTACAATACTTTATTTATTTTTAATTCCAAAACGTAATGTACTTTGTGGATAGCCCTCGTATTATATCTGAAACTGCAATCAGGACTTTTTCATTCGAATGGCTTCAAAACCCGAGTTACACATTATTAATGTAGGCGAAGTAACATTTATTGAATGCTGCACTTCAAAGTGACACAAATACATGACATCATTCTTCAACATACTAAACAAGTCTCTGTAAACAATGGTCGGAACATTCTACCTTTGTTTTAGTTTCTCGACAGTAAAATCCACTCCTTTCTCACGGAGACATTCGAGAACCGCTGTGTGAACGTCTTCATCTCCGGAAAATCTGCAACTGCCGTGAATCAGGTCTTCGATTTCCTGAGCATTTTCGTCTGTGTTCCATCTCGACATCGACGGCCTCCATACATGGTCAGCATCACTCATGTCTCTGCGGCTTTGGTCAAGTTACTGGCGCCATTTCACTACGGCAGAACGCGACATTGCATACTGCCAGAATTTCACGGTGAATCTGTGTGCAGTTTAGACTTTCTGCCCATAAGAATCGACTGTCCTGCGCGCTTCAACTTTTCAGTACGTTTCCTTTTGCCCTGTCGTTTATTTCCCACACTGTGATGCAGATTGTAAGGGATCCACGGTCCCTGACTCTGACGAGAGCATATTTCACTAGCCGAATGAGCCGAGCAAGTGATATTGGCCGGCCACTGTGACCGAGTGTTTCTAGGCGCTTCAGTCTGGAACCGCGGGACCGCTACTGTCGAAGGTTCGAATCCTGCCTCGTGCATGGATGTGTGTGATGTCCTTAGGTTAGTTAGGTTTAAGTAGTTCTAAGTTCCAGACAAGAAGACACTTTTCAGACTCTTAACCAATTGGCGGATGAGGTATCACGAAAAGTGTTAAAAGAATACCTGAGGGACATAAATTAAATTAACAATTTGAGACACACCAAACACTGAATCAGCGCCCTATTCCCATACCGCCTGTGCGTGGACAGGCCGACTTTCCTCATAGTCTGGAATCCGCCACGTATAGGACTAGGGGGAGTGGGGTACGACAACACCGATACAGGACAAAACACCGGACTTGGCTTAGATTAGAACTAATTAGTAGGACTTAGATTAAGAAATTAGTAATTCAGGAACTTGCAGGGAATAACATCCTTGGCCTGCCCAGTATCATCCGGCCGATGTGGCCGAGCGGTTCTAGGCGCTACAGTCTGGAACCGCGCGACCGCTACGGCCGCAGGTTCGAATCCTACCGCGGGCATGGATGTGTGTGATGTCCTTAGATTAGTTAGGTTTAAGTAGTTCTAAGTTCTAGGGGACTGATGACCTCAGAAGTTAAGTCCCATAGTGCTCAGAGCCATTTGAACCAACCCAGTGTCAGGGGCACGCTCATGGGGATTAGCTCGATGAGCAAGGCTCTAAAAAGTAGGTTTATGAACTACTGACACAACTGTGATGCTGTAGGCAGTAGAGTTTAGTTAAGCGTAGATCATATAAAGTTGACATTAATTATAATAAATAAATTAGTTGCCCACTGTTATCTAGTTTGTAGCTCACTAATTAATTAAATTAGTATCTAACTACAATTAATGTTGGATAAATTAGGACCCCCTAATCATTTAAGGAAGTGGGTTAAGGTTGTATAATTATTATAAATTTGTAATAAAGAATTTTTTTTAAGTTCCAGGGGACTGATGACCTCAGATGTTAAGTCCCATAGTGCTCAGAGCCATTTGAACTTTCTTGAAGTGATATTGTTGTGAGATGCAGTTGAGTCAGCGCAGAGTGAGTTTTTTAACGCTGCAGCGGGTGGAAGTGTATCGTAACGGGTGCTCGAGTGTCCCCATCGTCGTGGATTGACCCCCAGTAAACGTGACAATTATACCTAATTGTGACAAAGTGTTTTTGCCGCGAAGTGATTATAAGTACGGAGTGGCGATATTACGCGTTCGCTTCTATACGATGGCCAATACTCTGCAGTGAGGATAACGTATGCACATTATTATAACAGCGTGAGACGATATTTCAATGCATTTGACTTGTGATGGAATTAAACGTGAATACGTATGTACAGATATAGTGATAGTGATAGTCTCCAATTTTGTTCAACAACAATATACAGGGTGTAATGGCAATAAGTGCAGCTGTTTTTGTATGTGGTACCTCAATATGTACACACATCAGTATGTTGGTTGCTTTTTCACTGCGGCGAACACATCACAGACCTTACTAGCTGACGTTTTCTGCGCGGTTGGAATTGCACCAATAAGTGGACTACGCCTCTGAGTATAGACTGACCATTTTGCGCCCACGCGACCACACTCCAACACCTGACCTGCTGCCCAGGGGAAGATAAGCATTAATGGCTTGCTCTTACCACATTTACGACTTATAATAGCTATAATTATTTTTCTACAAATGACGTAAATACTTATGTAATGTTGTCCAGTACGCTGCATTCAGCCACCAACAGAAATATCTGAACTTATAACATATAACTTTACTTTGTGCAAACTTTTGCGTCCTTGATTAATGCAAAAAACCTCTCTTCTTCGAATATAGCATTAATGAGCAGCAAAAATAGCCATGAAAACTGATTAGCGCTTAGCCATTAAATCACGTTCATTAAAATAAAAGTCAGGCTGCTACATTATTCGAACGCTAACAATACCATAAATTTCAATGGGAAATGTTTCAAGCTTTTATCCGTCCGCAGCAGAACTGTGTCTGAAGGACCCACAGAACGTGTACTGCCTTACGACAATGCGCCACTCTTGCTGTGCAGTAATATTAGTTCCTGAAGACCCTAAGTACATGGTCCATTCTGATAGTTTTTATAGGACTGCGGAAAACGATTCCTTATTCCTTTGAAACAAATATATATTTTGCATTTAGTGCACACCAAGAATGGGAAACCTTAACATGCAGACAACCCATAACTGAAATGGACTTTTCTGAGCTTTACTCGTCATCTCAGGGAGATATGTGGTGTGGAACGTCCTTGTTGGTGGTGATGGCACAGGTTTTGGTATTCTGGGGCGTTTCCTCATTGGATATACACCATCTTTGTCTTCATATTATTCTTCATTTTCATTGCCTTTTTCGTCTTGCTTTCTCTCACGTGAATGTGAAAGTATAGCTCGTTGCCGAATGTAGACCTAGGCCTACATCGAAGAAAATGCATCGCCACATTGTTGTGAGGAAATGAACATCCACTTATTCGATAGCGTATGGTATATTAGCGTATTATAGCTTATTCTAAACACATTCCAGTTCAAAATTACTATTTCTAGAACAAATGACAACACTGCTGTAAACATTCTTCAGTCGGATACTGAAACCTAATGCACAGAAAACACATGCTGTAAAGTACACACTGCGAGCAGGCACTGCAAATTTGATTGCCTGAGCTGGAAAAAATAGGAATTTGATGTAACATATATACTAAATGACGACAGAAGAAGATGTGAGCCTTAAAAAAATCAACTACTCAAAATATTACTTTTGAATGATAAATTCATTCATCACGTAATATAGGGAGGTCGTTTGCATCAGTTTCCTTGACTATGCCGGCCGGTGTGGCCGAGCAGTTCTAGGCGCTTCAGACTGGAACCGCGCGTTCGCTACGGTCGCATGTTCGAATCCTGCCTGGGGCATGGATGTGTGTGATGTCCTTAGGTTTAAGTAGTTCTTAGTTCTAAGGGACTGGTGACCTCGGATGTTAAGTCCCATAGCGCTCACAGTCATTTGAACCATTTTTGAACCTTGACTAATCCCGTTCTCATTTCACAGATCATGTTGATTGGATAACGTGACGGTTCAGTGACACCAAGTCAGGTTGAGAGATGACAGTCGTCAGCGCAAGCCAAGGGTGGTCTGTAAACTGCGCCGTGCGAAAGTTGTGTCCAGAAAAGATTGAGGAGAGGTCAGCTAATTCCCCCCCCCCCCCCCCCCCTCAACTCCACAACTTGCTCTGCAGGAAGATGAGCCGAGAACATCATGACACCTACCGATGAAGAAGACTATGAGACACTTGAACAAAAATCTAATCGCCAGATTTTTGGAATGGGAAGTGATCATAATTTAATTTATTTTCTGTCTTGCGCAATTACGTAATTCTTACTTACATCCGTATCTTTAGGAACTATATTAAAAAACATGAAAACCGAAATAGAAACACACAACTAAAAATCCTGTCTTTTTTATTTGACAAAGCACACTTTAAGAGAACAAAATAAAACGTGGTCCATTCCTGAGCACCAGCGTACATACACTGAAGCGTCAAAGAAAGGGTTTAGGCACGCGTATTCAAATACAGAGATATGTAAACAGGTAGAATACGACGCTGCGGTCGGCACCGCTTATGTAAGACAAGTGTCTGGCGCAGTTGTTAGATCGATTACTCGTGCTACAATGGCAGGTTATCAAGATTTAAGTGAGTTTGAACGTGATATTATAGTCGGCGCACGAGCGATGGTACACTATATTTCCGAGGCAGCGATGTAGTGGGGATTTTCCCGTACGACCATTTCACGAGTGTACCGTGAACATCAGGAATCCGGTAAAACATCAAATCTCCGACGTAGCTGCGGCCGGAAAAAGATCCTGCAAGGACGGGGCCAACGACGACTGAAGAGAATCGTTCAACGTGACAGAAGTGCAACCATCCCGCAAAGTCCTGCAGATTTCAGTGCTGGGCCGTCAACAAGTGTCAGCGTGCAAACCATCCAATGAAACATCATCGATAAGGGCATTCGGAGACCCACTTGTGCACCCTTGATGACTGAACGACACAAAGCTTTACACCTTGCAAGCCCCGCCAACACTGACATTGGACTGTTGATGACCGGAAACATATTGCCTGGTCGGACGAGTCTCGTTTCAAACTGTACCGTGCAGATGGACATGTGTACCGGTATGGAGACAATCTCATGAATCCATGGTCCCTGCATGTCATCAGGGGACTGTTCAAACTGGTGGAGGCTCCGTAATGGTGTGGGGTGTGTGCAGTTGGAGTGATACGGGACCGCTGATACGTCTGGATAGGACTCCGACAGGTGAAACGCACTTAACTATCCTGTCTGACCACCTGCATCCATTCATGTCTATTGTGCATTCCGACGGACTTGGGCAATTTCATCAGGAAACAACACGTTCACAATTGCTATGTAGTGGCTCCAGGAACACTCTTCTGAGTTTAAACACTTCCGCTGCCCGCCAAACTTCCCAGACATGAACATTATTAAGCATATCTGGGATTCCTTCAATGTGCTGTTCAGAAGAGATCTCCACCCCTTGTACTGTTACGGATTTATGGACAGCCCTGGAGGATTCATGGTGTCAGTTACCTCCAGCTCTACTTTAGACATCAGTCGAGTCCATGCCACGTCGTGTAGCGGCATCTCAGTGTGCTCGCGTGTGCACTGCACGATATTAGGCAGGCGTACCAGTTTCTTTGGCTCTTAAGTGTATAATGTACTGTCATGCTCAAAAGTATCTGAACAGCCTGAATTCCGTTCTGCTTGATTTGCATGCAACCCACATAACGTAACTGTTTTGCAATTCCTATAAGCTCCTTACGGTACAGTCGTTCGACCATACAAAATACGAGGGCTGTCCAGAAAGTAGGTTACGATTGATCGCGAAATGAAAATCACAGTGAAAATCAGAAATGTTTCATTTGTAACAGTTCGCTACACCTTTCAGCTACTTCTCTACGTAGTCGCCGTTCTGACTCAAACATTCGTCGTAGCGCTGTACCAACTTTCCAATACCCTCATTATAGAAGGCAGCCGCCAGTGCTTTCCGCCAATTCTCTACGCTGGCCTAAAGCTCGTTGTCTGTGCCAAAATGTTGTCTTCATAGCCAGCGGTTCGTTTGAGCAGAGATGAAACTCAGTGGGAGACAATTACGGGCTGTATTGTGGGTAACCAAACATTTCCAATTGAAACGATGCAGGAACATCTTCATTGCCCCTGAAGAAAGAGGCTGAGAATTGTCTTGAAGAAGAAACCGCACGACAGTTATGTAATGTTGGTTGCATAGCTTCAGGGGAAAATTCTCACCAGGCCCTCGTACTTGGCGGGAGACACTATTTTCTATAACATCTTTACGCGCTCACTAAGAGCTCAGGAATGAATAGAGCGACATAATTCTACCTAGAGTCATACTAGAGACACTGCCCAACACATCTTTGCAAAGCTTTATCGGATTTTCATAGTCGTTTCCATTTCGCGACCGATCGTAACTTACTTTCTGGACAGCCCTCGTAGTAACTACAAGAGACAACTAGAGAAAACTGCTCTGTGTGTATGGAGCACAGTATTTTATGGCAATGAAACATGGACTGTGGGAAAACCGGAACAGAATAGAAGCATTTGAGATGTGGTGCTGCAGAAGAATGCTGGAAATTAGGTGGACTGATAAGGTAACGAATAATGAGGTTTTCCGCAGAATCGGCGAGCGAAGGAATATATAGAAAACACTGAGGAGAAGAAGAAGAAGAGGTAGGATGATAAGACGTCTGTTAAGCATTAGGGAATAACTTCCGTGGTACTAGAGGGAGCAGTAGAGAGTAAAAACTGTAGAGGAAGACAGAGATTGAAATACATCCAGCAAATAATCGAGGAGGTGATTGCAAGTCCTATTCTGAGATGATGAGGTTGGCACAGGAGAGGAATAACATGGCGGGCCGCACCAAACTAGCCAGAAGAAGACTGATGATTCAAAAGAAAAAAAAAGGGCTGTCAGTCCGAAAACTGCTACGTATGGCTATCAGTCCAAATTCAAATCAATACCACGATAATGTAAACATCGGAAAACACTTTATTAGAGATAGCAAAGTCTGTAAACTCGAATTTATTACAACAAGTTACATATCAAAAAGCAAGTTTCAGCTTTAAATTACGCGATGGAAGTTTTTGTAGAGCACTGGGACCAGCATTTTGTCCCTCTAACCAAGAGCAAAAGATGTTAAATATGGTTTCAGTCGATAGCAACAAATCGTGTGTATGTTTAAGCTTGACGTGGCGTTAAGTTTTGTGTTGAACGGGAATTCGAATCCAGTAGCTAATGGCATTGTCAACTAAGCACAATCAAATGTTAGATATCGAAATTTTTCGCTCTAGCGAGATGACTGAAACTCAAATGACAAGACGAAAAAGTTTTACCTTACAGGGATTCGAACCCGGCATCTATCATCGTTGTTACTTAGCCACGAACAGACGTTAAATATCGTTATATTTCATCAATAGCGAGATGTACACATGCCTGAACTGGGAATACGGTGACGAGCATGTCGGTGATGACTGTGAGTCGAACCCTGCACATGCAATCGCTGTTGACTACACGCGAAGAGACGTTAGTTATCGGATTCGTTCTCACCAGTAACTAGTAATGGCATGATTGAACCCGAAATGACATGATGAAAAATTCTGTCTGACTGGGCGTCCATATTGGTAAGAAACGTTATTGTTCACAACTCACGGAGAGACGTTAGAAATAATAATTATTTCTCACCTGTAAATTGGTGTGCGCATGCTACAACTCGAAATGACACGAGAATTTTTGTGTCCGGCTACAATTCGAAGCCAGATACACGTATTCGCGGAGACCTTGAGGAGTTTGCAGTGTTGGGAACAACGAAACAATGGAATTCTATCGCCGCAAAGGTGTCAAATTCAGCGAAAGGGGATATCTGAGATCGAATCCCATTCCAGCACCATTATTATCAATATCTGAAGTCCAAATACACTAAGAAATAAGTGCACTGTGATCTTATGTGACGACTGGTACAATAATAAAATAAAACTTATGGCGTGAAGAAGCTTATTACCCACAGAGTTTCTACTTGACGCGACATCCACTTCTGCCATGGCCTCCAGTCGATAGCGAAGGAGCATCATATTTAGTGTGGATTTGAAATCAAGGTGGCAACCCTGCGTTGTTCATGTGGAGTTGCCAGAGGTGAAGAGGGCTTGTTATTGCTTGTTGAAAATGGTTACCTGAAGTGTGAATCGAAAACAGGCTCTAAGCATACGGAACTACAATCATTAGAACAGACCACCGAATTACACATGAGATTGCCGGCCGAAGTGGCCGTGCGGTTCTAGGCGCTACAGTCTGGAGCCGAGCGACCGCTACGGTCGCAGGTTCGAATCCTGCCTCGGGCATGGATGTGTGTGATGTCCTTAGGTTAGTTAGGTTTAATTAGTTCTAAGTTCTAGGCGACTGATGACCTCGGAAGTTAAGTCGCATAGTGCTCAGAGCCATTTTTTACACATGAGATTGCTTCATGATTTTGTTGTAACGAAGGATGTTCCACAGTGGATGACAATTCTGATTCCCTGCAGGCGGATTACAGGTTATTCAAAACATTCATTTCCTTGTTCATCGTCGTAGATGTTCAGCAACTACCTTGGCTACGCATTACATACTATCAACTTGATTTTGTAACCACTGACATTTTCATAACGGTCAGCTGCACGAACTGGCAAAACAGTAGGATACAGAGATTTCTGTAGGAAGTTTTGTCTTTCACTTGAACTTCTGTTGTGTTGTATGTACTTATGGTCTACTGGTAAATCTGGCGCAGTATAAACGCAAAAACCAGATATCAAGCACAATCTTCTCATTATTTTTTAAACCGCACTTTGTCTGACACAACTGCGTGTGGAAAGGCGTAGTGACATTTTCTCATGCACCATATTTGTTTAGAATATTGATGTACGTAATCTATCAGGACGAAATTTACCGGTAAAACATAATTGGTGCATAACTTTGTGGAGATTTCGTTTGGCGTGCTGTCGCGTACGTTGCTACAAGTACGTTTATCAATCGCCGAGGATTTAAATTGTTTCTGCGCTGACTTATTGAATGTTCCACATATGCAAGTTATCAGCATTTTTGTAGCTGAAGCTATATTTAAGACCTTCCGTGGCTAGTTAACAGAGACAATAGTTGCTGGATTACAGTCCCAGGTCCCAGTCCAACACAAAAATTTTCCCCATATAATTTATAGTTGAAACTTGCTTTTTGAAATGTTATTTATGGTAATAAATTTGAGTATACAAGCAATAAAGAATGTGTTATCTCTAATAGCGTGTTTCTTGATATTGCATTACCGTGGCATTAATTTGCATCCGGACTGATAGCCATACTGATCAGCTTTCTATTGTTGTCTCGTGTACTAACCGTTTTGTGCAGTCGATGAAAAGAGATTATAGGACTTGCAAGACAGTTACGTTATGTGGGTTGCATACAAATCAGGTAGAACGCAATTAGAGCGTCTGGAAACTTTAGAGTCTGATAGTACCTAAAATGCTTTGGCATAGTAACTAAAAGATATGTACACACGGCCCACACAGGGATATGATCTGTACGTAGCGCGCGTCCTGTATATGTTACTTCAAAACACAAAAACAATTTTCTTTACAATTCTGCATATCATTGTTAGTATTGCCAAGAGGAAGATGAACATTATAAAAATGTATACCAAGTAAGATCTACTTTAAAAGGGCAGACTATGCGTCATAAAATAACATATGTAATAATAAACAAATTTAAGTTGACACTGGTGTAACATGATTTTTCGTATTAGCACAAAACATGCACCATAAAAGAAGGGAAAGAAATATTTAAAAGCTGAAATGACTAGAATCAGCGCATTAAGCGAATATAAGATAGCATATCGTAGAATGTTCTGTCGACCATTGGCGGCGCTCTGCCTTTCTTTTGGCGCGGCGGCAGGATGTTTACGCTGCTGGTCAGTTGTGTGGCGGCTCGGACAGGGTGCCATAACACCTCACTGAGGGGACCAGCCAGAAGTTGCACCAAGGATGATCGTCAAATCTGTCATCCACTGGGTGGGCGAGGATCTTCAGAGTGCAGGTAGACTCTGTCTCGTACACAGGGTGATTCACGAAGATACGCAAATATTTTAATATGTTATTCTACAAGTAAAACAAAAGAGCATATTCATATTAACATACGTCCACAAATGTTTAGTTACCGAATTACAACTCGTAAAAGATTTTGCCTGAAATTTAGCAACTTCACTAATATCAATCCATCGCAAAACTGTACAAGGTTAAAGTAAAGCACTATTACAATTTATTTTGTTGTTGTTCGTCTGGTGAATCTAATAAAAGATACCCCAGACGTGTATCTGCAGCAGTTTTCCAGAACATCCAGAAAAGCAAAGATTATTATACAAGTAAACGTGTTTACTTTCCATTAAGAACGTAGAAACGTTTATGTCATTGTTGGCAACCGTTAGTTAAATTCTCTACAACTTCTTTTGAAAATTTTGTGCATTTGTCTGGAATTTAAAAAACAAATTGGGCCAAGTAGTTAATAAATTAAAAGTTTTACGAAATTACGTGTTTGCTTCTCTGGATGTTCTGGAAAATTACTGCAGATACACGTCTGGGACATGTTTTATTAGATTCACCAGATCAATAACAACAAAATAAATGGAAATCTTGCTTTACTTTAACCTCGTACAGTTTTGCGACGGCTTCATATTAGCGAAGTTACTAAATTTCAGACAAAATCTTTTATTAGCCGTAATTACGTAACTAAACTTTTGCGGACCTATGTTTATATGAACGTTTTATTTAGTTTTACTTATAGAATAACATATTAAAATATTTGCAAAATTTTAAACATGGCTGAAGCAGAAACTGTTAAAAACCTTCACGGCAAATGATAACCGCCAAATAGTTGCAGGATAAAGATTTATTGAAATCCTTAACCACGGTTTCGGTATATCTAAATATACCTTCATCAGAAGCAAAAATACACTAAAATCACATCCTGCAGTGGAGATACATAAAACAATTGTGCCAAAGGCGCCGTCAGTAGCTAAAATTACAATATCACCTCTATTTGTACAGTATAATTATAAAGAGAAAGTCGATGTGGACATGGCATATCATCAGTACTTAGCCTGTCACTGTATCTCCACTGCAGGATGTGATTTTAGTGTATTTTTGCTTTTGATGAAGGTATATTTAGATATGCCGAAACCGTGGTCAAGGATTTCAATAAATCTTTATCCTGCAACTGTTTGGCTGTTATCATTTACCGTGTAAAATATTTGTATATTTTCGTGAATCACCCAGAATAAGGCTCCCAAAATCGGATTCTGTAAACCGATTTCCCAGTACAACTTCTGATTGATCATGTAAACACTCCAATATCGATTATGGAAACACTATTTTAGCTGCCGGAATTCTTCTTCCACAGTCGAATTTTGGTCCCATGTACACGCACAACCGTAATTGAAACGTGCTTGGGTTGTTAGGCTACGACTTGTTTTTAAAAAATTTCGGCTAATCCGGAGTGACTTTTTGTGCAGCGAAGGAGACGCAGGAATAATAGATTGAGCGTGAAGTAGTCTACCTTCGACATTAAATTGAAGAGAAACAGCCATTGCACTGATTAAATCAGAAACCGGAACTGCTGATATCCAGAGACCACTTGCGTAAAACAACTGAGCATCGGTAAATCGATATTTGACCCGTCTAGAAAAACAGCTTCAGGCCTTAACACGTACACATGAGAGCAAAAACGGTTTCTGAAATTCGGTATTCACCTTCCGGAAATTGTCTCGTGTAACTGTAACTATAGGGAGCGTTACCGGTCGACGAGGAATCTCGAAGTTCAAGTAGGCCATGACTTAGTGAATATCACAGATATTTGTATGAGTTCAAATTTTACTGGGCTCAGTTTTCATATAACCCAAGCCGAGCCGTTACTTTTTACGACCTAACCCAAACTACCCGATTCGTCTTTCACTTTTGAGGGAACGTTTTAGTCACAGCAAGCACAACGTTTTCGTCTCCATTTCGTTTAAAGGACGTTTTATTTTCTTGAGTATTACTGGCATGCAGTGATTGGAAGGAAACGTCGTCTGTAAGAAAAGGTTAATGGTTTTATTTTGCAGTCTGCGGTTGTGTGAATTAAGTATGTAACGATGCGCCACACCACCTGAAGTAGACATGAAGTCCGACATAGTAGCAGAGAAACTGAGTATTAACATTTCAAGCATTTTAGTAACAGCAGAAGCAACTAAAAAAAGTTGCCGAATTTTTACAATCTGCCTACGCACTATCCTGTGCAGTATATTTCCATGTCCCAATGTTGTTCATCGTACAACACGTATAGGAAAATTTATTTATTATTCAAGAATGATTATGTTCCGTAATTCATTCAAATTAACACCATCAGAAGCGAACGCAATTTGTGATATTTGATTTTTCCTGTCGCTGTGTATGCGAAGCGTGGTTCTGTGTCGCTTCTTCAACGAATGCATCATATTTTGATTTCATTATTGTTTCAAAATTTCATAAATATCAAGTTGCCAACCACGGGACACTGTCACATGCCTTAACCCTTGAGACACTATGAGGAACTTCCAGCTTTGACATAGGGCGTGCATCTACTACCGTGCTGGTTACACATCAGCTCTTCCTTCAGGCTAAGCACGTGTGATGAATGCGTCTTACACCAGGAACCGAATAGGATATAAGCGCTATTACACCACGAGAAAAAAAATTGACAGGGTACTGAAAGACATAAGTCGAAACAAGGCCCCTGCAGTAGACGACTTTCCCTCAGAATAACTGAGATCTTTGGAAGAACTGACAAAGTTATTCCACCTGGTGTGCAAGATCTGTAAGACACGTGAAATACCCTCAGACTTCAAGAATGCAGTAATTCCAATTCCATAGAAAGTAACTGCTGGCAAGTGTGAAGAGCATCGAACTTTCAGTTTAATAAATCGTGTTTGCAAAATACTAACAGGAATTATTTACTGAAAAATGGAGAAGCTGGTAGCAGCCCGCCTTGGGGAAGACCGCTTTTGATTCCGGAGACGCATGTAGCAATTGTGACCTTACGAGTTATATTAGAAGATATGTTACATAAAGCGAAACCTACAATTATAGTAGTTGTAGATTTAGAGAAAGCTTCTTACAGTGTCGGTCGGAATACATTCTTCGAAGTTTTGAGAGTAGCAGAGGTAAAATACGGGGAGCGAAAGGTATTTTACAACTTATACAGAAACCAGTCTGCACTTATAAGTCGAAGGACATGAACTGGAAGCTGTGCTGAGAAGGGAGTCAGACAAGGTTGTAGCCTATGCTCGATGTTATCCGGTCTGTACATTCAATAAGCAGTAAAGTAAACCGATGAGAAATTTGGAAAGGGAGTTAGAGTTCGTGGAGTAGAAATAACAACTTTGAGGTTTGCCTATACATGAAAAGTATTCCTTAAAAAGAGGAATTTGTTAACATCTAATACAAACTAAAACGTTAGAAAGTCTTTTGTGCAAGTGTTTGCAGGAGTGTAGCCTTGTTTGGATGAAACGCGACCGATAAGCAGCTCAGACTACAAGAGAATACAAGATTTTGAAATGTGGTGGTACATAAGAATGCTAAAGATTAGACGGCAGAACGATTAACTGATAAGAACGTACTTTACCGAAATGGGGAGCCGGCCGCTGTGGCTGAGCGGTTCTAGGCGCTTCAGTCCGGAACCGCGTTGCTGCTACGGTCGCAGGTTCGAATCTTGCCTCGGGCAAGGATGTCCTTAGGTTAGTTAGGTTTAAGTAGTTCTAAGTCTAGGGGACTGATGACCTCAGATGTTAAGTCCCATAGTGTTTAGAGCCATTTCAACCCAATTGTCAATTTGGTAATGAAGGAAAGCGCGGAGGGGTAAAAATTGTAAAGAGAGACCAAAGGATGAATACCGGTTCAAATGGATGTAAGCTGCGGTAGTTATTTGGATATGAAGAAGCTCGCACAGGAGAAATTAGGGTGGAGAACTGCGTGAGACCACTCTTCGGACTGAAGATCACCACCACAACAATAACAACACGATAAGCAGCACCAGGCCTTGTTCCTTGTTATATGACAAATATTTAGATCTCTCACTTTTAGTTCTATAAATTTTACGTGACAATGCAGAAGCCAAATACAAGTGAGTATATGTGAATCGTTATCTGCAATAGCTGTGGAGATTACCGACTTATTTTGTAAATTTAATAATTTGTAATGTTGGAGGGGCGTTCAGTAAGTAATGCAACACACTTTTTTTCTCGGTCAATTTCGGTTGAAAAAATGCGGATTTTGTCGTGGGACATCGTCAAGTTTCAGGCCTTGTAGTTTCATGAAGCTCCGATAGGTGGTGGCGCTACACGTAGCCTTCGAAATGGCCTCTGTGACGGAGGTGTCTTCCAAACAGACAGTTTTAATTGAATTTCTTTTGGCGAGAAACCAGAACGTCGCAAATATTCATAGGTGCTTACAGAATGTCTATGTAGACCTGGTAGTGAACAAAAACACGGTGAATCGTTGGGCGAGACATCATCGCAACAATCACGCACACGTGTCCAATTTCCTGCGCGCCAACCGGTCGCACACAGCTGTGACTTCCGAAATGCTGCATCGTGCGGACACTTCGAAAATCACCATCAGACATCTCGCTATACAACTGGATGTCTCTGTTGGTAGTGCTGACACACTCATCCACCAGGTGGAGTAGTCCAAGTTGTGTGCCCACAAGGGTTCCTGGCCGCTTAACTGAAGACCATAAAGAGTAACGAAGAGTACACTCCGCGGGAAGCTGTACGTGGATGATGGAGAGGTTATTGATGCAGCAAGACTTTGGCTCCAGCGTCGACCAGTAGAGCGGTGTCATGCGGGCAAACAGGCCGTCCCCGTAAGGCGGCGTGAGGCCGTCGCGTTGATAGGAGATTACGTTGAAAAGTAGGGTTTCGTAGCCAAATGTGTGGGGAATAATATGGTGTACTGGAATTCTAATCAAAACCAACCTGTTTCCAGACAAAACGTGTTGCGTTACGTACTGAGGGCCGCCCGTACGTAGAGTAACACTTTGAATACTGAATAAGTAACATGTAGGTGAAAGACATTCTAATACAGGGTGTTCAAAAAGTCTCTCCGCAGTGCCGTATGATTGTAAGCCGCGCGTGCCGTGTGGTTATTCGCCTGCCTGGGTTACTTCCCTTCAAGTGGGCTCTCCCAGCATTCCACTGTTTCGTTTATCTAAGCCAGCGTCAGTAGTATCGTTGATGTGTGTCGTTACGTGTTGACGTGAACTCTTTAAGTTTAGTTCCTTTGTTCGTTCGTTTCGTTTTTGTCACTGTTAAATGCTAACGATTGAAGAATGTGTGTTTTTAGTCGAACAAGTGTTCAAAGCTGGCGGTAAATACACAGTTTCAAAAAAAAAAAAAAATGTTTCAAATGGCTCTGAGCACTATGGGACTTAACATCTGAGGTGATCAGTCCGCTAGAACTTAGAACTACTTAAACCTAACTAACCTAAAGACATTACACACATTCATGCCCGAGGCAGGATTCGAACCTGCGACCGTAGCAGTCACGCGGGTCCGGACTGAAACGAATAGAGCCGCTCGGCCACCGCGGCCGGCATACACAGTTTCAGTTCGTCAAACATTTAATTCAATTTTCCCGGAGACAACACTCCCACATCGCGATACTGTGCGAGATTTGATTAACATATTTCGAAGTACGTGTTCAGTGATAGATGCACCGAGAAGTGGTCGTCCTAGCGTTTTGTGTGAGGATAAACCACTAGATATTTCCGATAAAATGTCTATGAATCCAAACATGTCAGTAAGGAAACTCGCCCAGGAAATCGATGTTAGCGTCGGAACGGCCCACTCAGCTGTAAGGAAAAAATTAGAACTTTTCCCATACAAAGTAAGAGTCGTGCAAGAACTGAAAAATACTGATCATGGCAAGAGACTGCGTTATTATCAATGATTCAAAAATTTCTTTCAAAGAAATGGAAGGGATAGTCTTAATGAAAAACGTTTTTCACTGATGAGGCGTTGTTTCATTTATCCGGGTACATGAACTCGCAAAATTCTCGTATGTGGAGTACTGCAAATCCATTGTGAATTCACGAGGAACCACTTCATTCTGTGAAAATGGGAGTCTGGATTGCAATTTCTAGACGTCGGATTGTGGGTCCTATATTTTTCAACGAAAAAATAAACTCACAACGATAATGCAATGATATTCTGTACTCATTCATAGGAGAACTTGTGTTAAGTGAAATACTGAAAGGTTATTTTCAACAAGATGGTGCAACCGCGCATACAGCTCGCGTTTCAATGCCACTGCTTGCTGATGTTTTTGGTGATCGCATAATTTCACAGGGACTTTGGCCTCCACGATCGCCTGACCTAACACCACCTGACCTGACTTTTTCTTCTGGGGTACAGCGAAAGCAACTGTCTATAAAAACCGTCCAAAATCCACCGATGAATTGAAAACTGCAATATCCACTTTCACTGCTTCTGTTACAGAAGAAATATTACAGCTTGTGTTTGGAAACATGATTAGACGAATTTAATTGTGTATTCAACAACAGGAGGGACACTTTCAACATTTAATGTGGAAATTTGTAAGTACAAATGAATATTCAATAAATTAATAACTTGTATTTCACTGAGTTTCATTTCGGTATATTCACTGCGGCATACGGCACGCGCGGCCAGCAGTCATACGGCACTGCGGAGAGACTTTTTGAACATCCCATGCAGTTATTTAAACTGTGGATTAAAATGACTCTCAACTTTAGTAACTGGCGATAGAGTTATTTCGAGTTTTACTTTATCAAAGTGCTTTGAAAAGATTTGCGTTTGATTTACTTTCAGCATGTGGCAGCCTTCAAAACGAGGCGGACATGGCTTAGTACATAAGCAAGGCCGCAGAAACTTGTCGGTTGGTGGACGCATGTAATTGGAAGATGTCCAGCTGACGCAGCTGCGCGCGGCGTATCGGTGCTAGTGCCACCCGATACCGGCTCAGCAGCTGCGCCCGCCGTCTCAGCACGGAGTGCAACGCCCACGCTCGCCGGAGCCGCCTACTGCTGTTTCGGGTGGCTGGTTCAGCCACACCGGCACTCTCTGAGTACGCATTTCGACTCAGGTTTCCGCGTGGGAAAGTCACATTACCACCTCTATCCACATTCACACCATCCGCACTTCACACGTACGTGAGAAGAAATGCTGTCGCTATGATTTCGTATAAGCTCGATATCCGTGATGCTAATGTCGTGGTCATTACGTTAGATGTACAGGGGCATGCAGTAAGTAAATCAACAGATTTTTATCTCAAAGCAGGTTGGTTTTGCTCAGGATTCCAATACACCACGCTATTCCCCACTCTTCTGTCTACAAAACATTATTTTTCAAAATAATCTTCGTTCAATGCGACGGCCTTAAGCTATCTTCCTGAGGGGGAGGAGGGAGGGGCAGGTCTGTTACCCGCATGCTATTACTCAAATGGTAGTCGTCGGAGCCAACAAGTTGCTGCAGCAATGGCCTCCCCATCATCCAGGTACTGCTTCCCGCATCCAAACTTTATGGTCTTCTGCTAGGCGGCGAGGAATCCAATAGGTACACACCTTTGAGTATCCAACTGGTGTGGACGAGTGGGCCAACACTATCAACAGAGATGTCCAGTTGAGTAGCAAGGTGTTCGAGTGTGATCCGTCGATCACCTCAAATGAGAGTGTCCGGACGTACCAAAATTACAGAAGTCACAAATGCATACGGCTGGCCGGCAAGCGGGAAAGCGGACAGGTTTGCACGACTTGTTGCGGTGATGATAATCACCTCGCCCAAAGATTCACCGTGCTTTTGTTTGCTGCTAGGTCCTCGTAGACATCTGTAAACGCCTGTGAACATATACAATGCTCTGGTTTTCCATCAAAGCAAACTCGGCGACAGCTCTCTGCTTGGAACGCACTTCATCTGCATCATACTCCGCAAGCCACCTAATGGTGTGTGGCAGAGGGTACTTTCGGTACCGCTACCTGATCCCTCCAACCCTGTTCCACTCGCGAATAGTGCGTGGGGAGAATGATTGTCGGTAAGCCTCTGTATTGGCTCTAATTTCTCGGATTTTCTCCTCGTGGTCAATACGCGAGATGTATGTGTGTGTGGGGGGGGGGGGGAGGGGGGGGAGGGGGGGGGGCGTTGTAATATGTCGTCTGACTCCTCCTGAAAAGTGCTGTCCCGAAATTTCAACAGTAAATCTCTCCGTGATGAACAACGCCTCTCTTGTAACGTCTGCCAGTGGAGTTTGGCATCTCCGTAACGCTCTGTCGCCAGCTAAACGGTCCCGTGACGAAATGCGCCGTTCTTCGTTGGATCTTCTCTATCTCCTTTATCAGCCCTACCTTATAGTAATCCCAGGTAGATGAACAATACTCAAGAATCGGGCGAACAAGCGCCTTATAAGCCACTTCTTTCGTGGATGAGTGACATTTCCTTAATATTCTTCCGATGAATCTGAGTCTTGCGTCTGCTTTTCCCACTATCTGTTTTATATGGTGATTCCACTTAAGGTCGCTCTAGATAGTTACGCCTAGATATTTTACGACAGGCGCTGTCTCCAGCTGTATGTCATCAAAAGTCTAGCTGTACAGTAGTGGATTTCTTTTCCTATGTATGCGTCATATGTTACATTTATTTACTTTCAGGGTCAACTGCCAGAGTCTGCACCATTCATCAATTCTCTACAGGTCGTTCTGCAAATTTTTACTATCTTCAGGCGTTGCTTCTTTGGTATAAACAACTGCATCATCTGCGAATAGTCTTAAAGAGCATCCCGCGCTTTCTAGTAGATCATTTACATACATTGTGAACAGCAATGGTCTTATCACATTTCCCTGTGGTACTCCGGATATTACCTTTACCTCTGTCGATTTAGTTCCGCTAAGAGCGACGTGTTGAGTTCTATGTGCAAGAAACACTTGAATCCAATCGCAGGTCTGCTCCGATACTCTGTAAGCTCGTATTGTTCTTAATTAAACGGCAGTACGGGACGGTGTCAAATGCCTCACTGAAACCAAGGAACACGGCATCAACCTGAGCGCCGTTGTCCACTGCGCTGTGGATCTCATGGACGGACAGAGCGAGCTGAGTTTCGCATGATCTCTGTTTGCGGAATCCATGTTGATTTTTATAGAGGAGCTGTTCATTTTCCAAGAACGTCATAATTCTTGGGCATAAAACATGTTCCATAATTCTACAACAGATCGACGTCGACGATATAGGTCTATAATTGTGTGGATCTGTCTTACGGCCTTTCTTAAAAACGGGAATGACATGCGCTTCCGTTAAAGACGCCATTTTGAAGGCTTCATATAGCACCGCCACCTATCGGAGTTTCATCAAACTATAGGGGGCTGAAGCAGGAATAGTACAGGATGTCCCACTACGAAGAGCAAATTTTTCAACTGAAAGTGGCCGAGTAAAAAAATGTGTTTCATTACATATTGAATACCCTTCGCATACTGGACGAAGTTGGCTCACTGGATAGAAAGTTAGTCACACCCTTAACTGAGTACAAAGACCGCTTTGTAACGTGGTAGAACTGGTGCCGTGCGGTCACGTGGCAGTCCATCGCAGACATAACCCTGGTAGTGAAGTAGTGCGTATGTGCCAATCATTTCTATGAGATCAGTATAGTTATATGAGTCGACGTGGAGACATGACAGAATGACAGAAAGGACCTATCATGGTTTGCACACGCCCATTTCCACACCTTGAACGCAGTTAACCCGATTTGTTGGTGTGTCAGCTCGGATTGTCCAGCATTTGTACAAGGCCACTGGTTACAGCGACACATAGAGCTCCAAGCCTTGAATGGGACAAAAACATAAAAACTTAATTCGTTGGGAGTCTTGTTAATCCCTGCCTTGTGAAACATCGAGTCATCTTTGACTGAAGTCGGAAGTGCTACGATTGACCCCTTTCGTGCATGGGGCGCACGACTCGTACAGTACAAGAAGTACGCATGCAACACCTTAGGTACATCTGACTCCTGCACGCCAGAGCACTAAATTGAAATCAGCCACTCTATACGGTATGAAAATGTCAATATTCCGGCGTCGACTTCATCTTTTTTGGGATTCGGTGGTGAAAGAGGCGATCGAAATTCGTTTGGCGAAGAATGTAATCAAAAAAGATAGCAGTTTCATCCTGGATAAATCATAGAATTCGGTGCTTTCTCTAATAAACTCGCAAAGATGTCACCACAGAGCAGCTAATAATGACAAATCGATATCACAGCATGGATCAACCGCGTGGCCACACACACAATCATGACACAACTGCTCATTTTTGTTATGCACTGCGACAGCAGCGCTTCAAGCGGACAGAAAGCTACACTCGTGAATGCGATATCGGATGACTGCGAATAGTATCGTTTAT
The DNA here is from genome assembly GCF_023864345.2 of Schistocerca serialis cubense. Taxonomy (NCBI): domain Eukaryota; kingdom Metazoa; phylum Arthropoda; class Insecta; order Orthoptera; family Acrididae; genus Schistocerca; species Schistocerca serialis. Next base: position 535,763,354 of record NC_064643.1, read on the forward strand.
ATTGATTTGTTACATAGTTTTCAGAATAGAGAACCTATGTAGTGCCATAAAAATCGGCAATAACTAAAAAATTAAATCGTTTTTGTCTTTCTTTGGTTTCCCAAGGACCCTGAGAGATATGAATCGATGCATTACAGTGTAGTTTATTTACCATTCTATAGTATCTACAGGTATTTAATGTGAGATGTGGTTTTCTTTTAACACAAAAAAATTGCTAGTAAGCAGCAGAAGACCTAATCTTTTGCAGAAAGGTCAGTGGTTGCTCATAACCACAAAGTCCGTCCGAACAGGCCTTGGAGGGCCCAAAGGTACCGACCAGCCGCCATGTCATCCTCGGCCCACAGGCGCCACTGGGTGCGGATATGGAGGGGCATGTGGTCAGCACACCACTCTCCCGGCCGTATGTCAGTTTACGAGACCGGAGCCCCTTCTTCTCAGTCAAGTAGCTCCTCAATTTGCCTCACACGGGCGAGTACAACCCGCTTGCCAATAGCGTACGGCAGACCGGATGATCACCCAGCCCAGCCCGACAGCGCTTAACATCGGTGATCTGACGGGAACCAGTGTTACCACTGCGACAAGGCCGTTGGTCTCATAACCACACATCTGCAATTATCTCGCAAACTGCTCGTTTGTGCACCTGTGTTTATATTTACATCTTCTACCAGCTGGGTATTCGATGTTGCCGGGTATGCACTTATTCCAATTCTGTTAGCCCATCTCCCGCTCTCCCTCTCTTGTTAACTATTTGTAGCTGTCAGCGAAACGTCATGAGTGTTGAATTTTGATTAAAAATTTAGATTTCTATTGCTGTCATGTTGAAATTTGCCCCCTTTGTCAAAACACAGCAGACTTTAGACAAAGCAACCTCTCTAACACGTCGTTCAGACGCAACTGCGAGATAATTCAGAAACAGTGCTTTATCACGTTTTTTAAGTGAGGACCAGAGAAAAAGTAATGTTAATACACTACTGGCCATTAAAATTGCTATACCAAGAAGAAATGCAGATGACAAACGGGTATTCATTGGACAAATATATTACACTAGAACTGACATGTGATTACATTTTCACGCAATTTGGGTGCATAGCTCCTGAGAAATCAGTACCCAGAACAACCACCTCTGGCCGTAATAACGGCCTTGATATGCCTGGGCATTGAGTCAAACAAAGCTTGGATAGCGTTTACACGTACAGCTGCCCATGCAGCTTCAACACGATACCACAGTTCATCAAGAGTAGTGACTGGCGTATTGTGACGGGCTAGTTGCTCCGCCACCACTGACCAGACGTTTGCAACTGGTGAGAGATATGGAGAATGTGTTGATCAGGGCAGCAGTCGAACATTTTCTGTATCCAGAAAGGCCCGTACAGGGCCTACAACATGCGGTCGTACATTATCCTGCTGAAGTGTAGGGTTTCGCAGAGATCAAATGAAGTGTAGAGCCATGGGTCGTAACACATCTGAAATGTAACTTCCACTGTTCAAAGTGCCGTCAATGCGAACAAGAGGTGACCGAGACGTGTAACCAATGGCTCCCTATACCATCACGCCGGGTGATACGCCAGTATGGCGATGACGAATACACGCTTCCAATGTGCGTTCATCCCCATTGTCGCCAAACACGGATGCGACCATCGTGATGCTGTAAATAGAACCTGGATTCATCCGAAAAAATCACGTTTTGCCATTCGTGCGCTCAGGTTCGTCGTTGAGTACACCATCGCAGGCGCTCCTGTCTGTGATACAGCGTCAAGGGTAACCGCAGCCATGGTCTCGGAGCTGACAGTCCATGCTGCTGCAAACGTCGTCGAACTGTTCCTGCAGATGGTTGTTGTCTTGCAGACGTACCCATCTGTTGACTCAGGGATCGAGACGTGGCTGCACGACCCGTTACAGCCATGCGGATAATATGCCTGTCATCTCGACTGCTAGTGATACGAGGCCGTTGGGATCCAGCACGGCGTTCCGTATTACCCTCCTGAACCCACCGATTCCATATTCTGCTAACAGTCATTGGATCTCGACCAACGCGAGCAGCAATGTCGCGATACGATAAACCGCAATCGCGATAGGGTGCAATCCGACCTTTATCAAAGTCGGAAACGTGATGGTACGCATTTCTCCTCCTTACACGAGGCATCACAACAACGTTTCACCAGGCAATGCCGGTTAATTGCTCTTTGTGTATGAGAAATCTGTTGGAAACTTTCTTCATGTCAGCACGTTGTAGGTGTCGCCACCGGCGCCAATCTTGTGTGAATGCTCTGAAAAGCTAATCATTTGCATAACATAGCATCTTCTTCCTGTCGGTTAAATTTCGCGTCTGTAGCGCGTCATCCTCGTGGTGTAGCAATTTTAATGGCCAGTAGTGTAATATGCACCAAACGCAACTTTATAGCGACCGCTGTTTTTCATTGCAAACTTCTTTGAATTTTGCCTAGTGTCTTACTTAATTGCAAATATCACAGTAACTATGACCATCAATGAAATGATGGGCACATCATCATGAAGCTGACATATGAAACTATAAGTAACGTAAAAATGATTGTTTCTGTAAAATCGTTTGAGAAAGATGACTGGGCGTCCGCCTCGATTCTATCATCGCAGTGCGTCGCCAACTGGCCGAAAGCGGGCAGACAAACGATGTTGGCCTCTCCTTCCGCCCAGCGCTTCTGACGAAAACTGGTCACTGAGCATCGGCCACGGTATCCTGCGCGGACTCAGACTCTTGCCCACTGCACAGCGCTTGTCGATTTGATGCCTCCTGCCGACTGGGTGGCCAGTACATGTCAGGGTCGAGCGAGTTTGTATGTTTGTAAGCAGAATGCCGAAGCGTCACTTAGTCACCTCGTTGCAACTTTGCTGAAGTATGCTGAATTTTGAACACTGCTTCTTACAGACTGAGTGGTCACGTTTGTGTACCCATACAGGCTTGATGACGAAATGCTGCAATAGTTGATTACTGCAAGCAGAGTCATAACAAAATGGTTCAAATGGCTCTGAGCACTATGGGACTTAACATCTGAGGTCATCAGTCCCCTAACTTAGAACTACTTAAACCTAACTAACCAGCACTGATGCCTAATCCGTACTGAGCTATCCTAAGGACATCACACACATCCATGCCCGAGGCAGGATTCGAACCTGCGACCGTAGCGGTCGCGCGGTTCCAGACTGAAGCGCCTAGAACCGCTCGGCCACAAGGGCCGGCGAGTCATAACAGCAACGAGCGTTTGCACTGGCCAATGCCACTACAACTGCACAACAGCTTAGCCGTTTTTTTCCTCTTTCTTGTCAACAATGTAAAACATGACTATGCTTTCTGCACATGCACATCTGTTACCAGCATAACACAGATATACATCTGACACCCCATTATTCTAAAATTCTCTCTGTCTCGTCGTTCAAATGGCTCTAAGCACTATGGGACTTAACATCCGAGGTCATCAGTCCCCTGGACTTAGAACTACTTAAACCTAACTAACCTAAGGACATCACACACATCCATGTCCGAGGCAGGATTCGAATGTGCGACCGTAGCAGCCGCGTGGTTCCGGACTGAAGCGCCTAGATCCGCTCGACCACAGCGGCCATCTCTCGTAGTCATCGCTTCACACTCTCAAACTGGGAAGCTATTGTATTGGTACCACTAAAAGTACGTGACTCGCATGCGTCACTATTCCAAGACAAATTAAATGAATGGTATCTGGTTTGCAAAAGTAATCTACTCGTCATACACATTGCTACTACTGGACTACTTGACGGAGAAGTCAATGGACTGTGTGAAATAATTGGCCAACATAGCAGAAGATCCGATAACTGGTGGAATATAAATCAAATGACCATAGGTAATAAAAAGAAGTTCATGATGAAGTCTTCATTGTTCCATTTGCTATACCAAGCTGACGCAACATGTGAACTCATGAGCAGCAGATTCAGAACTTCAGCAGAGTGCTGAACAAAGGTAGCGCAGTGGGCTCGCACTAGCGAGGACGCGGCGGTTCAAATCCCCTTCCATCCGTCCAGATTTAGGTTTACAGTTATTTCCCTAAATCGCTTAAAGCCAGTGCCCCGATGGTTTCTTTGAAAGCATACTGCCGTTTTCCTTCCTCATCTTTCCCCGCCCTGACCTTGTGATCCGTCTCTAACGAACTCCTGGTCGACGTCATGTTGGACTCTAACCTCCCTTCCCCTCGGCGCAGTGTATGTTCGATATACAGGGTATAGGCAAAATAATTTGGTGGTAATGGGATGGTTGTGTTTGATGTCAACAACGCAGGTAAGGCCCGTGTCGCGCTGGACTGTGAGTGCTCAGTACGGATTAGGCATCAGTGCTGGTTGTTTACGAGTAGTGCACACCTCGTATCTGCATTCAGAGACCGAGGTCGACGTGCAGTGAAAGACCTAACAGAATTACAAAGAGGGCAGACATGGGGGCCCGATTAGCTGGAGCATCAGTAACCCAGACGGCCAACTTACTGAATGTTTCAAGAGCAACTGTTTCAACAGTCATGACAGCCTACACAAAACATAGAAAGACATCATCGTGTAAACGTAACAGTGGGCGAAAATCACAACTAAATGGCAGAGATCGTCGTAAGGTGACAGGAATTATGTCAAAACAGCACAAAACTGTGATGGTTAAAGCGAGCTCAACAGCCATCTTCCAGACCCCGTATCTGTCGACGCTGTCAGCTGAGATCTCCATAAAGCGTATTTTCATGGACGAGCTGCTATATTGAAACCATTAGTGATGACAACCAACACAAAGAAGTGTAAAACTTGGTGTCATGAGCATACATCCTGAACGCCCGATCAGTGGAAACGCGTTGTATGGTCCGACGAGTCAACGCTTTCGTTATTTCCAACATGGGGCTGGCTTTACACCTAGAGAAAGCCAAAAGAAGCCTACAAGCCTGATTGCTTGATTCCAACGGTTAAACATGGAGGTGAAAGTGTCCTGGTGTGGGCAGCCATGTAATGGTATTCTGCTGGTCCCATCATTACTCCCAAAGGCCGTGTTACAGCCAACGATTATTTGAACATTTTAGGTGATCAGGTGAACTCCACGATTCAAATATTGTTCCCCAACAATGATGCCATATTTCAGGCCGATAATCCACCCATTCACACAGCCAGCCGTGATATGAGGAGCATGCAGCTGAACTGCAGCGTCTTCTCTGGCCAGCACAGTCCCCGGACTTGAACATTATCGAACCATTATGGGCGGTATTGGAGCGCATACTCCAGAGCAAATTTCCGCCTCCCTCGTCACTACAGGAGTTGGAAGAGGTTCTGATCGAAGAGTGGCATAACACTCCACTAGAGACTGAACAATCATTATACGCCAGTATTCCAAGAATAACAGCAGCTGTTTTACAGGCAAATGGGGGTCCAGCTCCTTATTAATAAACCATTCCCAAGTAAGTACGGGTGTCCACATTATTTTGCCTATCTCCTGTAGCTAATGTATGGAGCTAAAGTATGAGGTGTCTCTTCCCAAAAATTATGCAACGCTCTATACAAGCTCTAATTGTATTTGAAAATGAAACTGTTCGTCACACGTCCTATTGTTCTGCCTTATCACTAATTGACTTTCTACTATTCTTCGTAAGTACTAATTACTGTCTAAAAAGTGCAGTCGTCTGCAGTGTCGCAACGACAGTGAAGTGTTAGTTTAAAACTACTGCAAGCGAGGAAATCTTGTCAGTACTGTCGTTAATAGTCCATGTGTTTCATTCTTACTCTACTACTTACCATCAAGGGAAAAAAGAAATCAAATTAAGAAGAAGTATTATTAAAAATTAGTTACAAGTTAAAAACGTTTTGAAACAGAAGCTATTGGCAGCTAACACTAATTTTCCATTTTCGAGACAAAATTGTTGAGACAGTTAAAAAACTCAGTTCCCTTGCAAATAGGCCTACCACGTGTTCCCTACTACAGAGATTTTCTCTTTCAAAGTAATAAGATGCTGCGTGACCGACAAAGTATGGGTTAACAGTCCATGGCTTTAAAAATATGCACAATTTAACTCACCATAAAACTCTTTAACTGAAGAATTAACAATATTGTCAAAATATTTATAACATATTATAGAACACTTCCGTAATGCTCGGACAAATGTCTCCCAGCAACAAAAACAGTAAAATAAGTCGGAAACTGCTTATGGCGGCCTGAAGTGCGCATTCCTTCATATGTTTCTAAGATCGCTCACTTGATTGAAAGACCGACCAGTAAACATGTTTTCGTAGGTACACTTTCTGCTAATCAAAGTATTTTATTCGATTACTGTATTAAAGGCCGTAAAATTTTGATAAATATAACATTTTCGGACGTGAAATACAGACAAGCAACTCGCTCTAAAGTGTGGTTCCGTTCGTTCCAGTGCCCAATCTATTATTAAGAAATTGCTTTCTGCCCGCTGTAGGGCTATTCCAACCAAACAGGTCCTCTTGGTTTCAATAAAATAAATTACTATGGCGTACGAGAGTGGATTGAGAAATGTGGTAAATTTCTTCAAACCAGAGGCAAATTTTGTGAAGCTGTATGACTTTTAGTATGACTCGTGTAATAGTTTTGTTCATCTTTCCAAACAGGCGTTCAGTTTATTATAAGTGGTAGGTGTCCCAAGTTTCGTAGAAATACACTCCTGGAAATTGAAATAAGAACACCGTGAATTCATTGTCCCAGGAAGGGGAAACTTTATTGACACATTCCTGGGGTCAGATACATCACATGATCACACTGACAGAACCACAGGCACATAGACACAGTCAACAGAGCATGCACAATGTCGGCACTAGTACAGTGTATATCCACCTTTCGCAGCAATGCAGGCTGCTATTCTCCCATGGAGACGATCGTAGAGATGCTGGATGTAGTCCTGTGGAACGGCTTGCCATGCCATTTCCACCTGGCGCCTCAGTTGGACCAGCGTTCGTGCTGGACGTGCAGACCGCGTGAGACGACGCTTCATCCAGTCCCAAACATGCTCAATGGGGGACAGATCCGGAGATCTTGCTGGCCAGGGTAGTTGACTTACACCTTCTAGAGCACGTTGGGTGGCACGGGATACATGCGGACGTGCATTGTCCTGTTGGAACAGCAAGTTCCCTTGCCGGTCTAGGAATGGTAGAACGATGGGTTCGATGACGGTTTGGATGTACCGTGCACTATTCAGTGTCCCCTCGACGATCACCAGTGATGTACGGCCAGTGTAGGAGATCGCTCCCCACACCATGATGCCGGGTGTTGGCCCTGTGTGCCTCGCTCGTATGCAGTCCTGATTGTGGCGCTCACCTGCACGGCGCCAAACACGCATACGACCATCATTGGCACCAAGGCAGAAGCGACTCTCATCGCTGAAGACGACACGTCTCCATTCGTCCCTCCATTCACGCCTGTCGCGACACCACTGGAGGCGGGCTGCACGATGTTGGGGCGTGAGCGGAAGACGGCCTAACGGTTGTCGGGACCGTAGCCCAGCTTCATGGAGACAGTTGCGAATGGTCCTCGCCGATACCCCAGGAGCAACAGTGTCCCTAATTTGCTGGGAAGTGGCGGTGCGGTCCCCTACGGCACTGCGTAGGATCCTACGGTCTTGGCGTGCATCCGTGCGTCGCTGCGGTCCGGTCCCAGGTCGACGGGCACGTGCACCTTCCGCCGACCACTGGCGACAACATCGATGTACTGTGGAGACCTCACGCCCCACGTGTTGAGCAATTCGGCGGTACGTCCACCCGGCCTCCCGCATGCCCACTATACGCCCTCGCTCAAAGTCCGTCAACTGCACATAGGGTTCACGTCCACGCTGTCGCAGCATGCTACCAGTGTTAAAGACTGCGATGGAGCTCCGTATGCCACGGCAAACTGGCTGACACTGACGGCGGCGGTGCACAAATGCTGCGCAGCTAGCGCCATTCGACGGCCAACACCGCGGTTCCTGGTGTGTCCGCTGTGCCGTGCGTGTGATCATTGCTTGTACAGCCCTCTCGCAGTGTCCGGAGCAAGTATGGTGGGTCTGACACACCGGTGTCAATGTGTTCTTTTTTCCATTTCCAGGAGTGTAGATAAATTCTAGTATCGTGCGCTGATGTATATTTTTATTCAATAAAGCGAGCAGCGGTCTCAGATATAAAGTGAGATGAGTGGAGCTCATGGCGATATAGCACTGGCATTCAAGGCTATTTATTGATACACAAACGAACTGGAACACAATCACACAGAACCACTGCAGCTCTGACACATTCTGGACATCTGATTGGAGTTCCTCTGCAGATACGACCCATACGATACAGGGCATAGAAGAACAAGATCGTTACATTAACATTTGTTAGACTGTTTGGATGACTGTTATTTCATGTCAGCTGGTATGAATCTCCGCAAAAGGAAAAGGAACAAAACTGTTTACTCTAGAAGAAAAAAAAAAGAACTCAGTTGACAGCGTACAAAATTGTATTCCGCAATGTCAATGTATAGCTGGAAGGACAAATAGCACTAACACGTGACTTTGTGTGAAACTAGAACCAGAAATGCCGCCAAAAGAGTGGGTTAAAGCCAATAGTAAATATCTGAAACCGTTACGTCGGCTGGAAAAGTGACGGAAATCCATTCTGCGCCCGTCTGGACAATATCACGGTTTCCCACCTGTCAAAGGGAAAAACCGTGCAAGATTTTATTATGCGACACTATTCAATCGTCCGTGCAGTGAATTGAATTAGAAGCAAGTATAAGTGCTCAAGCCCCAGAATGATGCACGTTCTGACACAATGGCGGTTACGACGGCGAAACGGCACTTGGTAGGCTTCTAAACAATTTTCCAACTAACCTAGTCCCCAGACTTGGTCATACGTGCTCTATTTCTGTTTATAATCTCTCAAAAATGAATCGAGGGGAAAAATTTCTTAAACGGAAGGGATCATTTGTCATCTGAATGAGCTGGAAACGAATTTATATTTTAGGTAATAAAAAAAGTTCTGAACTATGCTTCGATGAAAATGGAGCTTAATTGTAGAAAGAAAACTGTGTTTTGTTACTTACTAAGTCTTTTATCCAAACTCATCAATCTACCATCGTCTTTATTCGTACGAGACCAATTTTTTTATTACTGAGAAAAATGCCCTCACACTGATCATTTACGCACAAGTTTAAGCAAGTATCACGAGTTTAAATCTCTGATATAATCTGTTATAGTTTTCGTTGTCTTCGCGAACGTAATAGTGTTGAATTTTTTACATCCTTGTCCGTGCTGCACACATTTCACTTTTCAGTTGTTTCGTGGAATTTGTTGTTGATACGAATTTTATGATGAGTCCAATGTACTGAGAGTCTCGTCGTTACATGTCTGTGGTTCTTTGGTTCAGCTCTCTGCAGCATGGCCGGTGGGTTGTAGAATCCTATATCTATCTCCGTCTTCTTCCGGTCCACGATGTTTATCAGTTCGTGATAGCTCCTGTGGAAGGTAGCCAGTGTTGTAATCTGATGTCCACTATTAAATAAGTCTCTTTCATGAATTCATTTGTAAGTCGGGATGGAGCTGTTTTTCCCACTCCTTTCATCCGTTTCATGAACAGCGCCTTGTCTTTTTCTACTCTTCTTCATATCGACAATCTTAAGTTTTCCCCATTTGTTTTGTATTCCATACGTTATATCTGCGCCTTCGCCGCTTTGTATAGTGTCATCGCAAGGTTGGTTGATAGATTCGTTGCGTTCGGTATATTGCATGAAGTTTTGATGGCTACAGCTCTTCTTTCCCGAATTTGTTGCTGTTGTCTGTAACGCAGTTCCCAGGTATTTATACCACGATTGAAGTGCAGCTACTCACAGGGGCCCAGGGGTGTGATTACCGTATGGCAGCGACACGTGGTAGATATTCTGATGCGTTAATGCGGAACCGATTTATGCTGGGAAAAAAAAATTAGTTCAAATTTTGGTCACTAGGTGCAAATCTGGCACTGTGAATGCAACAAAGACGTACAGAAATGTTGCTATACGTAATGGATTAGGAACGGGACGTGGGCGGGAAAGGTCAAACAATTGAGACAGACAGCCGGCCGGGGTGGCCGAGCGATTGTAGGCGCTACAGTTTGGAATCGCGAGACCGCTACGGTCGCAGGTTCGAATCCTGCCTCGGGCATGGATGTGTGTGATGTCCTTAGGTTGGTTAGGTTTAAGTAGTTCCAAGTTCTAGGGGACTGATGACCTCAGATGTTAAGTCCCATAGTGCTCAGAGCCATTTGAACCATTTTTTGAGAAAACCATAACGTTGATTCTATTACACTATTGGCCATTAAAACTGATACACTACGAAGATGACGTGCTACAGACGCGAAATTTAACCGACAGGAAGAAGATGCTGTGATATGCAAATGATTAGCTTTTCAGAGCATTCACACAAGGGTGGCGCCGATGGCGGCACCTACAACGTGCTGACATGAGGAAAGTTTCCAACCGATTTCTCATACACAAACAGCAGTTGACCGGCGTTGCCTGGTGAAACGTTGGTGTGATGACTCGTGCAAGGAGGAGAATTGCGTACCATCGCGTTTCCGACTTTGATAAAGATCGGATTGTAGCCTATCGCGATTGCGGTTTATCGTATCGCGACAGTGCTGCTCGCGTTCGTCGAGATCCAATGACTGTTAGCAGAATATGAAATCAGTGGGTTCAGGGGGGTAATACGGAACGCCGTGCTGGATACCAACGGCCTCGTATCACTAGCAGTCGAGATGATAGGCATCTTATACGTATGGCTGTAACGGATCGTGCAGGCACGTCTCGATTTCTGAGTCAGCAGATGGAGACGTTTGCAAGACAACAACCATCTGCACGAACAGTTCGACGACGTTTGCAGCAGCATGGACTATCAGCTCGGAGACCGTGACTGCGGTTACCCTTGAAGCTGCATCATACACAGGGGCGCCTGCGATGGTGTACTCAATAACGAACCTGGGTGCACGAATGGCAACTTTTTTCGGATGAATACAGGTTCTGTTTACAGCATCATGATGGTCGCATCCGTGTTTGGCGACATCGCGGTGAATGCACATTGGAAGCGTGTATTAGTCATCGCCATACTGGCGTATCACCCGGCGTGATGGTATGGGGTACCGTCACCTCTTGTTCGCATTAACGGCACTTTGAACTGTGGACGTTACATTTCAGATGTGTTACGAGCCGTGGCTCTACCCTGCATTCGATCCCTGCGAAACCCTACATTTAAGCAAGAGAATGCACGACCGCATGTTGTAGGTCCTGTACGGGCCTTTCTGGATACAGAAAATGTTCGACTGCTACCCTGGCCAGCACATTCTCCAGATCTCTCACCAATTGAAAACGTCTGGTCAATGGTGGCCGAACAACTGGCTCGTCACAATACGCCAGTCAGTACTCTTGATGAACTGTGGTATCGTGTCGAAGCTGCATGGGCAGCTGTACCTGTACTCGTTATCCAAGCTCTGTTTGACTCAATGCCCAGGCGTATGAAGGCCGTTAATACGGGTACTGATTTCTAAGAATCTATGCACCCAAACTGCGTGAAAATGTAATCACATGTCAGTTCTAGTGTAATATATTTGTCCAATGAATACCCGTTTATCATCTGGATTTCTTCTTGGTGTAGCAATTTTAATGGCCAGTAGTGTATTACTTGCGCTAACACACTTAGTCCAATATGAGCACTGAACACGTCGACGAGGTGCTGCACAGCGCCAGATATGCACCTGGTGGCCAAAGTTGAAATTAATCTTTTGCCACCGTAAATCGGTTAGCCATTAACGCACTAGCATATCTACCATGTTTCGTCGCCATACGATAACTACAGCCCACACTGGACCTTCGCGAATAGCTGCTTTTTAATTACAACCGTCCGGTATTTCGCTGCTATTTGTATCGGTTCATGGTATAGAGTCATAAAATATTTGGGTGATATTTTTCCTGCCTACCTGAATGTCATGTGAAGTACCTTCTCTTGCTTTATTTTTGGATCTTTTCCGTTGCCAAGTTTCAGGTCACCGTAGTGCCTTCTGTACTTAATGCTAATTCTATGTGATCTTCGTAGAGAAACATTCTTGATTTTGGGCCTTCCGGGGTTATGTTTATCACATCCACTGTATAGATGTCGAACAGTTTTGGATTCGTGGGGTCTACTTGGAGAATTTCATTCGTTTGTACAATTTCACTGAAATTTCCAACACTGTCATTTACCTGAATCGAATTTCAGTAAAGGCGTGACTCCGTTGTTCTCACAGCCCAATTTCCCGTTCTGCTGTAACAAATGGTCTGCGTACTATTGTGTTGTAGAAATATTGCCTGAAGTACCGTTAATTGGAGTGAGCCTGCAGGAGCTGTAACAAGGCGCTTCCTTTGGTGAACAGCAGAGCAGAGGAACAGACCAAAGCGACAAGTGGCCGTGGCGTGCGAGCCGGCAGGCGGCCACCCGCGGCGCCGATGAGTGGCGTTTCGCAACGCTTCCTGCTCCCCGCCCACATCCTGGTTCCCTCCTGAGCCTCGCAACACCTCGCTGCTCCAGACGGCCTGGTCAGTGGCGTCTCGCAACGTGTGTTGTTTGCGCTGTTAATACACTACCGGCCATTACACTTCCTACACCAAGAAAAAATACAGATGATAAACGGTTGTTCATTGGACAAATATATTATACTAAAACTGACATGTGATTACATTTTCACGCAATTTGGGTGCATAGATCGTGAGAAATCAGTACCCACAACAACCACCTCTGGCCACAATAACGACCTTGATACTCCTGGACATTGAGTGAAACAGAGCTTGGATGGCGTGTACAGGTACAGCTGCCCATGCAGCTTCGACACGATACCACAGTTCATCAAGAGTAGTGACTGGCGTATTGTAACGAGCCATTTGCTCGGCCACCATTGACCAGACGTTTTCAATTGGTGAGAGATCTGGAGAATGCGCCGGCCAGGGCAGCAGTCGAACATTTTCTGTATCCAGAAAGGCGCGTACAGGACCTGCAACATGCGGTCGTGCATTCTCTTGCTGAAATGTAGGGTTTCGCAGGGATCGAATGCAGGGTAGAGCCACGGGTCGTAACACATCTGAAATGTAACGTCCACAGTTCAAAGAGCCGTCAATGAGAAGAAAAGGTGACCGAGACGTGTAACCAATGGCACCCCATACCATCACGCCGCGTGATACACCGGTATGGCGATGATGATACACGCTTCCAATGTGCGTTCACCGCGATGTCGCCAAACACGGATGCGACCATCATGATGCTGTAAACAGAACCTGTATTCATCCGAAAAAATGACGTTTTTCCATTCGTGCACCCAGGTTCGTCGTTGAGTACACCATCGCAGGCGCTCCTGTCTGTGATGCAGCGTCAAGGGTAACCGCAGCCACGGTCTCCGAGCTGATAGTCCGTGCTGCTGCAAACGTCGTCGAACTGTTCGTGCAGATGGTTGTTGTCTTGCAAACGTCTCCATCTGTTGACTCAGAAATAGAGACGTGGCTGCACGATCCGTTACAGCCATGCGGATAAGATGCCTGTCATCTCGACTGCTAGTGATACGAGGCCGTTGGGATCCAGCACGGCGTTCCGTATTACCCTCCTGAACCCACCGATTCCATATTCTGCTAACAGTCATTGGATCTCGACCAACGCGAGCAGCAATGTCGCGATACGATACACCGCAATCGCGATAGGCTACACCCCGACCTTTATCAAAGTCGGAAACGTGATGGTACGCAATTCTCCTCCTTACACGAGGCATCACAACAACGTTTCACCAGGCAACGCCGGTCAACTGCTGTCTGTGTGTGAGATATCGGTTGGGAACTTTCCTCATGTCAGCACGTTGTAGGTGTCGCCACCGGCGTCAACCTTGTGTGAATGCTCTGAAAAGCTAATCATTTACATATCACAGCATCTTTTCCTGTCGGTTAAATTTCGCGTCTGTAGCACGTCGTCTTCGTGGTGTAGCAATTTTAATGGCCAGTAGTATACTTGTCAGCAGCGCAAAGTGGGGTTCCAAAAGCTTCAAATAATAGTACAGGATGGAGCAGAGGAAACTCATGTTTTTCGCTATTGAATGACTGGGACACGGGTTGATGAAAATAATAAAAATAAGCATTAGGTGATAGATGTTTTAATGCAGTTTTGAAATATACATACTTTAATTAGGTTCGAAAAATAATGTCTTGGAGATGACATCCTTCTTGCTGCATACAAATTTGGATCCTCTCCCGAAAGTTACGCATAGCTCTCTCCAACATTTCATTCGGTAGGGCTGCAGTTTCATGACGAATGGAATTCTTCAGGTCATCGATTGTGCGGGGCATATTCATGAAGACTTTTGATTTTAAATATCTCCACAAAAAGAAATCACATATCGACAAATCTGGTGAGCGAGGGCCCCAATAAACATTACCATATCTCGAAATAACACGTCTGGGGAACATTTGTCGAACCACTTCCATTGATGCTCTCGCCGTGTGAGCTGTGACACCGTCGTGCTGAAACCATATTTCCTTCATGTTCACTGGACGCCTTTCAAGTTCTGGACGAAGAAAGCTGTTTAACGTTTTAATGTAGCGCGCTGATGTAACAGTAACTGCAGTTCCTTCCTCTTCAAAAAAATAGGGTCCAACAATCCCCATCTTTGAAATGTACCACCACACTATTACTTTTAAACTGTGGAGAGGTCCTTGGTAATTCATGTGGGTTCTCCGACGCCCAATACCGACAATTTTGAACATTGTCGTAACAGTCTACATGAAAATGAGCTTCATCACTCATGAAGACCGTAGATCCGCATTTTCCGTAAGAATTTCGTCTATTACTCGACAAAACTCTGTGCACTGCGCAAAATCCCCTTCAATAAGCTGCTGGCCGATCGTTAACTTGTACAGGTGAAACTTGAGATCATAATGTGAAGCGAGCGACGTGGCATACCCAGCGCTACAGCCTGTCGTCTGGCCGATCGTTTCGGACTAGCAAGAACTGCCGTTCTCACTCGGTCTACATTTTCCGGAGTACGAACTGAATGGGGAAGATCAGGTGTTTTCTTTTTCATCACAGATCCAGTACTTCTAAACGCTGCAACCCATCGGAGTACAGTATTTCGATCAGGCACTGCACGTCGACGTCCAACTGTAAAATTTTGACGGAAAAAACGTTGCACTGTTACTACGGAATCATTGTTTCGAAAGTACTGCTCGACAACGAACACACGAGGCTCTACGCTCCATAGCGACTCCAACTGCATTGTATGGGCAGTCTGCCAGCATTCATTCACGGCCAATACCCCCTTTCTTCTCCGCATACTAGCGGTTCAAAAAAACATGTGTTTCCTCTGCTCCACCCTGTACAATGATTGCGGATGAGTAGAAACTTTTAAGGATATACGTACACTATTTGAGCAAAAGTCTCAGTACATCCCTATATAATGCGGAACTGACCACTAGATGTCCCGAGAGGGCAACCCGTTAGTACAAAATGAGGCGGTGAGTGTGGCGTTGAACAGAATGTGTCGGTCAGGAGAGGTCACTGACTTCGAACGAGGACTATTGATCGAATGTCACCGGACTGACAAATCCGTCA
The DNA here is from genome assembly GCF_023864345.2 of Schistocerca serialis cubense. Classification (NCBI taxonomy): domain Eukaryota; kingdom Metazoa; phylum Arthropoda; class Insecta; order Orthoptera; family Acrididae; genus Schistocerca; species Schistocerca serialis. The sequence continues at coordinate 535,778,941 of NC_064643.1, forward strand.
ACCGTTCTAAAACCGTCCACGTCGACTGCGGTGGTGTGATTGTGAAGTGGGAACGCGAAGAAACAACCCCAGCTAAAGCCAAGACCAAGCAGACCTCATGTACATGACAGGGACCGCCGAACATTGCGGAAGACGGTTGTAAAAAATAGCATGAAATCACCGGTAGGGACCACTCGTGAGTTCCAAAGTGCTAGGAGCGTCCAGCCAGCACAGCGACTATGCCCAGGGCGTTAAAAAGTACGAATGCAATGGTCGAGCACACAACTCTAAACTCAGTGTTAAGCGACGCTTGAGGCGGTTGCAAAGAGCGGCGCCACTGGGCAGTGGATACCCGGAAACGGTTGATTTGGAGTGACGGATCATACTATACCGTATGGCAATCCGTTGCAAGGATTTGGGTTGGGCGAAGGTCTCGAGAACGTTAGCTGCCATCATGTATAGTACCAATGCTGAAGTATACACTATATGTGATCAAAAGATCCAGACATCTGGCTGAAAATGACTCACAATTTCGTGGCGCCCTCCATCGGTAATGCTGGAATTCAATATGGTGTTGATCCACCCTTAGCCTTGATGACAGCTTCCTCTCTCGCAGGCATACGTTCAATCAGGTGCTGGAAGGTTTCTTGCGGAATGGCAGCCCATTCTTCACGGAGTGCTGCACTGAGGAGAGGTATCGATGTCGGTCGGTGAGGCCTGGCACGAAATCGGCGTTCCAAAACATCCCAAAGGTGTTTTATAAGATTCACGTCAGGACTCTGTGCAGGTCAGTCCATTACACGGATGTTATTTTCGTGTAACCACTCCGCCACAGGCCGTGCATTATGAACAGCTGCTCCACCGTGTTCAAATATGCAATCGCCATACCCGAATCGTTCTTCAACAGTGGGAAACAAGAAGGTGCTTAAAACATCAATGTAGGCCTGTGCTGTGATAGTGCCACACAAAACAACAAGGGGTGCAAGCCCCTCCATGAAAAACACTACCACACCATAACACCACTACCTCCGAATTTTACTGTTGGCACTACACACGCTGGCAGATGACGTTCACCGGGCATTCGCCACACCCACGCCCTGCCATCGGATCGCCACATTGCGTACCGTAATTCGCCACTCCACACAACGTTTTTCCACTGTTCAATCGTCCAATGTTTACGCTCCTTACACCAAGCGAGGCGTCGTTTGGCATATACCAGCGTGATGTGTGGCTTATGAGCAGCCACTAGACCATGAAATCCAAGTTTTCTCATCTCCCGCCTAACTGTCATAGTACTTGCAGTGTATCCTGATGCAGTTTGGAATTCCTGTGTGATGATCTGGATAGACGTCTGCCTATTACACATTACGACCCTCTTCAACTGTCGGCGGTCAACAGACAAGGTCGGGCTGTAACCTTTTGCGCTGTACGTGTCCCTTCACGTTTACACTTCACTATCAAATCGGAAGCAGTGGACCCAGGGATGTTTAGGACTGTGGAAATGTCGTGTACAGACGTATGACACAAGTTACATCCAATCAGCTGACCACGTTCGAAGTCAGTCGGGCGCCCCATTGTGCTCTCTCACGATGTCTAATGACTACTGAGGTCGCTGATATGGAGTACCTGGCAGTAGGTGGCAGCACGATGCGCCTAATATGGAAAACGTATGTTTTTGGGGGTGTCGTGATAGTTTTGATCACATAGTGTAGAGGTGGTGTTGTAACGGTAATGGGATTCTTTCCCTGGTTAAGTATGGTCGTCTTACCGCGCTGAATAAAACCTAAATGCGGTGAAATATTGACATTTTTTACCACAGTGCGTACTCCGTTCAGCAGAGGAACTGTTCGCAGATGATGACTGCATCAGCATAACAGTACACCGTGTCATAATGCAGTGTCTCTGGGGCAGTGGTGTGTGGACAATAACGTTTCTGAAATGGACTGGCCTGCTCAGAGCCCTGACCTGAAAACCCTACGGAACACCTTTGACCTTTGTTCCATAAAAACACGGGAAAACTGCCGGATATCAGTAACGTCCTGCCACGATATTTCGGCGCAGAGTCTTCTGGCCATCTTCAGGTGAGTGCCACTGTAGTAGTACTACTACAGTGGCACTCACCTGAAGATGGCCAGAAGACTCTGCGCCGAAATATCGTGGCAGGACGTTACTGATATCCGGCAGTTCTCCCGTGTTTTTATGGAACAATCAGTACGCCGGGAAAGCTTTAAACATCACACCTTTGAGCTTTGTTAGAAAGTCGACTTCGCTCCGTATTCCAGCGACCAACATCATCATTTCTGGTTTCGGCTGTTGACGAAGAAAGGGCTGCCATTCCTCTGGAGGTATTCACACACATCATGTGAAGCCTCCCCAACAGAGTTCAAGCTGTCAGAAAAGCGAAGGGTAGACACGCCCTAGTTTAATGTCCACTACTAGGTTTCCGGAAACTTTTGAGCAGATACTGTATAAATACAAGGATTTTGAACACATTATACCAAATGAAACGTAATAGCTAGACTGATCAACAATTGTTTTCACTTTCAAGAACAGTATAACTGTTTCTGGAAAGTAATTTTCCCCTGAATTCTGAAATTATTTTGACACTCCTGTAGTGGCGTCGATAGGTGTTTACAGCAACCTGGGTATTATATGCATCTGGTAAATTGACGCGCTCTCGCAAGAACACTTCTCAATGAAAATACCAAGAAGGCTCTCAGTACACAAAGATATCAAAGAAATGAGTAAGTTAAGAGTAAAGAAAATTAAAGAATCGTACCTAAAATATTTGCTTCCAGATTTCCTGCGATACTTTTCCCCGTGAATGTCGCTATATCGCTTTTCCATTTGAGAAATGTCATTGCGAAACCTTTCTCTATGTTCTTCACTAACTGTGATCCACGATCATACAAAAAATGTCCTTTAAGTGACATGTTACAGCCCGTAAGATGTTATGATCTCAGTCGTTCTTGTACAATATCGCGATAGTTATCTTCCCTACGATTGGCAAAAATGTCTTGCAGTCACTTGTGAAAGACAAAGATGCCATTCTTTCAGCATCACCCACCAAAAAAAAATTGTTGATCAGACATTAATTCCCTAATTTCGCTCCTACGGATTCTCTTTTTTTTCCCCCTAGGAACCTCTCTCGCAAGTGGCTTAATCTATGTCAACTTTTCTACGTGGTTTTCATAACGTTTTTGACGAGATGCAATTTAATGTGTAACGGAGGTAGATGCACATTTTTGGTGCCATCAAGAGGAACGTTCACCACATTCTTCTGTCCAGGCAGTAGTTCATTCAGAGCAAGCCAATTTTTATCATAATAGTGTTTTTTCTGTTTCTGTTGTTCCACTCTCATTGAAAGCAGCAGTGCTTTGTGTACCCTAGGTGCATGCCGAGAAGAATTACAAATTTCTTTGAGATCTCCACAGATACGCCATTCGTATTTCTCGTGCTGGATAAGTACGAGTAGCAGTTTAAATTCTCATATGTCTCGTTCGACAAACTGCAGGAGCAGTTGGAACAGAAGTAAATTTGTTCCCATGCATGTTCTTCACTACACTCGTCTCCACTCTTTTTGACAGTTCTTCGCTGTGACATACAGGCCTTATATCAGACGATAAATTAGGATATTGCACAGATATCCTTGTGTTCAAGGTAGTTCCATCTATTTTTGGCAGACAAAAATAACAGTTCATTGTGTGGTCTATTGGTTGCCTTCAAATCATGGGAACAGTAAAGGACATGTGATGTGATCCTTTCAACCAGCCAACTCGAAAATAGTACACAACAAGAAGCATATGTGAAGGCCCAGTTTTAGTTATGGTCGCCTAATAAATAAAGTTCGTAGCATTTCTGTACGAGAGTAAGTCTGCGTTTTTGCAATTTTAGAGTTAACCCTTCACAGATATAACGAAACGAATTGCACCATCTACATGGACATCTATACGCTACAAACCGCTGCGAAGTGCACGTCAGAGGGTACGTCCCATTGTACCAGTTATTAGGGTTCCTTCCTATTCCATTCACGTATGGAGGGCGTGAAGAATGAATGTTCAAATGCGTCATTGTGTGCTGTAATTAAGCTAATCTTCCCTTGCGATCCCTGTGGGATCGATACAAGGAGGGTTCTAGTATATTTCTTGATTCATCACTTAAAGTTAGTTCTAGAAACTTTCTATGTAGGGTTTCACGGAATAATTTGCGTCTATCTTCAAGCGTTGCCAGTTCAGTTCTTTCAACATCTTCCTGACACTCTTCCAAGGGTCAAACAAGCCTGTTGCAATTAGTGCTGCCCTTCTCTGTATATGCTCAATATCCCCTGTTCATCCTATCTTGTACGGGTGCCATACATTCGAGCAATATTCTAGAATGGGTTGCACAAGTACTTTGTAAGCAGTCTCCTTTGTAGACTGATTGCGTTTCCTCACTCTTCTACCAGTCTCCCGCAATCTACCATCTACTTTAACCACTACTGAGTCTATGTGATCATTCCATTTCTTATCCCTACGAAGTGTTACACCCAGGTATTTGTATGAGTTGGCCGATTCCAACAGCGACTCATTGATATTACAGTCATATATAGAGACAAGATATTTCTTCTTCTGAGATAACACAAAACACAAACCAATATTCTTTACGAACTTAGAACAGCTAGTAGTCATTTCTTAAAACTGTCACAACTCTAAGTGATTCTACGTGTTGAAGCATGACTTCCTGCAGTGCTTCATTTCCTAGAGGTAGGTTTCTGAAATGAGGTTCCTATTTGCCAATTCCTTGTACGTACTTTAACTGTTGAAATGTGCAGGATATTTATGTTAAGACACAGAAGGATAGCTAATATGCAACGTTCTCCACTTAAATACGCTGGGGGAAGGAGGTGTTTTTCTGCTGTGTGCCAGGGCACGTGTGTATGTGAGGGAACGAAAGGGCGGATGTAGTATCCAAGGAGGCGTGTCGTGATCCTCAGATACTTCACTGTGCCATCCCCCAGTAGGCTGTAGCCTCATTGTTGAGGTACTGAGTCATGCACCGATGGGAAGACGAGTGGATCGACTTGACAGACAAAAAACTGCGTCTGATAAAGTTCAGAACTCGGCCGTGGCGTACCTCTTTCCAGCCACGCAGACGGGATGTCATTCTCACTCGTCTTCGCAAAGGACACGGCCCTCTGTCTTCTGGCTTCTTCCTTCGGCGTCAGGACTCTCCAATGTGTGCTGCTTGTGGCAGGACAGATCACAGCTATCCACATTTTAATAGACTGTATTTCGTATTCAGACAAGGGGACAGAAGCTAATTTGTCAACCGATTTGTCCTCTATTTTAAATCACAAGGACACAAATGTGGTATGTCTTTTCAAGTTGTTCCCTAAACTTGAAATGCGAACATTTTAGCTTAGGATTTACCGTGGCTGTTACTGATACCGAATGCAACAATACGTTTACTGTTACCTGGGAGTGTTTACTTACAGCCACATGGCGTTTCGGATGTTTAAATCTGCATCATCATGTGGTTTTACATGTGTTTGTACGACATGTGTCTTTTGTGTTGCGACTTTGGGGTAACCAGTGGCACTGTCTAGTGGAGAAACAAAAACACCATTTCAGAATATGTTTTGGAACGGTTTTTGCCTCAGAACTAAAAGTTTATCCAAATGTCAAAATAAAACCAATAATATAGGATATCTCCAGTGGTCACAGGCGCCTTTTTCTGTCGTAATACCTGCCATGTGAACACACATAGTTTGTAAACAAAGATGGTGACTGGAAACTAGTAGGTTGAAACAACATAGAGCAAACCAGAGACATTATCTCGAAGTACGGAGAATAAATATCGAAACAACACTATTATTTCGGAATAAGTTTTAAAGGGTTGTGGAGACCTTTGAATGAGTTGATGAATACGTGCATCAAAATAAACATTTCAAATTGTATACAAATCCTTTTCTGTCAAGTTTATATGGCTCAAATTTCTTACTCGTTCATATAATCAGGTGACATATTGCAAACAAATGGTTCAAATGGCTCTGAGCATTATGGGACTTAACTTCTAAGGTCATTAGTCCCCTAGAACTTAGAACTACTTAAACCTATCTAACCTAAGGGCATCACACACATCCATGCCCGAGGCAGGATTCGAACCAGACTGTAGCACCTAGAACCGCTCGGCCACCCCAGCCGGCACATTGCAAACCTGAAGTACAATATTTATGTTGCTAACAGTGGTAAAATTATACGTAAGTAACAACTATGGCTGGGATGTAACAATTTTATGAAAAGGATAGTTGCTACTAACCATAGAGCGGAGATTCTGAGTCGCAGATAGGCACAACAAAGAGACTGTCGCAAGATAAGCTTTCGACCAACAAGGCCTTTGTAAAAAATAGACAACAGGCACACACACACACACACACACACACACACACACACACACACACACACACACACACACACACACATGCAAACGCAACTCACACACACATGACCACAGTCTCTGGCTTCAGCTTCCAGAGACTGTAATCATATGAGTGTGTGTTCCGTTTGCGGCAGGACTTTACCTCATTGGCAACGTCTTGTGGGAGGAGCCGTACAGTCTGTTCCGCTCTACAAATAGTGACCATAAAAAGTAAACTAAGAACCAAAATTAAATCCTCCCGTCATTCCTCAGATCAGTTCTTTCCTTAGCTGCCATGGGCTATTAACACATTCCCTATTGAAACAAGAGAGAACCGCAGACGAAAAGAGATGACAGTTATACAAACAATATTTCTTACTGAAGCCAGTGATGGCACGTAACCAGACGTTCGCAGGTGCCTCCTAAAGGGCTAAACCCTTGTTTACTGGGAAGTTTTTGGTTTTATCGTCGTACCTTTTACGCAGGCAGTTTTCGCAGCTAATTGTGATACATCTTGTATTTTATTTGTAAGACGTTAAATAAAAGATAGCTGACTGTAACCGGTTTCGCTCAGATGTCATTTAATAACAGCAAAGAAAAAAAATGTGATTTTATCATATGTGCCTTTTGCGTCACCAGCACCAACACCCATAAGCAATGGTACCTTATGTCCGATGTATTGGACAGCTTTTCGGAAGGACCATCCAGCCTCATATGAGCCAACAACACAACCTCTCCCAAATACAGTACTTGCAAAAACTGTCTTCGATCGCGCGTTACTGACATGCCCTTATTGTTTGCTAACCAGTATGATCACTCTTTCGGCAAGTAAAATTCAGTTTCTATGGGCTCAGCATTCTCATCTCCGTAAGGGATTCTTATCACCAGTACCCCATGTGTATACAGAGCTTTCTTTCGTTATGTGCAGTTTTAATTTCCGACTCGTACTATCACCACTGGTGTTTTCCTCTGGTAATACAGAGCTATTCTCCTTTATTTTATTATTAGACCTATATGTTTTCTGCAGAATGACTTCTCACCTGTTGTATTTATCAGCCCTTCATATTATTGACCTGTGTTCTTAAACATTATGGCTTAATACCCTAAATTAGTTAAATGTTTATTATTTATTATAGTTTGTTTCATTTGCCAGTAAATGTATCAACTACTTTATAACTATAGGCTAACCGTGGTCAAGTATAACAGCGCTGTTTCTTCTTTGGTATGTAAAGTCATTTTATAAACCAGCATTTCGCGGTAAATAAGATAATTTAACTGTAGTAATGTAATCTCGCTTCTATTTATGGACTGTCATTGGTGTTTACCTCTCTGGTGGGAAATTAGTACACTTTTCATTTCGTTAACTGGTGATTTCGGAGAGCAATTAACTGTTTTATTTCTTCTACTTCTCAATTCTCTCGTTAGTGAAAGTCGAAATACGGCTACATTAGTTACTACTTCTATGCGAAACTGAAACAACCAGCTGTTGAAAGAATATAAGATAGATAATATTGATTCAGTTTCAGGACTCATTCAAAGTGTTTCTTTCTTCAGGAAGTAGGCAAATTATGACACTATCATTGTCGTTAAAACACCCTAATATAGCATAACACGAATGTGTTACCGGAACAAGCTATGTCTCGTTCTGCGGTTTGATCTCCGAGACACTGATTCTGATAGTGGCGCATTGTTTACTAATGGGAGAGCGAAACATTGCTAATAATACGACGGTTGAAACTCAGTGAAATTGTTTACTACACATTCACACATATTGTGTCAGGTACAGCGACAAATTTTCAGTTCAGGGATACATTCTGAGTATTTTCATACGAAGAATCCACAGTCTCTGGCAGCTCGTTACAGACTAATAATGTAACAATGATTTATTCAGTTTGTTACCCCAGTTACCTTTGTTTCTGAGAAAATACATTCACAATAGTCAAAAAGCCGGTAATATGTAATCGCCAAAACATACAACAGAAAACAGTGTGTGGTATCGTTCAAAGATCACAGTGCCTCGCCAACGTCAGCAACGCGCATCGATACCTCAGACATTAGCGATGTCTCGCTACAATCCGCAACGATGAATGGGAGAGGCCGAAGAAGAAACGCCCTCTCGATCACCATAGCAGCGCCCTCGCACGGAAGTCACTATATAGCCGAGCGTAGAAGCGTTCAGCCCCCGTTCGTGACCTCAGCTGAAGCAGTCAACATCATAAAGCAGGACTAAAGAGTTAGTCAAGCCTCGGATGGCAATGTACTTTTGTAAATGTTGAACATTGTACTTCAAGATAACAGTTTGTCAATTAATCTATGAAATGATGTTTTGATAGTCAATGACAGTTGTAAATTGTCAAGCACTGCTCTAGCAAAGGATTGTATCAGGTTAAGTAAATCTCTTTATTATTCATTTAATGAAGTGAACTGATATATCATACTGAAGTTCCAATGAGCCATCTACCAGAGCAATCAAAGCGCCTACAGTTTTGGCTGGACGGCTGTAGTTTCGTCTGGTCGTAACACAGAGGATTTGGTTTCTCTTAGGCGACTAAGTACAGCTGACGTGACTGGCATCGCTGCGGGGATAGATCAAATTTCCGTCGTTGCATTCAGTGAACCCGTATACGAGTTGCATATCGGGCAACTCTTCATCAGTAACCATCCACCATTCTGCTCTGTATCACTGTTAACGCACAACCAATACCGCCGGGAAATAAAATCCCAGACAGAACCAAGCAATACTGAATGCGAAGATCAAGGCATTACTGTTGTCAACAGCGGGCACGTGAGCGAAAGGAAACAAGACACGCAGCATATACCGTCGACATTTCCTCTACTGTGCACTGTTTTGAGTGCAATAGAGATACATAGATAATTGGGACAAGAAAGCAATAAAAATGCAATAACTCCGTAACGAGTCGTCGGAGATCGTGGCTCTCTCATAAAAAAAGACTCAGGAAGTATCCCCGAACAACCTCTCAAAGTTTGTCAGTGGAGTTCTGGTTCAGCTCGTATACGAAACATGAAAACGTGTCAGTCATGTGTTTGCGAGTTATTAGCCGTTCATTTATACTTGTGCCTGCTAACCAGCTTGCAAACATCGATTCGAATTAGGACAACGTTAAATTAGATTAGTGTGTCTCGAGCAGTTATTCTCAAACGGCTAATGAACTTGACTATCATAAACAGTCAGGACAATCGACTATAATTAGAATAAATGAATGAACTTATTTGGATATGTAGTTAAAGTGTTTGAGTTTTGCTATTATTGCGCATTAGTTACTTAGCTATTTAGTTGTTTATTCATCCACAGATAATTTGAGAAAGACATTAGATTTGCTAACTTAATACAACAATAAAATCTAATTAAAAGATAAAAATCCCGAAGGCGTGTAATTATTTGCTCGCCTAGTTAACTTCAAATCTAATTTTAAGGTGTTTATTCTTTCCTCGTAACGACGCACTGCACACGTTACACACACTAAACACATCTTTTCGGCCGACATAAAAGCCACGACGCTAGCCTTGTCTCGCCATTGCGTTCACTATGCTTTTCCATTTGTCAGTCTAAAAAACTGATAAATTTCCTACCATAATGAAGAAGATATTGAGCCTAGGAAGATGAAAGAATGTTAGCATTTTCTATCACAGGTCTTGGGTAAACTCTTTACCAATAACATGAATTGCACTCTAAAACAGAGGTGCCGAGAACCGTAAAGGCCCTAAGCACACCGTCGTCGAGACCACATTTAAATGCGTATCAGAGAAACTGGTGAAACAGATTTTCGTGAATGTCCACGTATGCAATATGGGCCTGCAGCACAGACCAACCTGGCTCACAATGAAGAAAACTAAAGAATGATGACAAATATTTCTCGCGAAACAAGTACTTCCAACAAATGACAAAATATGCTTAAAGAGCAAGTGAGTAAGACGCCAGCAGTCAAAAAAGTCCGGATGAGTGCGAGTCGGACTCCACACCGAGGGTTCCGTGCGAAATTAACTACGTACAGAGACAGTTCATCCATCCCGGGAATCGTGAATTTCAACGACATTCATTTGTCATTCACATCGATAACGGCAAGATATCAAAGTATGTGACATACATAGCCATATCTTTTGACTGCACTGACGTAGAAGCTTAAAATTTTTACATCCCCAAGGGACCATAGGACTTCGTATGTGATATAAACTTGAAATTAATACATCTACCCGTTCCTGAGAAGAAGGGCTCTTAACAGACTGACAGTCGGACAATCGGATGATTTTTTTCTTTGTGATATAATTACAAATTAACAATTTTCGAGAATTCTTCTTTACTTGTACTGCAAAACTTTGCTTCTTGCCAAATATCATGATTGTAGGTCAAGGGGAAGTGCCGTATACGTTTTAGTGAGTGAGTCTGCGAGTATGAAAATATGGAAATAGCTTTGTCTTTCAGACTGCATTGAGTTGGAAGCTTCGCGTTTTTACATCACCAAGGGTTCATAGACCTTAGTTCAAATGGCTCTGAGCACTATGGGACTCAACTGCTGTGGTCATAAGTCCCCTAGAACTTAAACTACTTAAACCTAACTAACCTAAGGACATCACACACATCCATGCCCGAGGCAGGATTCGGACCTGCGACGTAGCGGTCGTGCGGTTCCAGACTGTAGCGCCTTTAACCGCTCGGCCACTCTGGCCGGCTCATAGACCTTAGTATGTGACATAAATTTCAACTTCTACATCTACATCTACGTGATTACTCTGCTATTCACAATAAAGTTCCTGGCAGAGGGTTCAAAGAACCACCTTCAAGCTGTCTCTCTACCGTTCCACTCTCGAACTGCACGCGGGAAAAACGAGCACTTAAATTTTTCTGTGCGAGCCCTGATTTCTCTTATTTTATCGTGATTATCATTTCTCCCTGTGTAGGTGGATGGCAACAGAATGTTTTCGCAATCGAAGGAGAAAACTGCTGATAGAAATTCCATGAGAAGATCCCGTCGCAACGAAAAACGCCTTTGTTTTAATGATTGCCACTTCAATTCACGTATGATGTCTGTGACACTATCACCCCTGTTTCGCGATAATACAAAACGAGCTGCCCTTCTTTGTACTTTTTCGATGTCATCCGTCATTCCCACCTGATGCAGATCCCACACCGCACAGCAAAACTCCAGAATAGGGCGGACAAGCGTGGTGTAAGCAGTCTCTTTAGTAGACCTGTTGTACGTTGTAAGTGTTCTGCCAATGAATCACAGTCTTTTGTTTGCTCTACCCACAATATTATCTATGTGATCGTTCCAATTTAGGTTATTTGTAATTGTAATCCATAAGTATTTAGTTGAATTTACAACCTTCAGATTTGTGTGACTTATCGCGTAATTGAAATTTACCTGATTCCTTTTGGCACTCATGTGAATAACTCCACACTTTTCCTTATTCAGGGTCAATTGCCACTTTTCGCACCATACATATATGTTATCTAAATCATTTTGCACGTTGTTTTGATCATCTGATGACATCACAAGACGGTAAAAGACAGCATCATCTGCAAAGAATCTAAGACGGCTACTCAGATTGTCTCCTAAGTCGTTAATATAGATCAGGAACAATAGAGGGCCTATAACACTTCCTTGGGGAACGCCGGATATTACCTCTGCTTTACTCGATGACTTTCCGTCTATTACTACGAACTGTGACCTTTCTGACAGGAAATCACGAATCCAGTCGCACAACTGAGGCGATATTCTGTAGGCACGTAGTTTGGTTACAAGACGCTTGTGAGCAACGGTGTCGAAAGCCTTCTGGAAATCTAAAAATATGGAATCAATTTGACATCCTCTGTCGATAGCACTTATTACTTCATGAGTGTAAAGAGCTAGTTGCGTTTCATAAGAACGATATTTTCTGAAACTGTGCTGACTATGTGTCAATAAATCTTGATACGTCCACCCATTCCTGAGAAAAAGGAGTCTTAACAGTCGAACAGACAGACAGGCGGACAACAAAGTGATCCTACAAGGGTTCCGTTTTTACCAACTGAGGTTCGGAACACTAAAAACTTGTATCTTACATGCTTTCTGTTCACGTCACCTCAGCACTTACCTAAAGAGAATTAACGGTGATGGGTGAAAATCAGTTGGAATAGAGAGACAAATAAAAAAGCAAATTTATAATGCAGCACTAGTTACTAATTTTTTTAAATCAGTCAGAACCTATATTTAACATCAGAAGTAAGAAAAATTTGTAAAGGGTTTTTTTAAATTACCGCTACCCGTCACAAACTTTGTCAACTATTGTATTATTTATTTATTTAGCGACATGTTTCGAGGGAATACCTCATCTTCAGGCTAAATGACATTACAAAAACAACTTTAAAATAAGGCTATACCAATGTTACATGGTCTATTCGTAAATGCTGTGGTCATCTTTTTTCTTCTGGCGTGGCAGTCTCGTAGTAGACAAGATTGTCCACTGTACTACAGAACTGTTTGTAATCGTGTTTCCAAGTTACTGCTATGTTAGTGACAATTTGTAAACAGTGACCAGTAGAGACACAGAAATGGACGCATCCCAGCGCATCACTACGAGATTGCCACGCCAGAAGAAAAAAGATGACAACAGCATTTACGAAAAGACTATGTAACATATATAAAATAAGGCTATAACGATGTTATAGCCTTATTTTAAAGTTGTTTTTGCAATGCCATTTAGCCTGAAGATCAAAAAAATGGTTCAAATGGCTCTGAGCACTATGGGACTTAACTTCTGAGGTCATCAGTCCCCTACAACTTACAACTGCTTAAACCTAACTTTCCTAAGGACATCACACACATCCATGCCCGAGGCAGGATTCGAACCTGCGACCGTAGCCCTGAAGATCAGGTTTACCTCGAAACATGTCGCTAAATATATAAGTAATACAATAGTTGACAAAGTTTGTGACTGGTAGCGGTAATTTAAAAAAAAAAAAAAAAGCCTTTACATATTTCTTGAGACAGTCACGGTCGATTAATATTCAAAATTACTTCAAAAATAAAAATTCGTATTTAAGACATGAAGTTTGAAAATACTTAACTTTTAGAAATATGCATTTTAAGCACCTCTCCTTGAAACAATATACGTTATTTGTCTCTAAAACGTTTAATCCCTGTCATGTTTCACGTATAACTCAAAAGGCTGAAAAAGTATGTAAGTGAAATCACTCAGTCCCAGAGACTGATTAAAACCATTTATATATGTGATTTAACCGTGAGAGACTTGTGTCAGTCGGTTGTCTTACATTTACTGAAACCACTCAATCGCAAAGACTGAGTGAAAAACGTTCATGTAACTGACGCGGCTGCAGAGACTAGTCTCTTTCGGTTGTGTCATTCGACCGAAATAATCGACCCAACGAGAAAACAATCTATTGGCAATTAGTTGTTAAAAGCAGTCGGTTGCCCCATCATTGGGAGCGGAAGGCTGACTGGCGCCACTCGGACGCTGTGTAACGCCGCCCCGTCACCATCGATCCAGGGGCGGCAGAGAACGGCGCCGCCACGACCGAGGCCCCGACCTTCAACTACGTTTCTCGGGAAGAAGAGCTCTCAGAACCGCTGCCATCCAAGGATTCACTTTTACTGACAATATGCCCCACTACTGCGAAAACAGTACTCTTCTGCTAAAGAGAATTTCAACATTGCGAACTCAAAACAAAGGCAATAGCTGTATTTATAGGATCGTGTACTGCCGTAAGCAGTCTCCCTCCCCCATTTTCTATAGTTTTTGTTGATATGGGGCTGCGATTTGTGCAGTATCTATAAATATTTAGCTTGATACGGATTTAAATGCTGTAAAATATGTTAAAACTTTTTCGAATAAATTTTTAATCAGCGGGAAATTGCTCCTATCGAAGAACAAAAAATGTTAATGCTGTTTAATTAAAAGGCTCTGACAGAAAAGTGGGGTACCGATTTTCCCAAAATTTTTGACATGTGGGCATGTTGTTGTTGTTGTTGTCTTCAGTCCTGAGACTGGTTTGATGAAGCTCTCAATGCTACTCTATCCTGTGCAAGCTTGTTCATCTCCCAGTACTTACTGCAACCTACATCCTTCTGAATCTGCTTAGTGTATTCATCTCTTGGTCTCCCTCTACGATTTTTACCCTCCACGCTGCCCTCCAATGCTAAATTTGTGATCCCTTGATGCCTCAGAACATGTCCTACTAACCGATCCCTTCTTCTTGTCAAGTTGTGCCACAAACTCCTCTTCTCCCCAATTCTATTCAATACCTCCTCATTCGTTACGTGATCTATCTATCTAATCTTCAGCATTCTTCTGTAGCACCACATTTTGAAAGCTTCTATTCTCTTCTTGTCCAAACTATTTATCGTCCATGTTTCACTTTCATAGATGGCTACACTTCATACAAATATTTTCAGAAACGACTTCCTGACATTTAAATCTATACGCGATGTCAATAAATTTCTCTTCTTCAGAAACGCTTTCCTTGCCATTACCAGTCTACATTTTATATCCTCTCTACTTCGACGATCATCAGTTATTTTGCTCCCCAAATAGCAAAACTCCTTTACTACTTTAAGTGTCTCATTTCCTAATCTAATTCCCTCAGCATCACCCGACTTAATTCGTCTACATTCCTTATCCTCGTCTTGCTTTTGTTGATGTTCATCTTATATCCTCCTTTCAAGACACTGTCCATTCAGTTCAACTGCTCTTCCAAGTCCTTTGCTGTCTCTGACAGAATTACAATATCATCGGCGAACCTCAACATTTTTATTTCTTCTCCATGGATTTTAATACCTACTCCGAATTTTTCTTTTGTTTCCTTTACTGCTTGCTCAATATTCAGATTGAATAACATCAGGGACAGGCTACAACCCTGTCTCACTCCCTTCCCAACCGCTGCTTCCCTTTCGTGCCCCTCGACTCTTATAACTGCCATCTGGTTTCTGTACAAATTGTAAATAGCCTTTCGCTCCCTGTATTTTACCCCTGCCATCTTTAGAATTTGAAAGAGAGTATTCCAGTCAACACTGTCGAAAGCTTTCTCTATGTCTACAAATGCTAGAAACGTAGGTTTGCCTTTCCTTAATCTATTTTCTAAGATAAGTCGTAGGGTCAGTATTGCCTCACGTGTTCCAACATTTCTGCGGAATCCAAACTGATCTTCCCCGAGTTCGGCTTCTACGAGTTTTTCCATTCGTCTGTAAAGAATTCGCGTTAGTATTTTGCAGCAGTGACTTATTAAACTGATAGTTCGGTAATTTTCACATCTGTCAACACCTGCTTTCTTTGGTATTGGAATTATTATATTCTTCTTGAAGTCTGAGGGTATTTCGCCTGTCTCATACATCTTGCTCACCAGATGGTAGAGTTATGTCAGGACTGGCTGTCAGTAGTTCTAATGGAATGTTGTCTACTCCCGGAGCCTTGTTTCGACTCAGGTCTTTCAGTGCTCTGTCAAACTCTTCACGCGGTATCGTGTCTCCCATTTCATCTTCATCTACATCCTCTTCAGTTTCCACAATATTGTCCTCAAGTGTATAGACCCTCTATATACTCCTTCAATCTTTCTGCTTTCCCTTCTTTGCTTAGAACTGGGTTTCCGTCTGAGTTCTTGATATTCATACAAGTGGCTCTCTTTTCTCCAAAGGTCTCTTTAATTTTCCTGTAGGCAGTATCTATCTTACCCCTCGTGAGATAAGCCTCTAAATCCTTACATTTGTCCTCTAGCCATCCCTGCTTAGCCATTTTGCACTTCCTGTCAATCTCGTTTTTGAGACGTTTGTATTCGCGCTTTTTTTTATCATGAAACTCACCTCAGACTCCCACAAGCTCCTCTAACTGTAACTGACTCCCACCCACTAGTCCATCGCTCCAAACTGCTCATACCCATCCACTTCCAGCTGCCCTATCTCAATCATTCCTTCAGCCCAGCTCACTGTCGTTATCTCTTTGTGTCTCTCTATCATTGTCTCCTGTCTCACAGGCACAGTCAATCGTCTGCCCTACTACTACCGTCTCAACTCACTGTCGCTGTCTCCCTCTTGCTCTCTCTTACTGCTAATGTCTCATTCCTTCCATCCTATCGTTGCTGTCTCTTCTCATTGTCACTATTTCTCTCTTCCTCGTTGACACTGTCGTATGCTCTGTCTCTCATTATCACTGGCCCTCACCCATTTCCACTTTCTTTTTCTCTTTATTCCTCACTTCCCCCCCCCCCCCCCTCCTCCCTGGCATTTGCCCAACTCTTCCTCTTACATTGCCATTGTCTCCTTCGCTCTTTCTATAACACAGCCACTGTCTTCTACCTTCCAGTATTTATTACTTTTCCGTCTCTTTGCCATTGCCTTCGTCTTCTTCTCTCAGCATAAAAATGCGCGAATGTATTCGCATGCCAAACTGTTAGGGAAAGTGCTGAGGAAGGTAGAATGAGGCAGCAGGTAAACCACTTTTCAGTCAGAGTATTTTAAATAAACAGGAGCATATTTGCATTTTTTGTGCTCATTAGGCGCATTTTTCCGCTGCTTCCCATCTCTTTCCTACTGCTGCAGAGTATGTAACTTATATGAAAACATATGAATTGGTCAGTAAAATTTAGGTAGTTTATTTACGTGAAATTGAAATAACGTAAAATTTATTTTACACCTCAGACAGGATTTTATGTTAAAAAAATTTGCATGTGGTCATTACTACACTGTGGTGATCCCAGATGATAACGGATACACGTTTCCTGCATATTTCTCCGTTCTACGTCACTTTTTAAACTATGTTTTCGCCTCACACCGGGTTTTACGTGCGTATTTTACTCTACAATTAGGGTAACTTTGAACCTCTTTACCACGGAAACGGATAAAGATGCGAAGAAAATCCTCAGGGTTGTTCGAAATTGGTATCTTAGGAATACATCATAAAAATTACACTCATTTGCTTTGTTTAGTCTCGGAATCCGCGACTGGGTTGTGGTAAGCAAAAAACAAGTTTTTGGGGTGTCTCTCTATAACCGATAAAGATTTTTGAAAACGGGAATATGACTTTTCTAGATAAATGCCTATAGAATAAACAGTTAAAATATGAGCAATGTGCTGCGGTTATTTGTTATTTAGATACTGCCTCATTCCGGATTTTGTGTAACTTTGAACCTCTGTATTTTGGAAACGCATAAATATTACCAAGAAATTTTTCAACTTTGATCGAAAACGGGTTCATAGGAATATATCGTAAAAATCTGGAATACTCTGGTGGGTTTAGCTGACTGGTGATGGCGAAAGTATAGTAAAAAACCTTTTTGTGGGGTTTTCCAAGGAACTACCCTGCCTCTGTAAGTCCCATCAAACCGACTGTAGACGACATCAAATGCAAAAAGAACCAAACGGTTTGCTCCACGTGTCTAAGCGAGAAGTAATGTTTAATACTCATACTTTGACACCGTACTGTACTACCGGGACTATAAATGATCCCTAGCCAAAGGACAATCCAAAACATTTGACCCTATCGTTTATCACCAATAGAACCCGAGGTATGAGCACTGGAAACTTCTGTTTTCATGTGCGGCGTTTTGGAACATATTAGGTACGCAAGCTGTTGCATGCATACCGATTCTTCACGTGCAGAATTTTACGGTGAGTGAAGCACTACATATTTTTAGAACTAGTTGCATATCAGGCAGAAAACTAAGCCATCTTGTACCTTGAAGCAGACGGAGATCTTTTACAAAGGAACATGTGATACTAGTAAATGAGTTTCTTAAATGTCTTAACAGTTTCACCTCTCTTCAAACTGGAAATTTGTGATAGTTTCCAACAGCTTCAGCTCCAAAATGTGTTTAACTTGTAACTGGTTTTTCATCAATTTTTTTCTCAATTATTTTTCTCTTACTGATTATTGGTGCATAGTAGAGTGGTAAAGCAATAGATACACGATTAAATTGTGTACTGACAAAATTTTTTCTGTTGCAACGCTTCTAATAAAAAGTGAATGCCATTATTTCAAAAGGGAGTAAGAATATGTATCAAACTTGTGCTAAAGGGCTGCCTAGAGGCAACACTCCCATATGTATTGTTTGTAGAAGTTCAGAGATAAGAATTATATTCTATGAAATTTTGACGTTTAGATTAAGTCCTAAATTATGAAGTATTTACACCACCATCACCACCAAAGTCAAGGCCGGTTTACATTCAGGTTGCAAAGGTAATGGGATACGTCCCAATATCGTGTCAGACCTCCTTTGCCCGGCGTAGTGCAGCAATTCGACGTGGCATCGACTCAACAAGTCGTTGGAAGTATTGAACCATACAGCCTCCACAGCCGTCCACAACTACGAAAGTGTTGCCGGTGCAGAATTTTGTGCACGAACTGACTTCTTGATTATGTCCCGTAAATGTTCGATAGGATTCATGTCGGGTGATCTGGCTGGCCAAATCATTCACTTGAACTGTCCAGATTCTTCTTCAAACCAATCGCAAACAATTGTGGCCCAGTGACATGCCGCATTGTCATCCATAAAAGTTCCCTCGTTCTTCAGGAACATGAAGTCCATGAATGGCTGCAAATGGTCTCCAGGTAGCCCAACATAATCATTTCCAATCAATTATCAGTTCAGTTGGACTAGAGGACAAATCCATTCCATGTAAATACAGCGCACACCAGTACAGAGCCACCACCAGCTTGCATAGTGTCTTGTTGACAACTTAGGACCATGGCTTCGTGGGGTATACACCACACTCGAACCCCACCATCAGCTCTTACCTACTGAAATCGAGACTCGTGGACCAGGCCACGGTTTTCCGGTCGTCTAGGGTCCAAACGATACAGTCACGCCGGCCGGGGTGGCCGAGCGGTTCTAGGCGCTACAGTCTGGAACCGCGCGACCGCTACGGTCGCAGGTTAGAATCCTGCTTCGGGCATGGATGTGTGTGATGTCCTTAGGTTAGTTAGGTTTAAGTAGTTCTAAGCTCTAGGTGACTGATGACCTCAGATGTTAAGTCCCATAGTGCTCAGAGCCATTTGAACCATTTTTGATACAGTCACCGAACACAGGAAAGGCGCTGCAGGTGATGTGCTGTTAGCAAAGGCACTCGCTTCGTTCGTCTGCTGTCATAGCCCATTAACGCCAAATTTCGCTGCTATGTCGTAGCGGATACGTTTGTCGTATGTCCCACATTCATTTCTGCTGTTATTTCACGCAGTGTTGCTTGTCTGTTAGCACTGACAGCTCTTCGCAAACGCCGCTGCTCTCATTAAGTGAAGGCTGTCGGCCATTGCGTTGTCTGGGGTACGAACTAACGCCTGAAATGTGATATTCATGACACATCCTTGACGCTGTGGATCTTCGAATACTGAATTTCCTAACGAGTTTCGAAATGGAATGTCCCATGCGTCTAGCTCTATCATTCCACGTTCAATGTCTATTAGTTTCTGTCGTGCGGCCATAATCACGTCAGCAAGCTTTTCACATTAATCACCTATGTACAAATGACAGTTCCACCAATGCACTGGCGTTTTATACCGTGTGTACGCAATACTACCGCTATCTGTATATCTGCATATCGCTGACCCATGACTTGTCACCTCACTATTACCTTTCCAGCGACTCTAGCGGTCTCTTGGAGCGCCAATCTGAGAGTGGTGCCAGATGCGGCCAAGTGCCGTATTGGTATACGGAGTGTATTACTCAACATAAGACTTTCCTGGGTATGGTGCCGCGTCCTACTGTAGAATAACCACGACTGGACAAAACCGAGCTTCTGGTATGGTTGCAGTGTCGTCGTTCTGGGCTAACTGGGGTGTTTTTCTCAAGGCTCAATTACATTTCGAAATGATAGTTTTAAAACTGTTGATATTGATCTCCTGTGGCGGAAGGAGTGAGAAACTATTATGGTTTCCTGTGGTGGACGGAGCGGGGTGTTTTATCCCTTGCAGTATGTAAGCCATGGAGGTAAGAATAAGGGGAGATGGCGCTACGTATCCCAGCCGTACTACGTTTTGAAGCCATGAGGGCGTGGCTCACTGCCATTACATTCTGACCAAAACATTGCCAGCGTGCTATAGCGCTGCGTGTATTACAGTCGCTAATTGCACCATATACGCATGTAACGTCGTCAGATTGGTTGTTTCAAAGTTTTTGTTTAAAATAAAATCTCGTAAAGGCGAAATTCCGCGTTTCTTCTGATTAAAAATAGTTTTTAATGTAATATTACGAATAGCTAGCCTTCAATGTAAACGATACAATTTTGTTAATTCAGTAATAAACGTGTATCACAAACTAAATAATAGAAACTGAAAACTAAGTTAGCTATACCCTCCCTCCAAAGCCCCATAAATACATCTTGTTTGTAATACGTACTGGGACATTTCAGTTACGTTACACTACTGGGAAACACTGTTCATTACCACCAATATTTACTGAAATACGGTACACAGAATGGCAAATCTACACAGTGTCCTGTTTAGGCCTATACTTTATGCCAGTTAATGTAGTGTTAGCTTTTAATTTGGTACATGATGAAGACAAAGTGAGTTACTCAACACTTCGATTATCGACGATACGTACGTATTATACTGAAACGTGAACTTGAAAACTAAGAATTTAATTCTTTGAATTAACATACCTTTTGCAAATGTTTTGGGTGTGTAGGGAAAATGGATGGTACAGCATTTTCTCGGAGCCTTACTGTTGAAAGGGAAGTTCGGTCTATGTCCTCTTCTCGGAAATGCTGAGAACATATAGTGCTCCATTTACACGCACGCCAATTCTTCCTCCTCACGGCATTCTCCCAGAGAGCTTTCCGACTTTCATTTTTAGGAAATCTAAAATCATACAGGAGAAAAACACGCTATAGTACAAGTACTGATGTAGCACACGTTCATTCACAATGAAGTTGTAAAATCACACTTAACGAGACAACTCACACATGAAATGTTATTCCCTTCGATTTCGCATCACAATCAGAACGATTCGTACATCCGAACACCACACAAGTCACCATAATAGCGCAAAATCCTTCCAAAAGCGAGCGACAAGCCTATGCACACAAGCTTACAGCAGCAATGTTTTGGTCGGATTGAGATGGCTACCCTCGGCTTCACATAGCTTCACAGCTGTGACGTCACGGCGTCTCCCTCTATTCTTACCTCCATGATGTAAGCGTATTGTCATATCGCTGGATTGGTTGCGGAGTATCTTTGCGGCCAGCCGCTCTCTGCAGAGTCGAGCGCGGGACACCGAACTTTTATGTTGTGTTGTGGATAGCTCTGCATATCAGAAGCATTGTTAGTATGGAAGTTGAAGCGTTGCTACGAGTGCTATTATAGTAAAGTGATGATATATGGAAATGGTTCAGAGGAAAGTGCGTCAAGAAGTAATTGAAAATGAGCTGTGCCGCCGATAACATATTGTGGTTCAAATGGCTCTTAGCACAATGGGACTTAACATCTGTGGTCCTCAGCCCCCTAGAAATTAGAACTACTTAAACCTAACTAACCTAAGGACATCACACAACACCCAGTCATCACGACATATTGTGTATCCTCTCGTTGCGTGTCGTAGCGCCGTGTTCGGTCTCCCAGAATGAGCTGATGTGAATCAGTAAACATTAGTTACCATAAAAGAGTGCAGTCAAGTTGTAGCGAGCGTGAGAACGCGCGTTCGATCATCGCGTTCCGCATTATCAACAATCAGCCGCGCCGCAACGTTTACGCGCACACTCGTACAAGTGAGAACTGAACTGAAAAATAAACTTTACGAACTGTGCCATATCATTACTAGTGTCAAGGAGGACTGGTACCAGATATCTGTGTATGCGTGACGAGCGTAAGAACTTACGCGCGATCATTCGGCTTCTGCAGCAACACTCACCCGCGTTGTGTCGGTTACGCGTACGCTCGTCTGAATGATATTGTGGACTGTTAATCATCCATTAATTGGGATAACACTTACGAATTAGAATGTAAACAGTGCAACCTGCGACTTTCTTATCATCTCAGAATATAATTGTTCATACCAGACGTAGAACACTGTTGTGTTTTAACGTTGAGTGGCTCCCCTAAACCCGCTTGCATATTTCGACAGATAATTTCAGGCGAGCCAGCAGCGGTGTGGAGTGGAACAATACGACCGCCGCGGGAGTATCAGGTACGTGGTGTTGACAGGGCGCACGGTCCGAAACGACAAACATTTACAGTCATTCCCCACCCATCTGTACTCCCGGGCGTGTTACAAGTATGTGTCATGATTAGTCGTCCTCGGCGATGGGGTGTGATGCAGGCTTAAGGCCATCCTGTCTATTCATATTGTTAGGTTGCTTTACATTGAGGTGGCAAAAGTCATCGCATAGTGATACGCACATATAAGATGGTTAGAGTATCGCGAACACACGGTATAAAATTGCAGTGCATTGGCGCAGCTGTCATTTGTACCCAGGTGGTTCATGTGAAAAAGTTTCCGACGTGATTGGGACCGCACGACGGGAATTATCAGATGAAAATCACTGACTGTGCTGTGTGAAGTCTGTGGCTGGTTTGCATTGTTGGAATATTTGCTATTGTAGTGTTGGGCAGTTGGATGTGAACAGCGCGTTGCGTTGCGCATTGGAGGTGAGCCGCCAGCAGTGGTGGATGTGCGGAGAGAGATGGCAGAGTTTTGAGAGCGGATAATCTGGACGTGTGCCCATCAGAAAGAGTAAATTTGTAAGATTGGATGTCATAAACTGATATATATATTATGATTTTTGAACACTATTAAGGTAAATACATTGTTTGTTCTCTATCAAAATCTTTCATTTGCTAACTATGCCTATCAGTAGTTAGTGCCTTCAGTAGGTAGAACTTTTATTTAGCTGGCAGTTTTGGCGCTCGCTGTATTGCAGTAGTTCGAGTAACGAAGATTTTTGTGTGGTAAGTGATTCATGAAAAGTACAGGTTATTGTTAATCAGGGCCAGTCTTTTGTTAGGATTTTTGAAAGTCAGATTGCATGGTGGTGGTGGTTAGTGTTTAACGTCCCGTCGACAACGAGGTCATTAGAGACGGAGCGCAAGCTCGGGTTAGGGAAGGATTGGGAAGGAAATCGGCCGTGCCCTTTCAAAGGAACCATCCCGGCATTTGCCTGAAACGATTTAGGGAAATCACGGAAAACCTAAATCAGGATGGCCGGAGACGGGATTGAACCGTCGTCCTCCCGAATGCGAGTCCAGTGTCAGATTGCGTTGCGCTAAAAATATTGTGTGTCAGTTTAGTGTTGATCAGAATAAGTAAAGAGAGAAATGTCTGAGTACGTTCAGTTCTGCTCGGCTGTTTGAAAATCAAATAACGTAGAGGTTTTCCAGCACAGTAAAATATAATTTTTTCAAAAGGGACGTTTCACAGATTTTGATCGCGGAGTGGTGGTTAGAGCTATAGGCTTGGGACATTCCATTTCTAAAATCGTTACGGAACTCAATATTCCGAGATCCACAGTGTCAAGAGTGTGCTGAGAATACCAAATTTCAAGCATTGCCTCTCACCAAGGACACCGCAGTGGCCGACGGCATTCTTTTAACAACTTAGAGCACCGACGTTTACGTAGAGTTGTCAGTGCTAACAGGCAAGCAGCACTCAGTGAAATAACCACAGAAATAAATGTGGGACGTTTGACGAACGTATCCGTTAGGACAGTGCGGCGAAATTTGGCGTTAACGGGCTATGGCAGCAGACGATCGACGCGAGTGCCTTTGCTAACAATACAACATCGCCTGCAGGGCCTCTACTGGGCTCGTGACCACATCAGTTGGATCCTAGACGACTGAAAAACCGTGACTTGGTCAGACGAGTTCCGATTTTAGTTGGTAAGAGCTGATGGTAGGGTTCGACTGTGGCGTAGACCCACGACCAAAGTTGTCAGTAAGACACTGTGCAAGCTGATTGGTGGCTCCATAATGGTGTGGGCTGTGTTTGCATGGAATGGACTGAGTCGTCTGGTCCAACTGCACCGCTCATTGACTGGAAATGATTATGGACGTGTTCTTGGCGACCATTTGCAGTCATTCATGGACTTCATGTTTCCAAAGAACTAGGGAATTTTTATGCGTGACAGCGCACCATGTCATCTGGCAACAGTTGTTAACGATTGATTTTATGATCTTTCTGGAGATTTCGAGCGAATGATTTCGCCCAACATGAATCCCATCGAACTAATATGCGACATAATCGAAACGTGAGTTCTTGCGCCAAATCCTGCACCGGCAACACTTTCGCAGTTATGGACGTCTATAGAGGGAGTATGGCCCAATTTTTCCGCAAGGGACTTTCAAAGACTTGTTGAGTCCATGCCACGTGCAGCTGCTGCACTATGCCGGGAAGAAAGTGGTCCATCACGATATTAGGAGGTATCGCATGACTTTTGTCACCTCAGTGTAATATTTCAGCGGCTTATCTGATTTTGCATTTCACCGCCCCCGGCTCTTTGGCAAGTAAGCTACTTTTATTCAGTCTCATTTTCTCTGCACAGTCTGTCCGGTGTTCCGCCACTGCCGATTTGCTGTGCAGCTGTCGTACGGCCGTATACTATGTGTTGCCACTGGACTGCCGGCTTCACCGATATAGACTTCGCCACACCACAATCTATCTTGTACGCGAGCGCAGTGGGTGGATCATTTATCTTGGCCGGCCGGTGTGGCCGAGCGGTTCTAGAATCTACAGTCTGGAACCGCGCGACCGCTACGGTCGCAGGTTCGAATCCTGCCTCGGTTATGGATGTGTGTGATGTCCTTAGGTTAGTTAGGTTTGAGTAGTTCTAAGTTCTAGGGGACTGATGACCACAGATGTTAAGTCCCATAGTGCTCAGAGCCATTTGAACCATTTTTGATACGTGACAGACTACTTGCAGCTGATGAGAATCCTATGACATATACCAAGTTCCTGACAGAGCTTCTTGAGAAATAGTCTCTTCTAAGCAATAACAAATTTTAGAATTCAAATTGACAGGTATTAATAGAAACACGCATGTATACAACAAAAGCAATGAGTGAAGCCTTTTGTAGTTACAACAGCAAAAGTTGTCGAGCAATACATGTCCCCGAACCTCTATGAAACTTCACGTGAGTTATCGTTAACGCTGACAGCGGTATGGTAATTAGTATAGAGATACTTGTTGGTGATGATTCAAGTGAAGCGGGTAGTGGTAAAACGAGACCCGAATTGTCGAATTTTGTCTTCAAATATTCCTTCACAAAGTAAAATAAAGGAACGTTGCAGGACAGCGACAGCCTTACAAATTCAATGATGAACGATGTAGATATCAGTCCTAGTGACGTTGAAGATCAGCTGGAATAGTTACAATTCAACAACAATTGTGTGCGGGACTTGCAAGTGAATTAGTTCCACCCTTAATAGCTATTTTCCGCGGGTTTCTCGAGCGTGAGATTGTTTCTAGTGGCTGGCGGAAACATTTGTCACATATTCCTACAAAAACACAAAACATGACTGAGTCACGTGCCTCCCGTCCGAGGTCACTCGCCTGTCTCTGTAGGGGATTCTAGAATATATTTTAAATTTATTGATAATAACCTGCCTGAAACAGAAGGAAATTTTCTATAGTACTCAGCTTGGATTCCAAAAACACTGTTCATTCGTAATCCAACAGTTGGTTTTTGAATGGGTGTGAGTATTGGTGTAAGATGCCTGGGCATTTATAAGTTGGGGCAAATCCCCAGGATAAATGCGTGGGCAAATGCCCAGAATTAATAAATGACCGTGCATTTATGCATTTTAAAGATTAATTTATAAGTGATACTTATAAAAAAATTGTAAGCCGATATTTTGTATTGGAAAAGATGTTTTGCAAAACTTCTTCTTTAGTGGTTGGGTAAGCAAGTTGAAAAAACTACTTGAGAGTTCGTGAAGAGTTATTAGGGGAAATAAATTGGACTCTAAAGATAACTTTTTAAATCTTCAATGAGATGAATTTTATCTCCACAGCAGTGCGCATTCGGGAGGACGACGGTTCAATCCCGCGTCCGGCCATCCTCATTTAGGTTTTCCGTGATTTCCCTAAATCGCTCCAGGCAAATGTCGGGATGGTTCCTTTGAAAGGGCACGGCCGGCTTCCTTCCCCGTCCTTCTCTAATCCGATGAGACCGATGACCTCGCAGTTTGGTCTCTTCCCCAAAACAACCCAACCCCACAGCAGTGCAGTCATACGAAAGTAGATAAAGAAAGGAATAGAACTGAAAACTATTATCTGTCTCAAATGTCGCTACATCTGGTAATAAAGTATTTTCTGTTTTTTCACTGAAAACAATTTAACGCTTAAGAATACATTTATCATCAAGAAACACAGTTGTTGTTGTTGTGGTCTTCAGTCCTGAGACTGGTTTGATGCAGCTCTCCATGCTACTCTATCCTGTGCAAGCTTTTTCATCTCCCAGTACCTACTGCAACCTACATCCTTCTGAATCTGCTTAGTGTATTCATCTCTTGGTCTCCCTCTACGATTTTTACCCTCCACGCTGCCCTCCAATACTAAATTGGTGATCCCTTGATGCCTCAGAACATGTCCTACCAACCGATCCCTTCTTCTGGTCAAGTTGCGCCACAAATTTCTCTTCTCCCCAATCCTATTCAATACTTCCTCATTAGTTATGTGATCTACCCATCTAATCTTCAGCATTCTTCGGTAGCACCACATTTCGAAAGCTTCTATTCTCTTCTTGTCCAAACTATTTATCGTCCATGTTTCACTTCCATACATGGCTACACTCCATACAAATACTTTCAGAAATGACTTCCTGACACTTAAATCAATACTGGATGTTAACAAATTTCTCTTCTTCAGAAACGCTTTCCTTGCCATTGCCAGCCTACATTTTATATCCTCTCTACTTCGACCATCATCAGTTATTTTGCTCCCCAAATAGCAAAACTCCTTTACTACTTTAAGTGCCTCATTTCCTAATCTAATTCCATCAGCATCACCCGATTTAATTAGACTACATTCCATTATCCTTGTTTTGCTTTTGTTGATGTTCATCTTATATCCTCCTTTCAAGACACTGTCCATTCCATTCAACTGCTCTTCCAAGTCCTTTGCTGTCTCTGACAGAATTACAATGTCATCGGCGAACCTCAAAGTTTTTATTTCTTCTCCATGAATTTTAATACCTAATCCGAATGTTTCTTTTGTTTCCTTTACTGCTTGCTCAATATACAGATTGAACAACATCGGGGAGAGGCTACAACCCTGTCTTACTCCCTTCCCAACCACTGCTTCCCTTTCATGTCCCTCGACTCTTATAACTGCCATCTGGTTTCTGTACAAATTGTAAATAGCCTTTCGCTCCCTGTATTTTACCCCTGCCACCTTTAGAATTTGAAAGAGAGTATTCCAGTCAACATTGTCAAAAGCTTTCTCTAAGTCTACAAATGCTAGAAACGTAGGTTTGCCTTTCCTTAATCTTTCTTCTAAGATAAGTCGTAAGGTCAGTATTGCCTCACGTGTTCCAGTGTTTCTACGGAATCCAAACTGATCTTCCCCGAGGTTGGCTTCTACTAGTTTTTCCATTCGTCTGTAAAGAATTCGTGTTAGTACTTTGCAGCTATGACTTATTAAGCTGATAGTTCGGTAATTTTCACATCTGTCAACACCTGCTTTCTTTGGGATTGGAATTATTATATTCTTCTTGAAGTCTGAGGGTATTTCGCCTGTCTCATACATCTTCCTCACCAGATGGTAGAGTTTTGTCAGGACTGGCTCTCCCACGGCCATCAGTAGTTCCAACGGAATATTGTCTACTCCGGGGGCTTTGTTTCGACTCAGGTCTTTCAGTGCTCTGTCAAACTCTTCACGCAGTATCATATCTCCCATTTCATCTTCATCTACATCCTCTTCCATTTCCATAATATTGTCCTCAAGTACATCGCCCTTGTATAGACCCTCTATATACTCCTTCCACCTTTCTGCTTTCCCTTCTTTGCGTAGGACTGGGTTTCCATCTGAGCTCTTGATATTCATACAAGTCGTTCTCTTATCTCCAAAGGTCTCTTTAATTTTCCTGTAGGCGGTATCTATCTTACCCCTAGTGAGGTAGGCCTCTACATCCTTACATTTGTCCTCTAGCCATCCCTGCTTAGCCATTTTGCACTTCCTGTCGATCTCATTACATTCAGTAATAATTTTGTTATCAATAATCGTTCTTCAATAATATTCAGAGACTTGACATGGACTATAATAAACTGTGTTACATTTTAAAGCGATGATCTAACGACAATACTTTTTCTTTTTTTTTTTTTTACCGGCTATCGCTACACAGCTGTTCAACGCGGTATGTGTGTGTGCGTGCGTGTGTATGTATGTATGTATGACTCTATGAGTGCGAGAGAGAGGGAGGGAGAGAGAGAGACCAAGAGTGAAGAGTAGCACTGGTAATAAGAAAAAGGATATTATAAATACTAAGCAGCCGTCAACAACACGCACCCTTCCTTGGTATAGCAACTTGAAACGCAAGTTTCTTTTCGTTCTTAGTAATCAAGGCAATTGATGATATACGTAGGCTTAAGTATAAACATTTACTAACTTTTAATATCGGGAGTTTCATCCCACCCCATATTTTAATTGGCAAATTATACATTCCAGCAGTAAAAACTATAAAGTACCTTTTATATAAATGCCCAGATTTTGGGCTTTGAAAACTGCTTAGGGCAAATTCCCAGGCAAATGCCCTTTTATAAATGTCCTGCTCACTGGGCATTTGTCCGGCCCACATCATTAGGTGGAGAAATTATGACCTCTGCCATTTTCATTTTTTCCACTATCGCCTCGATTGTGATGCGCCAGTCTTCGAGCACAAGGAGCTCCACTTCTGTTGCAATTGACAGGTATTCCCACAGCAATCGTCTGCTAGTTCGTACTTCATTACTCAGACTTACTTGGTGATACTGGGAACGTCTGCGTCGTGTGACGGTATATTGTTGCTTGCACACTATCTCATCCTGGACTGTTGCCGCGTTGTTTCCCTTCAAATGCAGAAAAAGAGTTAGGGTTCAAATGGCTCTGAGCACTATGTGACTTAACATCTGAGGTCATCAGTCCCCTAGAATTTAAAACTACTTAAACCTCTCTAACGTAAGGACATCACACACATCCATGCCCGAGGCATGATTCGAACCTGCGACCGTAGCGGTCCCGCGGTTCGAGACTGAAGCGCCTAGAACCTCTCGGCCACACCGGCTGGCGAGAATTAGGGATAGTTGGAGAACATTGTAACAGAAAAGTTATTTTATTAAAATTTTGAAAATTATATTTGTGGAAACATTGTTCTTTTACGTATTTTTCAGTAAGGATTCCTTAACAATCATTTAAAGCTCACCGGCTCGGTGAGGCTTTGAAATTGGTTTAGTTATTGAGAAAGTTGAGTACGAATGTGAACCGTTACTATGCCCCGCACTGTGGGGCAAAGTGTAACACATACTGAGGTACAGTGTGACAGGCATTATAAACTACATTCATATTGGCATAGCTTGTATTGTTCAACTGCTTCAGAATACAATGTTAGACAAAATTAATATCTAAAATCTTTGAAAATAATTTCACCAGATGAGTTTCTTGCTAAAAAACCAACAATAAATTGTTTCGACCATGGCATAACAGCTTGGAATATTTTAATAGAAACAATTGTTACACATTTTTTGACACGAGCATTGGTCCCCCAATGGAGAAATGTTACTTCCTACTCACTATCATCATCTTTTCCCTAAGTACTTTACCAGTACAGTGATCTGAGTTCTTTCCAGGGAACCCTACTAAAACGAGCACCTGGTCTAATGGTTTCTTCATTGTCCTTCTTCTACGTTTAATATCTACGTTGTCTTAGTAATCTAAAGGATCACACATTTTGTATTTCATTGTTCCAGGCAAGTCATGTTCTTCGGAAAACGGAATTCTCTAATTGGTTTTAGATTTCTTTTCCTGCATCACCACTCACTGTCTTGAATGATCTTCAAACACTTTTTTTAACTGGTTTATCTGTTGTAACGCAACTTATTCCCCTCCTTCTATTTCTTTGGTTGCCCTCTCTTTCATCAGCTTAAGGGAAAATTCGAAAAATATCAGGAAGAATCAAATCTTCGCATGGTGTGGCTGAGCGGTGTATTACGTAGAAAGTTCTTCCTGTGATTCACTTTGACCCTCCTCATTGTCAGTGCCTCCTAGAACTTGGGTTGCACAGTTTACACGACACGGGGCAGCTTTTCATATTTTTGTAAGTTTCAAAAAAAATACGAAACATTAAGAAGTTTTCGCAATGCAGTGTGATATGGTTGTATACGACTATAGCCACAATATTCAGAATTAATGTAATTCTTCATGAGTGTAAATAACAGAGAGAATATTAGTGTATGATAAAAATTTACTACACATATCTCAAAACATATTTTTTGCGCTGCACACCAAATGCAAACTTTAATCACTTCCAAAGTACGCTGGCCAAAAGTGGTAACAAATGACAATTGTAAAAAGATAAAACACATGATAACTTACACACAAATCGAAATGTTACACTGTGCACCGTGTTATACTGTTCACCCCCCCCCCCTCCCTTTCCCCCTACCTCAAGATAAATGAACTGAATTCTGGCAATGCAGCCGCATACATTCTATTTCTTTTTTTTCTAATATTTTGGTGCCGTTTACCTTTCGGCCATCTTCAGCGAACCGAGCGATTAAATCTACAGTAATCGTCCCGTTTCTTCAAAATATTGATAGCTATTGGTACACAAGCGCCAGAGAGATTTATCGGCAGCGAAGAACTTGCGTAAATTGATTCTGTGGCTACACGATCCATCTTTGCTGGGATATCGCTGTATCATAGTTAGCTGCACTGGAGCGATATGTTTGCGAGTTCCTTAAGGAGGTGGATACAGTTATCTGGATTCTAAAACTGCACGTTTCAAAATTCGTCCCAGAGAAAATTCTTCGTTCCTTTTACTTTGTAAACGTCAAGATTTTCAACACAAAATTTTTATTTCTTGCCGAGTTACAGATGAACATATTCGCGGTGTATAATCATACATTGATGAGCGTGTGACATTTGAACATTCTATGCCCATCTCGTCCATTAATTCCCACCTGTTAATTCTGGACTGTCAGTTTTACTTTGGCATATATTTCTCATATTTCTGTGTTATAAAAGGCACTGTAATTGTAATCTCATACTTTTTAGGCATAGTTCAGTCATTCAATAGTTCGCCTTAGTCCTGTTTGTTGGTTGAATTGTGTTGTGTCATTGAGTGTGCTGACTACTTTCTGCAACTGCTTTAGTGCAACTTTTGAGGTGTTTCTTTTTGATTCAGAAATGGGAAAGTTCAAAGCATCGTATAAAGCGAAAAAGACATTTTTCAAGGAAACAGACATGGCAGTTTACTGGGAAATGTTAACGATCGTGACCACACACTAATCTTTATGATGAGAAAAGTGAAAACTTATTTTTGTCCTACGGAATCTACAAGAAATAAAACAGATGTTATTTGTAATTCAGATTTAATTTTTAAGGAAATAAAAATGTGTATCGATTCATTAACTCAGAATGGTAATAAGTCATTTCATTTCAAAGACTACCTTTTTTGGAAGAAGCATAGTGCAAATAGCGACATTTAATGCTGTCATTACTTTCAGTGATGGAATGGATGGCAGATTAAAAGTTATTGAGGGACTTAAAAAATGTGAGGGGTAAATTATGATTGAAAAATGAAGACATGCAGAGAAGAAAATCTTAACAAAAGAAAAAAGGGGCAGACTGGTCCACCAAGAAGCGAAGGTAAGTAAGAAAGAGACTGAAACTACAAAACAAAGCAAGGAAAGACTAAGAGGAAGTAGTATGTTATTCACATGAACAGTCTTAGCTCGCTAGAGTACAATAAAGCATTTTTCAATCTTCTAAGCTGATTTTCTCATTTCGCAATCTATAAAATAGTTTATCTCGTAACTTTTTGTCTAATGGAACATGTTTTGTGTTCTCGTATTATGACGTTCTTAGATAATACAAATCTCCTTCATCATAACCAACATGGATTCCGCAAACAGAGATCATGTGAAACTCAGCTCGCCCTATTTGCCCAAGAAATTCACAGTGCCGTAGACACTGGCGAGCAGATTGATGCCGTATTCCTGGACTTCAGGAAGGCATTTGATACGGTTCCGCACTTACGTTTAGTGAAAAAAATACGAGCTTACGGAATATCGGACCAGGTTTGTGATTGGATTCAGGATTTCCTAGAAGAAAGAACACAACATGTCATTCTTAACGGTTCAAAATCTGCAGATGTAGAGGTAATTTCGGGAGTACCGCAGGGAAGCGTGATAGGACCTTTATTGTTTACAATATACGTAAATGACTTAGTTGACAACATCGGTAGCTCCGTGAGGCTATTTGCAGATGACACGGTTGTCTACAAGAAAGTAGCAACATCAGAAGACTCGTACGTACTCCAGGAGGACCTGCAGAGGATTAATGCATGGTGCGACAGCTGGCAGCTTTCCCTAAACGTAGATAAATGTAATATAATGCGCATACATAGGGGCAGAAATCCATTCCAGTACGATTATGCCATAGGTGATAAATCATTGGAAGCGGTAACGACCGTAAAATACTTAGGAGTTACTATCCGGAGCGATCTGAAGTGGAATGATCACATAAAACAAATAGTGGGAAAAGCAGGCGCCAGGTTGAGATTCATAGGAAGAATTCTAAGAAAATGTGACTCATCGACGAAAGAAGTAGCTTACAAAACGCTTGTTCGTCCGATTCTTGAGTATTGCTCATCAGTATGGGACCCTTACCAGGTTGGATTAATAGAAGAGATAGACATGATCCAGCGAAAAGCAGCGCGATTCGTCATGGGGACATTTAGTCAGCGCGAGAGCGTTACGGAGATGCTGAACAAGCTCCAGTGGCGGACACTTCAAGAAAGGCGTTACGCAATACGGAGAGGTTTATTATCGAAATTACGAGAGAGCACATTCCGGGAAGAGATGGGCAACATATTACTACCGCCCACATATATCTCGCGTAATGATCACAACGAAAAGATCCGAGAAATTAGAGCAAATACGGAGACTTACAAGCAGTCGTTCTTCCCACGCACAATTCGTGAATGGAACAGGGAAGGGGGGATCAGATAGTGGTACAATAAGTACCCTCCGCCACACACCGTAAGGTGGCTCGCGGAGTATAGATGTAGATGCTCGAGTCACGTTATAATTTTCAGAGGATACTCTACTTGTGGTGACCTACAACATACACTAGAATTTTTGCTGAAGGCTTAAAATCTTTGAAGTTAAAGATTTTTAATGGGTCTAAAATGGTAAAAACCTTGCTGAGGAATTCAGTTTAATATAAAAAAGTTTCCACAAGGAGTGACTTGATGACTTTTAGTACATGATTTACCTGTGTGTTATAGCTATAAAATTAAATTTGCATAAATACAAATGTTTATCAGTTGTTGAGTTATCAAGGAAACCATGAAAATCAGCGTTGTTGCAAACTAGTAACTCATCCAAGTGTCATCTTTTTCTTTGTAGCATGCTAAGTTCTTCACACGACAAGCTGCATTCTTAAATTGCTTGAGGCACAAGAAGACATTAGGGAATAACTTCCGCGGTGCTAAAGAGAGGATATCGGGGACAGCACGTAAGCAGTCGAAAGGCTGATTGCATGAAAAAGATTAAATTTGCAATCGTGGATAGAGCTAGTCACCGACTATATCGGCTACTTTTGTGGCCGCAAGGAGTTTATTGATTAGAGTAAATGCCGATTTACAGGCGAGGAGACCTCGTGACCTGCTGTGGCAGCGACGGGACTGGGTGGTGGGCACCGCCACCACAATCGTGACCCAAGCAGTCAGGCGTGGGTGGAGAGGGGGGGGGGGGGGGAGATAGGCAGTGCCGTCGCCTAGCGTCACCAAGTCACGCGAGGAGATCTTAAACGAGGCCGCATTTTAACCTGCTACTGTACCCTAACGCCCAGCAAAAGCCGTCGCGTGATAAGTATGCACAAGTGGTCATCTGTGTTGTTTCGTGTACCTATTACCGGCAAACTGTGAAATCCGGCATTTTATGGAATTCCAAGGCCACGTATACAGGATGTCCTAGAAGTCGTCGCCTGATTACAAACATGCATAAGGCAGAAAATAGGAGACAAAGACACACATTTTTTACCTAGAGGTGCAGATAACATGTTCAAGTTTTTATGTACACACACACAATTATTAAATTTCGACGTGAGCTCCTTTCATTGCCCAAAGGATATCCAGGCGATATTCCAACTACACTAATGTGCTAGTCAGTATTTCGTGAAAGGTGGATGTTATGACGTCAGTAATTCTGCGCTGTAATGCTAGTGTTTGATAGATCTAGTCCTTCACATAATCCCAAAGGAAGAATCCAGGCCGCACGGAGTGACCGTGCGGTTTGAGGGCCATGTCACGGACTGCGCGGCCCCTCCCGCCGGAGGTTCGAGTCCCGCCTCGGGCATGGGTGTGTGTGTTGTTTAAGTAGTGTGTAAGTCTAGGGATCGATGACCTTAGCAGTTTGGTCCCTTAGGAATTCACACACATTGAACATTTGAAGAACCCATTTGTGTTATGACCGGTGATCGCGGAGGTCAGCTGGAGCGACCACCACGCCCGATCCATCTTCTCGGAATTTTTGTATACAAATTGGAACTAACATCTAACCCCCAATGAGATGGCGCACCGTCTTGTTGGAAAATTAAGTCCGGAATGCTCTAAAGCTGTGGAACAGCAAAAATGGCTCTCAGCACTATGCGACTTAACTACTGAGGTCATCAGTCGCCTAGAACTTAGAACTAATTAAACCTAACTAACCTAAGGACATCACACACATCCATGCCCGAGGCAGGATTCGAACCTGCGACAGTAGCGGTCACGCGGTTCCAGACTGAAGCGCCTAGAACCGCACGGCCACACCGGCCGGCGGTGGAACAGCAAATCAAGCTACATATCAAGATAGGTATTGGATGTGATTGTCATTTCACTGAAGGTAAAAAACCCTATGCTTTTATTAGCGCACAAGACCACAAAACGCGTTCAGCTTAGGGCTGTCTCTGATGGTCTCAAACAGAGCGTTGAGAATCTCGGATGGCCAGATCCTAGCACTATGTCGGTTGACAACACCGTACAAATGAAATGTGGCCTCATCTGAGAAAAGGGCATGTTTCAAATAGTTAGCAACTTCCTCAATTTCAGGTAGCATGGTAGCAGCAAAGTCATAACGAGCGCTGTTGGTTGTACGGACTACACGATGTGAGCTATGTATGCAAGGAAAACACGCTGTTTCTATAGGGTGCAGTGCACTGATGTGAGGCTCTGCGGACTGACTTCTTGGAACTTCTCACGAAAACATCTCTCACTGTCTGAACTGTCTACGAAGTGGGTCCATGCCTGCGAGTTCTAGGGAGATCACAGGTGCTCCCTGTTTCCTTTAACTTCACCCACCACATCTTGATCCTTTTTTACGTCACTGGGACATGTAACAAACAAAGTAATAGTAAGTATCTCCACAAAAACTTGAATATGTCATGGCAATTCAAGATAAAAAGTATTAGTCCATGTGCCATGTTTGATGCCTAGTGAATGTTTATAATCAGGGAAAGACTTCTGGAATATCCCGTATGATAACAAAAATCATTAGACAGTGAATGAAGTGCATATTATAGTGCAATACAATGCCGATTATGTCCAAGGCAATGTAGGAAAGAAAGATAATTTAAATATTTTGACGGTTAGAAGATCCACAGACATCATTGTTGTAACAATTTCAGTGCACTTTTGCTGGAGGTCAATTACATCTAACCATGTGTGTTTCTATTATCTATGCTGCTGTAATCTATAATTTCTAAATGTAGTATAGCATGCTCATTGTGTTATGTGTAATGCAAAACATATAGAATGTCTGGTTCGATAAAAGAGAGGCTCTGATGGACAAGATTTTGCCAGTTTAACTAAATAAATGTAGCAATATGGTAATCATTTTGCTAACGAGAAAAAAGTGACACTTGGGCAAAAATAAATTACATTATTTTAATTTACTAAAGTAGTACAAAACCCTTTCTATGCTGTGTACTGTATGACATTGTAGACTTTTGTCTCTTTACTGTTCTGCGCTGACATATAAAATTTTAAGAACATTCTAAAGTCTAAAAACTACAAAAAATTACTTTAAACATGGAAAAATTTCGAACTATAAATGAAACTTCGTAACACAGCTACTTACCGAAGTAACGCTAAAACATATGTTACCTTCAAAACACCCCACATTTGCCAAGGCCTGAAGAACCCCATCCGCTTCATGTTAATCAACTCTTTTTTTTCAGAAATTAGTTTGACATGTTCAGAGGCAGTGATAGTAGTGATTGAATTGATTTTCGTTTGGTTTTCTTTTCCTCTCCTCCTTCCTCTTCTTCAGTTTCTGTTTCTCTTATGGTGGTGTTTCCCCTTTTTTAGTGTTATTGTTCATCAGATTTTCCACAATATATTGAAGGAATCCATTTTTTGTGTACTCAGCCGCTTTTCTACAAGTGCAGCATTCGTCTATTCACTGTATGATTCGCAAATGCTAAAAGAAAAAAAAAGAGTGTGGTACTCAACAGATCCTCAACTTACAAAAAAACAGTTTATTACAATTGATATGCGCGTCCTATGTACAATAAAATATTGTTGGAGCCGAGAATGGCCACATATAAAAATCGACTGCCGCTCGCTCATACTTTGGTTTTTCTCAGATTACAAGTACTTGGCGTGGCCGTTCTTCAGCGTATGGAATAAGATGCATACGATGTTAACAGGCAATACAGCGCACTTTGCGTGCAAAAGTAGTTTGAATGGACATATTCGTATATGATACAGGGGCATAATCGGCTATAGCCCCTTGACGCCACGAAGCTGGTGCCATACCAGGCCGGGTCCTAAGTGAAATCCCTCTGTAATCTTCAAGTTCCGTAGCTTACAGTACCAGTCCGTGCTTTCAGCAAGGTTCAAAGATTGTGCGAAGGCAATCGTCTGCTTAGAGTTAAATTTGTTCCTTGATTTTTGTGTCTGCATATCAGAAAACTCATCATAAATTGACAGAAACACTCGGTGACACTCTGAATGACATAAATGTACATCCTGTGTAAGAGGTTTCGTAACGCATTTTTATTAATAGTCCTAATAGGTAAGATAAATGTAAAGTGGGTATTGCCAGTGGTGATTTCACTGAAAGCGAGTGTCTATTGACATTAATTTATATTTACTCAATTTGTGCATTAGCTTCAAGAAGCAACAATCTTATGTAATATTTCAAATAAATGTTCGTTAAAGAATACAAATTGTTTCAAACATCAATATCTGATCACTCTGAAAGATTGTTCGTAAGCAGTGGAAATCATTGAGACACCTTCTGGACACTTGACTATAATCGCTTTTCTGAGGCGTGTGCTTGCGGTAAAGAGGTGAAAGAAAATATTTGAAAAAGTATGTCACTTTTTGGGAAATATTTTCTCAAAACAGTACACTAAAATAAAGAACAAATATATTGTACCAGACACTGGATGAAAGTTACTTACACGTTCAGAATAAATGCACATTTCTCTGTAGTGGTGTCTGTTTTCCTTAGTAGATTTTCATCCTCAATGTTTGTTTCTCTTACCACATGACATAAAGGTTGTTTTTTACGACATCAAGCGCCAAAACTGCACATTTTACAAAATCTGGAAGATGAAACAAGCAATCTCGCTGAAGATAAGTTGCGTTTTAGATAACATTGCTGAAGGGTGTTTCTACGAGGGCATGCTGAAAAGTGATGCTTCCAAATTTTTTATGTAAATACTCTTAATGCTTTCTAAATAAAACGAACCTTATTAACATTCTACATATTTACTCTTCATCTTTAAATATTTGCAGCCCTCTGCCGCTAAAGGGCTCCGAATTGTAGCGTGTGACATAGCGGTGTGTGACGCAACTGTCGGCGCGTGAGAAAGAGCTCGATGTAGTCGAGCTTCTAACAGCAGAAAACTTCATCCATACATGGAGTTCCCTTTCCTTCAGCATGACAGTGCCCGACCATACACGAGCGCTACGACCTCTCTAACATCATCGATTATCCTAGCTACAGTAGTAGCCCGCATCTCGTGGTCGTGCGGTAGCGTTCTAGCTTCCCACGCCCAGGTTCCCGGGTTCGATTCCCAGCGGGGTCAGGGATTTGCTCTGCCTCGTGATGGCTGGGTGTTGTGTGCTGTCCTTAGGTTAGTTAGGTTTAAGTAGTTCTAAGTTCTAGGGGACTGATGACCATAGATGTTTAGTCCCATAGTGCTCAGAGCCATTTGAACCATTTGAACCTAGCTACAGTACATACTTGTACCCATCCGATTTTCATCTGTTTCCGAAACTTGAAGAAACCTTCGACAACTTTACTTAGATGGTGATGGGGCGGTGCAAGTAGCGGTGAAGTTGTGGCTCCGTCAACAAAGTCAAACATTCTACAGGGACAATATCAACAAACTGGTCTGTCGTTGGGAGAAATTTGTTCGTCGTTAGGGTGACTATGTTGAGAAATACACTACTGGCCATTAAAATTGCTACACCAAGAAGAAATGCAGATGATAAACGGGTATTCATTGGACAAATATATTATACTAGAACTGACATGTGATTAAATTTTCACGCAATTTGGGTGCATAGTTCCTGAGAAATCAGTACCCAGAACAACCACCCCTGGCCGTAATAACGGCCTTGGTTCGCCTGGGGATTGAGTCAAACAGAGCGTCGATGGTCCATGCAGCTTCAACACGATACAATAGTTCATCAGGAGTAGTGACTGGCGTATTGTGACGAGCCAGTTGCTCGGCCACCATTGACCAGACGTTTTCAATTGGTGAGAGATCTGGAGAACGTGCTGGCCAGGGCAGCAGTCGAACATTTTCTGTATCCAGAAAGGCCCGTGCAGGACATGCAACATGCGGTCGTGCATTATCCTGCTGAAATGTAGGATTTTGCAGGGATCGAATGAAGCGTAGAGCCACGGGTCGTAACACATCTGAAATGTAACGTCCACTGTTCAATGTGCCATCATTGCGGACAAGAGGTGACCGAGACGTATAACCACTGGCACCCCATACCATCACGCCGGGTGATACGCCAGTATGGCGATGACGAATACACGCTTCCATTGTGCGTTCACGGCGATGTCGCCAAACACGGATACGACCATCATGATGCTGTAAACAGAACCTGGATTCATCCGAAATAATGAAGTTTTGCCATTTGTGCACCCAGGTTCGTCGTTGAGTACACCATCGCCTTCGCTCCTGTCTGTGATGCATCGTCAAGGGTAACCGCAGCCATGGTCTCCGAGCTGATGATTCTTGCTGCTGCAAACGTCGTCGAACTGTTCGTGGAGATGGTTGTTGTCTTGGAAACGTCCCCATCTGTTGACTCAGGGATCGAGACGTGACTGCACGGTCCGTTACAGCCATGCGGATAAGATGCCTGTCATCTCGATTGCTAATGATACGAGGCCGTTGGGATCCAGCAAGGCGATCCGTATTACCCTCCTGAACCCACCGATTCCATATTCTGCTAACAGTAATTGGATCTCGACCAACGCGAGCAGCAATGTCGCGATACTATAAACCGCAATCGCGATAGGCTACAATCCGACCTTTATCAAAGTCGGAAACGTGATGGTACGCATTTCTCCTCCTTACACGAGGCATTACAACAACGTTTCACCAGTCAACGCCCGTCAACTGCTGTTTGTGTATGAGAAATCGGTTGGAAACTTCCCTCATGTCAGCACGTTGTAGGTGTCGCCACCGGCGCCAGCCTTGTGTGAATGCTCTGAAAAGCTAATCATTTACATATCACAGCATCTTCTTCCTGTCGGTTAAATTTCGCGTCTGTAGCACGTCATCTTCGTGGTGTAGCAATTTTAATGGCCAGTAGTGTAAATACGTAGACATGAAGAATAAGAATATAGAACATTAATAAAGTTCCTTTTATTTAAAAAGGTTTAAAAGTTTTCACATAAAAATTTCGGGGGCATTACTTTACAGCATGCCCTCATAGTTGCTACTATCACATCTCAATACCTCTACGGCTGCCATCTAATCTGAGAGAAATGCATAAAATATGACGGGTCATAGGTTTGTACCAAACTTTCACAGTGGAATCCGCATCGTGTACGGGGCCAACGAGATATACGGGTACTGTAATGAACTTGTGACGTTACACTAGTTCGCTTGCCTGCCACACTTCGCGAACACTCGGCTCGTCAATATTTAATTGAAAAGGTACTCTCTAAAGGCCTTAATTTTTGCATGTGCTACCAAGAACGCGCGTGCCTTTAAACGTGCAGTCAAGAATTATTAGATTCGTCTCTGAAATACTGTACTTTATTTCAAAAATATTTACGTTTCATGTTTACAAGTGCTGTATACATCAACTAGAACAACTTAATGTCTGTATACACGCAATGTCTCTTTCTGAAACAAATGTTCAAATGCTTGTCACAGTTTTTTATTTTGCATGAAACTGGTGGAAGCATGGTTCGATACACAGGGGCACTTTGCAGGACCAGCATATTTATTATGTTCTCTTGTCTCGAGCTTTTGTAGAACACTTTCGGCACGGTCTGTTTGTTTTTTGCAGACAGCCATATGAACCCCTGCTTTTTCCAGTCGATCATGATTTGTTACTGCGTTCTTCTTGGTTAGAATGGTTACTGGACGGTCTTTCTTTGTGTGGGATTGTGTGTGATGTGAAGCCATCGATCAATTGTTTTGCGAGTTGTAATCAAAAGTTCAATTGATCTTCGAATCCTTCTTGTTCTTTATTCATTTTGCGCAATATAAAGGAGTTCACAATTGCCATGTCTAGTAAGAAGCAGAGAATCCGATGCCATCACTTAGGAGATCTTACGGCAGTCTATTGAAAAACGTTTTCTAAATTGATCGAAGTGATTTACGCCTCACATTACATTATTGTATGTTGCTACAGCTTTTGGCAAATAATAATGCGCCCATCCTTATTCTCCCTAGAGAGAAGTGTAGCGTCTCTGGGGTTCCCTGAAGAAGTTCGCCCATTTCATAGCTGCAGTCCCACGTTTGCCTTCTCAAGGTACATTTCTCTTTCAGCAATGGAGGAGCCCTTTCCGGTTTGTTCTTACAGAGCCCGTAGAATGGATACCATTGTTCAACAGCATTTGCATTAGGTTCACAATAGTGAAGAGGTTGTCAAATGCTACCACACTGTCAGTATCTTTCAAGTCTTGAGTCAGGCTAATGACTCCACGCTCTGCCAGAGAATTTTCTATAGGTCCACCGTCTGATTTTCCTGTGTAAATATCAGACTTTGTGACATAGCCTATGTTTGAGTCTCCTAAACACCACATTTTGCATCCTCGTTTGATTGACTTCAAAGGCATATACTGCTTGAGCAATGTCTGTCCCTTTAAAGATATCATGCTTTCACCCAGAGCCTACACTTAACTGGCAGTGTACGGCTTACGTATTGTTTGATTCAGGAAGGTATAAGGGGTCTGACCTTATGAAGTTTATCATGGCGTGGATGCCCTCTTGGAGGATTCAGCCTATTGTCATTTATGTGAATAGTTTTACACATCTTCTTGAAGTGTTTGCATGTCATGGACTTAGATGTGTAAAGATAAATCTAAAGTGGGTTATGAACTCTAGTAATACACTTTTCTTGTCAAAATATTCAATCCAACCCAGGTCTGTAACTCGTCTACAGATAAATTTGTCAAGTTGTTGCCGCCTCACTTACGGACTGACCAGATTGCCGTTTTTGTTTCAACTGCTCTGCACATAGACTTGTATGCTGAACCACATGCTCTAGCATCTCGGTGGTAATTAAAGAAACGAAGTAGTCTCCGTACTGTTTTATCAATGGGCGACTGACTACTGCTTTTCCTTCTGTATTAACTTCAAGCATGTCTAAAACATGGTACCATTGTCCATAACGCGGAAACTATGGAACCAAACACGTATCAGGGTCCTACGAAGTGTCTGAAACGAATTTATCTTGTGTAGCTTTTTCCCTTTCTGTTTCAGAATCTTCAGGATCGCTAGGTAGTGAAAATAGCAACTTCAGTGCTTCTTCTGGCGCGTGTTTCTTTGTATAGATATGCTTCTTCGACGTTTTTGCTACGAAATGTAAAGAACGATTGTGAGACGAACAATAAATGACAAAACTGATTCTCACTCAACGCACTGTGAAAACAGTCCTAAAAATTTCGTTTATCACACAATAACGGTATGAGCTCATACAGAGCACAATATCGTAAACTGGAGAAGCGAAGCAATGTATTCCGACAACAGTAGTGATCCCACGACAACAGCTAGTGATTGTTAACAGTGTAAGGAAAAGGTTGATTGCTATTTACCGTAAAGATGACATGTTAAGATTCAGACAGGCATAATCAGAAGCCACTTACACGTTAGCTTTCGACCACAGCGTTCATCAGGAAAGGAAGAGAAACACACACACACACACACACACACATTCATTCACACAAGAAAGTGTACCTCACGCACGCATGACCGTCATCTCTGGTAGCTCGAACCAGAATGTATTCTGACTTCCAGCAGGTGAAGTGTGTCTGACAGCTTCAGCTTCAGTCGAAGACAGCACCTCAGACTTATTGGTTATGAGAGCGACTATAATACCCAGAGTTCCCACTGGTCCTTGCAGGGACTTCGGTATGAGGACACCTTTACCTTACATAAAGGTCGCTCAAATGGAATCGTTGCTATTTTTCCAATAAAACAACTTTAATGCGATTGTTGCTTTGTTTACACCCTGGAACCTGAGACTGAAAACAATATTCCGCATGGTCATCGAATTTTGCGCCTTTCAGCAGAGCTTTTGCAGCGTGTGGATCACAACCCTATTTCTTAAGTACACACATCAAAAAAAGTTTTGTATCTCCCAAGTTCCCAGAAATTCTGAAGATAGACTTTGACTCTGGATATTGTATCACCCGCCCAAAGATGTAAACAACCGTGCATGAGCAGCGTCTATTAGACGAAAGGGCCCGACAGCCGATCAGTTCCAGTCATTCCACCAGGAAGGAAGTACACGGCTCGTGTTGGCTGTAATTCAACCATGCCTGGACGGTCAATATACCAAGGTTCGATCGCGTTAGCATTCTTGTGCTATTATAGACTGGTTCAACTGGACGAGATGTAAAATATCAATTGTCATCATATATTGCGGTTTTGTTGTTTACATAAATTGTTCGTAAACAATTTGAGGTCATCGAAACACAGTAAAATGTTCAAAACAACAATCTTATGTGACAATGTTCGTCTGCAATGATCAAAGCTGTACACGCACATTTGTTGCAGCTTCCGTATCTGCTACACGCAACCGCAGTATTTCACACTCAGGTAATTTTCAGTATCGACAAGCAAATCAGTTCCTTACAATTTATATTAGAATAGAGGCAAGGACTTAGCTGACAGGACCCTTTACTGGCATTAAACTTTAAACGATCAGAAATACACAAATGTGTCGTACAGTCACATTCACTATTAACTGCTGCAGTCCTGTTCCCATGTCAGACTTACGTATAAGACCAGAAAAACAGTTGATATTTAGACTTTCGAAAGGTGTAACCGTTTGTTGTTGGGGTGGAAACATAACTGACATCGCAGTAGCTACAGACTCCTCTAAGGTTTCTTAAGAATCGTAACTATGAGGAGGCTTTTGAACTCGACACTAGTTTTCTGCCACACCATGCATAAGCTATGAAACAGTCTTTTTTGCAATTGCTTTCTTTTTCGCTGTTAAATGCGTTCCCAAGCCTTGACTTGAAAGCTATTAGCCAGGAAGGTCTCTCAATAAGAGAAGTGTCCAGGCGTCTCGGAGTGAACCTAAGCGATGTTGTTCGGACATGGAGGAGTTATAGAGAGACAGGAACTGTCGATGACATGACACGCTCAGGCCGCCCAGGGGCTACTCCTGCAGTGGATTACCGCTACCTATGGATTATGGCTCGGAGGAACCCTGACAGCAACGCCACCATGTTGAATAATGCTT
The DNA here is from genome assembly GCF_023864345.2 of Schistocerca serialis cubense. Taxonomy (NCBI): domain Eukaryota; kingdom Metazoa; phylum Arthropoda; class Insecta; order Orthoptera; family Acrididae; genus Schistocerca; species Schistocerca serialis. The sequence continues at coordinate 535,823,389 of NC_064643.1, forward strand.
TTCGGCAGCCACAGGCTGTGCGCAATAGGCTGCATGATGCCCAACTTCACTCCCGACGACCATGGCGAGGTCCATCTTTGCAACCACGACACCATGCAGCGCGGTACAGATGGGCCCAACAACCTGCCGAACGGACCGCTCAGGATTGGCATCACGTTCTCTTCACCGATGAGTGTCGCATATGCCTTCAACCAGACAATCGCCGGAGACGTGTTTGGAGGCAACCCGGTCAGGCTGAATGCCTTAGACACACTATCCAGCGACTGCAGCAAGGTGGAGGTTCCCTAATGATTTGGGGTGGCTTTATGTGGGGCCGACGTACGCCGCTTGTGGTCATGGAAGGCGCCGTCACGGCTGTACGGTACGTGAATGCCATCCTCCGACCGATAGTGCAACCACATCGGCAGCATGTTGGCGAGGCAGTCGTCTTCATGGACGACAATTCGCGCCCCATCGTGCACATCTTGTGAGTGACTTCCTTCAGGATAACACATCGCTCGACTAGAGTGGCCAGCATGTTCTCTAGACATGAACCATATAGAACATGCCTGGGATAGACTGAATAGGGCTGTTTATGGACGACGTGGCCCACCAACCACTCTGAGGGATCTAGGCCGAAACACCCTTGAGGAGTGGGACAATCTGGACCAGCAGTGCCTTGATGAAGTATGCCATGACGAATACAGGCATGCATCCATGCAAGATGACCTGCTACTGGGTATTAGAGGTACCGGTGTGTACAGCAATCTGGACCACTACTTCTGAAGGTCTCGCTGTGTGGTGGTACAACATGCAATGTGTGGCTTCCGTGAGCAATAAAACGGGCGGAAATGATGTTTATGTTGATCTCTATTCCAATTTTCTTTACAGGTTTCGGAACTCTCCGAACCGAGGTGATGCAAAACTTTTTTTGATGTGTGTGTGGTGTACAGCATTTGCTACGGTCATCGTCAGAGGAAAAACTGACAATCTAGCACATCGAAGACTTTGATGACATGTCTATAATGACACCTATAACCATGTCCCCACTGGCTGTAATGCAGTGAAACCTGGTATGCACGGAGTATACGAAACGAGCGGCACTTAGCCCATACGCGACCTGCAGGGAGTCAGACACACGTTGTCGGCAGAATCAAGTAGTGCGATATGGACGACATATAGCGGCGCAGAGCAATTTTAAGACTCAAAGATCCACTTCATGTGCCGAAGATATGTGGCTGACGACGCATCCGACCAACAAACCACCCCACGCGGTACGTCAATGTGTAGCAACACCATGGTAACGACTCGTCGATGCGTTGCGTCAGTCGGCCGTGCACGCTGTCTGCCTACCGCAGACACCCAGCATCGAGGCAGCCGGTATAGAAATCAAAATTCAAAACACACCATACACCATCATCTCCGCCTATCACCCCCCGAGCACCACAATACTGACACAGGACCTTCAGGCTCTGCTGGGTACTGGCGCTCGTGTGATTATGGGAGGGGACCTAAACTCGAAACATACGGCCTTTGGCTGCCGCGCCGAGAACAGAAGTGGTGAGAGATTGCATGGACTCGTCGAGAGGCGTGCCGCCCTCAGCGTCATTGCACCCGACGAGCCTACGCATATCCCTGCGGACCCGACAAAAAACCCGGATATCCTGGATATTTTTGTCGTTAAAAACTTTGCTCTCGACGCGACAGTCACTGTGCACTACGAGCTGAACTCTGACCACAACCCGGTCGTTCTGGACATAGCCAGTGTCGAAGACGAAGCCGGGAGGATGGCAAAAACAGAAGTAATAACAAATTGGGACCGATACAAATACCTGGTGGGTGAGCACGTGGAGGAAATCCCACAGATGGAAACAAAAGAAGAGATAGACGATGCAATCACCAACTTCACAGACGCCCTCCACGCCTGTGCTCGCGCTACAAGCGTCAGGCTCACCACAGAGCCTGGCGCCAGGGACCTGCCCCCTGACATCTGGGACCTCATAGTCGCCAAACGCAGGTTGCGTAAGCTGTGGCAGCGTCACCGCGACCCAGCTGACCGCCGCCGGCTGCGGCGACTGGAGGATCAGGTAAAACTCCGACTGCAGGAGCACAGGAGCCGCTGCTGGGAGGAGATATTACAAACCGCCGAAACAGAGAGCAGCAAACGCAAGATCTGGCGAATAGCCCGGCAGCGGAAAACCCCCACCAGAGAGAACAGGCCACTCCACGGCGTGAACGGTCTAGTGTATGAAGATCACGATAAGGCGGAAATAATGGCACAATCACTAGAGTCACAATTCCGAACTCACGTCATCGACGATGACGAGAGTGAAAGGCAGGAAAGATTAGTCGTCGGACGAGTGACTCAGATTAGAAATACGCGCCCAAATACAGAATTCGTGCCCGTAAACGAGCCGACAATATGCGCACTTATCAAGCGTCAGGGAAACCACAAAGCTCCTGGCCCTGACCGCATCCGCAGCCCACTCCTAAAGCACCTTCCACCTCCTGCCATAACATTTCTGGCAAGCGTCTTCAACGCTTGCCTAAAGCTCACCTACTTCCCCTCAGTGTGGAAAACTGCGAAAGTAATCACCCTCCCCAAACCTAATAAAAACCTGCTCCTTCCTGAAAGCTATAGACCTATCTCCCTACTAAATGGCATGAGTAAAATACTCGAGCTGCTCATCCTCTCACCCCTTCAACACTTCCTTACTGCACACAACATCCTGATGCCCGAGCAGTTTGGATTCCGCTCTGAACACTCCACAACCCAACAATGCCTGCGCTTGGTAGAGCACATTTGTCTGGCCAGGGCAAAGAGAGAATCTACAGGAGCAGTGTTCCTGGATATAGAGAAGGCATTTGACCGCGTCTGGCACGATGGCCTAATATATAAACTAGACCAAATAGGGTGCCCAGGACATCTAATACAGATCATTGATTCATTTCTTGCGGAGCGTCAATTCTTCGTAAGAAGTGGATCGAGATCGAGCCAGACACGACCGATTGCGGCCGGAGTACCGCAAGGTTCGGTCTTGGGTCCCGTTCTATACTCAGTCTACACTAACGACATACCGAAGCAGGTCGGCGGAGGGATTGCTCTCTACGCCGACGATACAGCAATCTTCAGGAGCTGTCGTAACCTTGCATTCATACGACGCAAGCTACAAGAACACCTCGACGTCATCACTCAGTGGTGCAACATTTGGAAAATCAAAGTAAACCCCGAGAAATCCCAAGCAATATACTTTACGACCAGGCTGAAACTCCCAGACCAACAACTCACCATTGGTGGTCGGGACCTAGCCTGGCGTAACCGTATTACATATTTAGGCCTCGAATTAGACAGGCGTCTTACGTGGCAACAACACGTCCACAAAACTGCCAACAAAGGCTGCGCCCTCCTGTCGCAGCTATACCCCCTCCTAAAGGGTGACGGCCTCACCCTAAGCTGCAAAATGCTTCTCTGGCGCCAGCTCATGCTACCGGCCATCTTGTATGGATCGGAAGTATGGTCGATGGCGTCAGACACCACGCTGGCACGATTACAGCGACTCCAGAACAAAACCTTCCGAGTCATCACAGGCGCTGACAGATACGTCCGAAACACACAAATTAGAGAATTTTTAGGCCACCCAACCATATACTCCCTCATAAAGGAGAAGTCCACCAAACTATATGAGAAAGCACAAACATCGCCCCACAACCTCATACAAAATTTAGGTCGCGAACACCCCGATTTTCATCATAAGCGCCCAAAACTAACACTCACCCGTCAATTTAGAGACATTTAGAAAACACTTACAGACACACAGAACAAACATTTACATAAAAACACGCACATAGCACAATACCTCACTTTCATAAATCCCCAAGCGCATAACTTGAAGTCAGACGGGCACAGCCCAGTGGCACTTCGGTACACTATAACAACCTGAAAGCATGTGCTGTCGCCGCCAACAAGCAAAATAACTCGGCGCCAGACGCTACAAATAGGCAGCCTAATGGGCTACCAGCAATGAGGCTGCAGCCACAGGAGAGTTTTATCCACACGCCTTTGTGCCGGAATAGACCACGCTTTGTTGAATGGGGCTGGCTGTCCACATGGACTGACTGCGTTCACGTAACGCGAAGGGCTCCATTGATTTTGCGTTTCATGCACACTGCGGGCTAGTTGACGTAGGTCTAGGGTGACCATATTTTCTTCGGACAAAAGTGGGACTTTCTTACATTTTCTTGGCCAAAAAGTGGGACAATTTTTATTTTTCGTTAATTATCACTTTCAATGCTAACACTTATTCTTCCTCTGCAAATATAGCCTTCACTGATATTTGTGTGTGTGTGTGTGTGCGTGTGTGTGTGTGTGTGTGTGTGTGTGTGTGTGTGTGTGTGTGTACAATACTAAACAAAGAATGGAAAGACTGGAAAGAAGTACATTTCAAGTTTTCAGAAATTTACTTATTAAGAAATGTAACATTTATAACACAGAATGTAGAAAGACATACAGTAACAATCACTACAAAAAAAAGTTCTTAGTGAACACAAGTAATTTATGGTTTTGTGGATTCCACACTGCAATCATATTTCTTCGAAGATGAAATTTCATTCAGCAACTCAGGTTTGCCTAATTGGTATGAATAGAAGTCAGTGCAACTGTATTTAGTGAAGTTTAAACAGGTCAGTAAAATACACTTAACGCTCCTCACTGTAAATCTATTCCTCTCATCTGTCCACTGTGACGATAGTAAGCTGAAACTCTTTCAACATTTGCATTGTGGGCAGGGAGTGAAAAGAAGTACTGCGCTATATTAAGCGATTCTCTGAACTGTTCATTACACTGGCAAGATCTGAAAACCTAAACCATTTTTCATGTGTCATCAACTGATTCCATTGTTCACTGTCTGTTTCCACTTTTTGTTTTATAAATGACTGTATATGATCTATTTCATCAAATAAGGGGCTGTCATTTACTAGAATGCCCTTTTCATTTACCCACATTAAAGTATTTTCAACTACTGACCATTCTGGTGGTTCTGTGAGCATCATCCATGAGAATACAGAAAACTCAGCTATTCCCTGTAATCATGAGGATAAAGAGTCTACTGGAGCATCATAAAATGTTGATACTGCTATTTCAAATTTCTTAACAGACTGGTCATCACAATCATTCAGCAGTTTTTTTTTTACACTTAGTGGTACAAAATGTTCATGTTTCCTTGAATTTAGACCTGTCAAAACTTTATTTAAGACTGCTAATACTTCACATATGGAATTATTCTGTTTCTCAATGCTCAGAATGGGTTGTTGGAAAACATTCATTTGTGAAAGTACAAAAAGTAAATAACATTCATTTTTAGGATCACTGAAAAAAATCTTTAAGATTGCAGGGCACTTTGGGTTAGAATGTGACGAAAATAAGATTTCAAAGGTTCATACATTTTCAAGATCCTTTCTATGGCTGGCAACAATGAAAGCCACCTTGTTTTGGAAAAGGAAAGTAAATTTTTGTAAGTGACACCAACAAATTCACAGAATTCAGTGAGTTCTGCAACATGAATAGAAAAAATATGAAAATGGTTGTACAACTTCATGACAATGCAGTCAATGTCAACAGGTAAAACATCACAAGCACTTTGAAGTGTGTTATGAACAACATGTGCTGGACAACCTATGCCAACAATGTTAGAGTTTTTTAATTTTTCCTTCAGATGTGTGAAAACATTACTACCCTCTTTATTCATTAACCCCCCAAAATTACAGTTAGTATTGTCTGCATCAAATGCAACACACTTTGAGATGATACTGAATGACTGTGTAACATGAGAAAGATAATTGGAAATTGTTTCGGACTTTTCGTTCTGCAATTCATCAAGATCAAGCAATTTCGTCTGCAGTCCACCCTCACTTACAGAAAAATACTGAACTATCACAGGAAAAATTTTCTGATACCCATGGTTGCTAGCATCAGTAGATATTGAAAAGTATTTTGCACTGTTTACAGCAGCTATTACCTGTTTCTGAGAATGCGGAGCTATAACATTGTTGATAATTGCTTCACACTTTGTTCTTCCGCACGAAACATTTTCTGCAATCTTAGAATCAGGAAAATTTTTTTTGTTAAGTTGAACACTGCAGTCATTAGAACGATAGCTTTGGTGGTGTTTAGCATGGAATGACAGGGTTCCTTCTGCTGCAGCTATGTTTTTCTGTTGCCGTGTATTTGAAGTTACAAAATATCTCGTCATTTTTTGCGAGAATCCTGCCGCTCGAAGATTCTTCCTGTGTTTCTCTGATTCCATATGATGCTTGAGATCTGCAGCACCACCATGAGACACGGATACAGCACAGTTACATACGTTACATTTTGCTGAACAGTCATTGTCTGTAGCACTGAAGCAAGGAAATTTCCTCTGAAGCTCTTCCGAAAATTTTGATTTTCGTTTCGGCATCGCCACGACGTGCTAGCACTTCACGAAACTGATACAGAGTGCTGACAACAATGGCAAGCAAAAGCAAAGGAAATAAGAGTGCGCAACAATTATAGTGCTTAAGCTGTACATTATCAGGGGGTACCAACGTACGGAATGTCAGTTTCAATTGATAGTTTATAAAATCGACGCTCAGAAAATATTTTAACCACTTTGTAAATGTCTGGAAATAGTCCTTGAAAATCGGGACAAATTGCTTGTTTTTTTTAAAAAAAAAAAGTCGGGACAAATTTTTGAGCCTCAAAAAACGGGACAATCCCGATTAATCGGGACGTATGGTCACCCTACGTAGGCCACACGTACGGGAAACTAGCTGCATTTCTATGATTTTTTTTCTTTGTTTGAAAGAATACGCCTCCATTTGACTGTATATTACTGCATTTTTCTTCTGTACAATCTACTAGTAGATTTCGCCTTTCACGACATTATCGAGCAAAATTTTTGTAGACCATTAACATAGTTTTATCGTGTTTGTGCAAGGTGACAACAAAATTATATTAACGGTCTAAGAACATTGTGCTCGATAATGGCGTGAAAACCGAAATCTACATTGTACAGACGAAAAATACAGTAATATGCATTCAAATGGTGGTGTATTCTTTCAAAAAATGCTGCATGGCTGTGGCTCAGCACCATCGAAAATCTTTTCTGTTCTCAAAAATGTTCAAATGGCTCTGAGCACTATGGGACTTAACATCTGAGGTCATCAGTCCCCTAGAACTTAGAACTACTTGAACATAACTAACCTAAGGGCATCACACACATCCATGCCCGAAGCAGGATTCGAACCTGCGACCGTAGCTGTCGCGCGGTTCCAGACTGAAGAGCCTAGAACCGCTCGGCCACATCGGCCGGCTTTTCTAATCTGTCTGAGCAGCGTGCAATATTGTGTGAAGTGGTCTGCCAGGAAGTGTTCAGAGAACTGAGACCATACATACACCTGAACCTCAATCCACAAAAAGTACGCTGAGGCCACAATATAAGAAAAAAAAAAACAGGATCCGTTTGGAGAAGTAGTACAGGTGTTGAAAGGAGATTTGGCACAATCTATGGCTGATGTGGTTCATGCGGATGAGACCTGTTTAGGAAACGGAAACCATAGGACAGACTTCCTCTTCAATTAAAAGTCATTCAGCTTTTACAGCCACACACAATACCCACATCTTCCTCTTCTCCGTCTTCTCCAAGTGGCAGCACTTTCAGAGTTAATCAGCCTTCTGCCCAACACTATGAAAGCAGTGTCTCACAGTGCACCGAACAATACGAGACAGCCAGTGAATAACCTTTCGTCACACTTTTGACCAGTGATTCTTCGAGGGCAAACAATAAGCAATGCAACAAATTTTTTCTCGGCCAATTTCGATTGAAAAATGCAGAATTTGTTGTGGGACTTCGAAATGTGCGGACACTCTCATTCGAGGCGATCAGCAGATTACAATCAGACACCTTGCTACTCAACTGGATGTCCGACAATTCTGCCCATCCGAGAAGAGCTCAGAAAAATTCGTTGGACTGTTTTTCCTCATCTGCCCGGATCTCGCACCTTTCAGCTTCCATCTGTTTGACCCAATGAAGGATGCTCTTAGTGGCAAACTATACGTGAATAATGGGGACGATATCGATGCAACAAGACGTTGGCTCCGACGTCGACCAATACAGCGGTACCATGTGAGCTTACAGGCCCTCCCAATAAGGTGTCTTAAGGCCGTCGCATCGAAAGAAGATTATGTTGAAAAGTAGGCTTTTGTAGCCAATGGAGTGGGGAAGAAAATGGTGTATTGGAATACTGAATAAAAACAACCTGCTTTCAGAAAAAAGTGTTGCATTACTTATTGAACACCCTCTTAAATTTTCTGAATTATTTGAGCAGAAAGAATTTCAACACTGGCGAAAACAAATTAAATTAATATTTCTGCTTACACTGTTACAAAGGACCCAAAAAAAAAGTACTTTAAAATTAACTGCGAGCTTTTCCTCTGCACAGGTACACTGCCTCATGGTTGTTTCCTTATAGAGATTCCGTTCCTGACCATGATGAAAAACATTTCAAATGAGTTACTCGACGTCCTGTAGTATTCGAAAAACTTGTCTGGGGTTGAGCACTTGCCCGCGAAAGGCAAAGGTCCCGAGTTAGAATCTCCGGCACACAGCTATAATCTGCCAGGAAGTTTCAAACTTGTCTGGGGTTGTCTTTAGTTTGTTAGTCGTACAGTTTGTCACTCGGATATGACGTCACATTTGATAAACAGCACAGTTAAATCGAAGATATGTAAAGCCCTTTAGCAACCGCAGTTCCGTTACATAGCTACTACACAAGGACAATGCTAAGTTGGTAATATCGTGACGAGTGAGAGTTAGTGTCTTACTGTCCTGCAACGGCTACTAATGTAACAGATCTTGTAGCCCTTGAGGATTAATTCACTAAATGTGAGCATGATCCTACAACTACCGTGATGGCAGCTAAATACGAAGTGCTCTCCTCGTATGTTATATATCTCCGCTTGACTCAATATTGCAGTAATTAAGAGGAATAAATAACATTCCACTAACCAAAATACCTAGGTAGTACATCTGCTTATTTTCCTGACTGGTTCATCACCCAGCTCCTAGGCTGGATAGTGTTCACTTTAACACCATCTAGATTTCATGACTGGTATTTACTTCTTCAGATTGAAAAAAGATATCGATGATAAGGTTTTCTGATGACATTGATACCCTGCGTGAAAGTGAAGAAGAATTACAGCATCTGCTGAAACGAATGAATAGTTAAATGAGCACGAAATGTGGATTGAGAGTGAATAGAAGAACGAGCAAAGTAATGAGAAGTAGCAGAAATGAGAATAGCAAGAAACTTTGGGGGCAACAAAATAGATGAAACTAAGGAATTCTGCTACCTAGCCAGCAAAATAAACTATTACGGACGAAGCAAGGACATAAAAAGCGGACAAGCAGACTATTACTCGCGAAAAAGGGATTCCTGGCCAGGAGAAGTATCAAAAATAAGTCTTAACTTGAGGAAGAAATTTCTGAGAATGTGCGTTGAGAGCACAGCATTGTATGATAGTGAGACATGGACTCTGGGAAAACCAGAACAGAAGAGAATCGAACCCTTTGAGATGTGGTGCGGCCGGCCGAAGTGGCCGTGCGGTTAAAGGCGCTGCAGTCTGGAACCGCAAGACCGCTACGGTCGCAGGTTCGAATCCTGCCTCGGGCATGGATGTTTGTGATGTCCTTAGGTTAGTTAGGTTTAACTAGTTCTAGGTTCTAGGGGACTGATGACCTCAGCAGTTGAGTCCCATAGTGCTCAGAGCCATTTGAACCTTTTTTTTTTTTTTTTTTTTTTTTTTTTTTTGAGATGTGGTGCTACAGACGAATGTTGAAAATTAAGTGAACTGATAAGTTAAGGAGTGAGGAGGTTCTCCACAGAATCGTTGAGGAAGGGAACATATTGGAAACGCTGACAAGAAGAAGGGACAGGATGGTAGGACATTTGTTAAGGCATCAGGGGAAAACGTCCATCGTACTAGCGGGAGCTGTAGACGGTAAAAACTGTAGAGGTAGGCAGAGATTCGAAAACATCAAACAAATACAAATACACTACTGGCCATTAAAATTGCTACACTAAGAAGAAATGCAGATGATAAACGGGTATTCAATGGACAAATATATTATACTAGAACTGACGTGTGATTACATTTTCACGCAATTTGGGTGCATAGTTCCTGAGAAATCAGTACCCAGAACAACCACCTCTGGCCGTAATAACGGCCTTGATACGCCTGGGCATTGAGTCAAACACAGCTTGAACACGATACCACAGTTCATCGAGAGTAGTGACTGGCGTATTGTGACGAGCCAGTTGCTCGGCCACCACTGATCAGACGTTTTCAGTTGGTGAGAGATCTGGGGAATGTGCTGGCCAGGGCAGCAGTCGAACATTTTCTGTATCCAGAAAGGCCCGTACAGGATCTGCAACATTCGGTCGTTCATTGTCCTGCTGAAATGTAGGGTTTCGCAGGGATCGAATGAAGGGTAGAGCCACGGGTAGTAACACATCTGAAATGTAACGCCCACTGTTCAAAGTGCCGTCAATGCGAACAAGAGGTGACGGAGACGTGTAACCAATGGCACCCCATACCACCACGCCGGGTGATACGCCAGTATGGCGATGACGAATACACGCTTCCAACGTGCATTCACCGCTATGTCGCCAAACACGGATGCGACCATCATGATGCTGTAAACAGAGCCTGGATTCATCCAAAAAATGACGTTTTGCCATTCGTGCGCCCGGGTTCGTCGTTGAGTACACCATCGCAGGCGCTCCTCTCTGTGTTTCAGCGTCAAGGGTAACCGCAGCCATGGTCTCCGAGCTGATAGTCCATGCTGCTGCAAACGTCTTCGAACTGTTCGTGCTGATGGTTGTTGTCTCGCAAACGTCGCCGTCTGTTGACCCAGGGATGGAGACGTGACTGCACGATCCGTTACAGCCATGCGGATACGATGCCTGTCATCTCGACTGCTAGTGATACGAGGCCTTTGGGATCCAGCACGGCGTTCCGTATTATCCTCCTGAACCCACCGATTCCATATTCTGCTGACAGTCATTGGATCTCGACCAACGCGAGCAGCAACGTCGCGATACGATAAACCGCAATCGCAATAGGCTACAATCCGACCTTTATCAAAGTCGGAAACGTGATGGTACGCATTTCTCCTCCTTACACGAGGCGTCACAAAAACGTTTCACTCGGCAACGCCGGTCAACTGCTGTTTGAGTATGAGAAATCGGTTGGAAACTTTACTCATGCCAGCACGTTGTAGGTGTCGCCACCGGCGCCAACCTTGTGTGAATGCTCTGAAAAGCTAATCATTTGCATATCACAGCATCTTCTTCCTGTCGGTTAAATTTCGCGTCTGTAGCACGTCATCTTCGTGGCGTAGCAATTTTAATGGCCAGTAGTGTAATTGAGGGTGTAGGCCCCTAGGGTACAACTGCTACTCTGAGATGAGAAGTTTGGTACAGGAGAGGAGATCGTGGCGGGCCGCATCAAAGCAGACAGAAGACTGATGACTCAAAAAAAAGAGCTTCTTTTAAAAGTTTCCGGCTGACAGGCAGTGGTCGAAGTATAAAATTATTCACTGACGGTCTCTTCCTCCCCAAGCATTTGCCGATTTCTCTGAAAATTATTCCCGCTGATGTGGATGAAATGGCAGTTTTTGTACTTTGACCGCGGCCTCTCGTCGCGGAAGTTTTAACAGATTTGTTTTAACTGTATATTAATTAGAAATTCTGCATGATGATTACCGATTATTGATCGTTTCACAATGGTGTATTTGCACCAGCATCGAACATAAATAAGTGACATTACCATCATCTGAAAGAAGGAAATGCAAATTTTCATTATTAGCATTGGAATGCACATGGTGTAAAGAAGGAGACATGTATCTTTTTGCTGTTTGACAAGATTATGGCACTACCGATCACTCTTAGGAGATGTTTGCTTGAGTACTGTCTTGACGTTAGTCAACTGGTGCAGATAATTTCGCGACGGACGAGCAGCCCATTCAGTATGGAGAGTTTCATATTAAGGCAGCAAAAGTCAGAACGCAGGATCAGCCAGTAGTTGCAGTTACCGAAGTCAACGGTGGGGAAGGTTCTTCGGAATCGTCTGCAGTGCATCCCGCATACATCTGCTACTGATACAACAACTGTAGCCTAATCCATATATATTATAAAAAGTAAAAAGGAATGGATATTTTTGTGTGTGTGTTTATGCATGTGTGTGTGTGTGTGTGTGTGTGTGTGTGTGAGAGAGAGAGAGAGAGAGAGAGAGAGGGGGGGGGAGAGAGAGTGCGTCTGTGACTCCATACATATACAAAAAGGGATGTAGGGATGTGCGTGTGTGTGTGTGTGTGTGTGTGTGTGTGTGTGTGTGTTTCCCGTATCTGCTCCTAAACCACTGAACTGATTTCAAATAAACTTGGAACGTATATCCCTTACTGTCAGGCAAAAGTCGCTGTGGAGGTAAGAAATACCTACCAGTCATAGTTCAGGAGATAGAACGTCATAAAGAATGAGATGCGTGGAAAACTGCTCAATCATTATTGCTCAGTCATTACTGCTCAAATTATTACTTCTGAGCTACAAACTCCATTCGCAATGAATTTCGCAGACAGTATTCATATATACAGCTAAAGGAACCTACAAAATATATCACGGAACCGAAATAGTTCAGAAGATATGACGTCATAAACACTGAAATGCTTGAAAAACTGCCGCATAACGCGTGACGTTTAAATTTATTACTTCTCTACTACAAAATGTATTCGCAGCATTTTTCCTAGACAGTATCCACATTTACCGTTGAATTTTTCTACCAAAGTATATCACAGTAGGACACACTGCCCATGAGATATGACGTCATAAATATGCGTGAAAAATGCCGCATCATGCGTGAAGTTTTAATACATTTATTCTAAAACTACTGAGACGCTGCTACAGTCTAATCAACTTAAGGAAATACCGGATACCTGGCAGCGCTTTTGACAATTCTCAAATGTGGAGTGCAGACGGCTGTAGTGTTTTGAAGAGACGTTGCCATAGAGACGTTTACAAAATCGCACTTTAGACACGCAACGTACAGAAACTGTCCGGTGTCATCTCACACCTGGTCGACTGCAGGAGTACATCAAGGTTTCGTTTCTAATTTAAAAAATGGCAGAAATGAATATCCGGGCAATGCCGAATTTGTCAACTAGTTGTCGTATAAAAGAGGGAGGCGTTATATAAAAATTGCATGGCCATTATCGAACAGGATGAGGGTTTGCTGAAGTATATGATTGTGAGTCACGAGCCGGAATTATATTTACATAAAAAAGTCAGTGTGCAGATATCAGGATACGAAATTGATAGCTAACAACCTAAAGACAACCTGTTTTGTACATTTTCGAAACGACCTGAGTTTGGCCTATTTGTCTTCGCCGAGACTATCCAGCAGATCCCATATAATTACTATTAATTTGAACTTGCTAGACGACTAACGTTCTTGGCTATTGAACGTAAAATCCTCCTTACTCCATAATTTACGTGATAAAAGAGACGTACACAATAATTAACTTTGGAAAACAAATTGCGTGATACATTAGGAACAACGTTAAGTATGGTCATTCCACTTAAGGTCGCTCTGGATAATTACGCCTAGATATTTTACGGCAGACGCTGTCTCCAGCTGTTTGTCATAAATAGTGTAGCTATACGGTAGGGGATTTCTTTTCCTATGTATGCGCAATATGTTACATTTATTTACGTTCAGGATCAACTGCCAGTCTCTGCAGCATTCATCGATGTTTGTTAGACGATTTTTCTCATGTTTCGCCAGCTCGAATCGTTGGTATTGTCAAAGTTTCATGTTTCAGAGAATTTAGTTGTAGATGTGAATGTGCGAATAACAAGTAAAGAAATACTTTTTTCTGAAATCAAGGAGGTTTCATTCAGGATTCCACTACATCATATTACTTCTCACTCTTTTGGCTGCAAAACCCTATGTTTTAACACATACTCCTTTCAGTGTAACGACCTTACATAGCCTTACTGGGAAGCCCTGTATGCTTGCATGGTACCTAATACTCTACAGGTCGACGTCAAAACCAAAGTCAGTAGTGGCGCAACCTGCACGTAACCCCACTCTCCATTATTGCCAAATTTATTCAAGATGGCGTTCAAGATGGCGGCGATAGATATGGCATTGTCGCCATGATGACATGGCAGGAAGTTCAAATTTTGGCAGGAAGATAGGTCAATTAGGCTACCACCACTAACCTAACACCCTCCCCCTCTCCGCTCTCCAAGATAATGGCGGGATGTTCAAATTCCAGGAGGACAATGCAACACACGACAGCTACCTCCACTAACCTAAGAAGTGGCGGAAAAATAGATCACTTGGACTACCTCCACTAACCTAAGTCATCCGACCGCCACCTCTTCCTAGGAATTAGTGGGGAAAGAACTCAGCCTGTGCTGGGATGCTGGATAGGATGAAGGTAAGTTTCTATTTTGCAGACAGTCTTTATTTAAACAATTTGATGCAGTAGCTCCGATCAGTGTGTCCACCATGACGTCTGGAGTCCAACTGACCTAGCACACAGTACTGCCACCAGAGTGCACATTCATCCCATGACGGTCTGGGGGAAAAATGGCGCAAAAATGCTTCAGCCTCTGTTGGGCTGCTGGAGGGAGGAAGGAGTGTACTTTATTTATTTTGGAACAATTTATTTAGAGACGGATTTCACATAGTTTATTTATTACACTGAACAAAACACTACTCGTAAATCACCGAAATAATGCAGTACACTGATGTACAGACACACTCACTAATTATAAACTATCGAAATAATGCAAACAATTTATTTAGTGACTGATTTCACGTAGTTTATTTATTACACTGATACTAAACACTAACCCTGGCATGCTTGAGGTCGCAGTAAATAGTCTACAGACCTTCAAACTACTTGTAAATCTCGAAATAATGCAGTACACTGATGTGCAGAGATGCAAATAACTCATAAATTGTCAAAATAATGCATGTAAAAGGCTCTGCAAATACGCTTGGTAATCGTCAACTGTCGAAGTCATGCATGGCACAACCTTGACACCTGTTCACAAAATAATGCAGCAGACACGAAAACAATTCATAATGGTCAAAAGATAAAGTATGTGTAATGCTATGCAAACACTCTCACAGCGCTTAAACAGGTGAAAGTAACGCAGTGTACAAACACTCACTGCACGTAAAAACCGCTTTCGAACTATCGTCAATCGCGACATATCAGCAAATTGCCCCGCTACAGAACTCCAAGGCGCACACACCGGGCGGCGGACTCACGCAAGTCCCATACGCCGTGCACAGGTGTTTACCATTGCTGGCGTGATACCTCTCTACCGTTGGGTAATGACGTCACTTCTCGCGCTGTAGAAATCTGTCCCAACGTGTCCCAGAACAGCACAGGCTGCACTGTTCCCAGTGATACTGATGGGACATGCGAGCTGCATCTAGCCATGCACGCGTTTAGAGCTAAGTGTGGCTGATTCAGCACCGCAAAATGCTCACGTAGCTACACACCATCGCAAGCGCATCTAAAAGGTTCACATTGTTATACTGATGCCACATGGCTATGTAATTAAGAGCCAAGTCGATCTCTCGGAAATTGTATAGTGTCACAAAAGTTGATGGTTGCTTTTGTAGAAGCTTCCATGATGTCTCAGCTTGTATGCATGAAAATTCTTGTCCTAACAGTACTTGTTTACGAAAATAGCCCAGAGTAATGCAGAATGCATTCCCCTGATGGTCCTAACGTGGCATCCCGTCCATTACGTTTTAACCCTCCCTGGAAATGGTTAAGTCCTACTTTCAACAAACATCTCTGAAATGCAACCGTTCTCACCACTATGTCGAGGGTCCCATGTCCTGGCACAAAGGATGTCTTGTAAATGAATGGAACAGTCTGATGGGCTCTTACTGAATTTACCTGACAAATTAGTGATGCTGCCGGTGTGTAAGCACTGTCCGCATTTTTCTTTCTGCAGACGAGACTTTCAGTGGCAAAAATCTATTTTGTACCGATAGCCTTATTGCACTGACAGTTAAACGCTGCAGATCATCAAATATGGTAAGACAGTTGCTCAGTTACACTGCTCTGCCACTGAGAACAGAAGATTGAATATTAGAGTGTGAAACCGATATACAACCCGGCAGTATATCATCGTTTATCATGTCGATGTAGAAACATACAATTCGTATCCTGAGCCATACAAAATCGCCCCTTTTGCATCATGCATATAGCTATTGGCTGCCAGACACTCCTACACATACCGCGAAGACAGACAGCATAAGCACATGCACCGTAGGTATACTCCTCGCTGCACTAGATATTTCCCTTGAAGTCAGGCAGTCATCCACTCCTGACATGTGACCAACTTCCCAAGTAAAGGCTTGGGTTATAATTAAATTATTCAGCCCTTCCTAATTAAAAGATTGCACGTGCAAAAAAAAAAAAAAAAAAAAAAACAACACTTTTTAGAAATACACACACTGGATCTGTTCCTAAAGTTCATTTAGTTTTTGCAGGCGATAAATTTAGCTGCAAATTTATTAGTTAAAGTGTTTTCCTCAGGACTCTTATTTATTGGTAGTTTAACAGTAAAAATGAACTATGTAGTTTCTTTTTAACTATTTCGTCGAACTACTTCCGTAACAAGAATTTGTGGATTTGGCAACTTAAGGGTGTAATTTGTGAGCATTTTGAACTGTTGCTTAAGACTAAAATGAACAATCTTCACTTTAGCAACAAGAATCGCAGCGAATAATCAACTGATATCCATTATACCAACTTGAATCATTCATTTTTCAGATGTTGGTAGCTCCCATTTTATCACAAATCTCTGATACGCATCGCTCTCCTAGCGAAGTTGGAGTACAGTTGCGTGCGATACGTGTTAGAGTGAGGGTCTTGCGAAGCATTTTGGAAATATGTTGCTAATCGCGATTCGTAAAGTTAGTTCCGATAATTTTCTAGACACATCTCAGTTTGTTTGTAAATAGTATTGGGTTTTAATATTAATTATGTCTCATATGGTTTAAGTATTACGTTAAGGAATGTTTTTGTGGGAACTTGTTGAAAGATTTCTTCCATTGTTCAATTCATGCTTCAGAGACTGATGCATATGTTAATGTTTTGCCGCAGGTCAAAAAACGCGGATTGAAGAATGGCTAAATGAAGCTAAATTTATGTCTCATAACAGTTTAAATAGTTACCAAAAGAATTTAAATTGAAACAAAATGACAAAACAAGAGGCTGATCTTACGACAAATATGACAGAACTTGCGCGACAGTGGAATTTTCGCGTCAAGGCAGATACATTGCCCGGAGAATCAGTTTGTGTGGTTGGAAATTGTGAACAATTGGGCAATTGGAAGAGCAGCCAAGCTGTCCAGCTTACTAAAGTATTGGATTCGGGGGACGGGTAAGTATTAATGTATTTTACTAAGTTCTGTTTACTGTGTTATTTTGTCTGAGTCTGCACCAAATTAAGAAAGTTTTTCATCAAACCCCTTTCTCTTTTTTGGTAAAGAATAAATTAGTAGTGATACTAGTTTCTTGCTGATTATCACATACTGTGTTGATGACAACTTTGGAATCCTCACTGTGTCATACCAGTAATTATATTTTTTTCACTTGTGTGTTTTGCCAACAAGGATCGTACGGTTTACTAAATAAACTGTGGTTATTGATGCAAAAAGTAAAAATGGTCTTCAGAAAAACATACAAAATCGTAGCTTGGTACAGGAGGGAGTTTAAGCATACAGGTGTACAGTATACTTTCATTTCATGTCCAGTCAGTCATAGGGGATTTGACTAAATATAAAAAACATCTAAATCTGTGGATAGCTTTTTCTACCCTGCAAAGGATTTCTTTTTTATTGTATAATCGTTTGTGAACTCAAACTGATGTTTACTGTGTAGATTTTTTGGCCCTTTGTTGTTGTTTAATGACTACATGTAGTCGAAAAGTGGTTGTGGATGCACAAAGTCTATGCAACTGTTGCTGTTTCAGGTTTATGTGCAATTGTGGTATGCCTTTATGACAATCAGGGCAGGTTAATAAATAAATATTGATTGTCCTAGTATGAAACATCAGTGAGGACATGAAGTGTAAAGTTAGAGCCTGGATACCTCTTCTAAATCCTGAAGACTTAGACCTGTTGGTGTTTGGTCTCTTTGTGTTCAGCCTTAATGATCCAGTAATGTGGTATAAAATGATTGATGAATGCTGCCTTACCTTTTTTGTGCCATATTTGTATTGTTTCAAGAGTGGTGCAGTTTCTGGACCATCTGATGCACTATGTCACTAGTCATTTTCATTTAGTACTCGGACCTATTGTTCTGAATCAGAGTCTGAAGACATCAGATCGCTAACATTTCCCATTCAGCCATGGCAAACTTTGCCGATTAAACAGTTTCTGTGGAAGCACTTCAGGAGATGTTGAAGAACTGCACAGCATTGGCAAGGAAAAGTTTGTTTCCTCTGCAACACTGCTCTGTCATTGTGGTAGATTGTGTTCAAAGCAGAAGTTTGCTCCCCCTCTAGAATATCTAAACAATTGTAAGTTTAGTATTTATTTCAGTAATAGAGAAAGGCGATGTCCGTTATGGTGAATGACTACAAAAATAGCAAATTTTAATTTGAATTTCTCATTCATAAATACCAACCCATTCAATTTAGTCCATTGTGTTGTCACATTTCTAGAATTCATTTTCTCATGGTTTAACCATTCTCAGGGCCTTATCCTTCATTTTTGTACCATATTTCTTTCACATTTATATGGGCATGGCAGGTATTTGTCGAGCAGGTGTGTGGCAATGGTAAGCTTTTAAGGGCCTTTGCGTATTGGAAAACAGCATTTGTTTCCTAAGGGAAAATATTTAGCCATTTTATTGCCTTTGTACATCAAACTGCCTTTGGAATCCCATAAAAAAATGTTTCTTGCTTTTGGGGAGTTTCTGATCCTGAACACAACTGTATTTGCTTTCTCCCATAGAAATGTATAGGCGTAGTCCATATCAATTCAGGCAGGCTAGGAAAAAAATCTTACCTTCATAGTCTCAGATGTTATTGAATTTAGCATTTGTTAAAATGAAGAACTAAGTGTGGAACACACAATTTTTTTGTTTTCTCCAAAAAAAGTCTTCTCTGAGATACAGCCCTCCAAGGATGACACTGTGCGTACCATTTTGAAGATGCAAATTTTGGTAAAAATTTTAAAATGCTGTATCTAAATATTAAGGGTTTTTTTGAAAGATAATTGCTTTATGATTACGAATAAATCAGTTTGGAAGGTAGGAGACGAGGTACTGGCAGAAGTAAAGCTGTGAGGACGGGGTGAGAGTCATGCTTGGGTAGCTCAGTGGTAGAGCACTTGCCCGCGAAAGGCAAAGGTCCCAAGTTCGAGTCTCGGTCCGGCACACAGTTTTAATCTGCCAGGAAGTTTCATTTCAACCAAAAATATGTTCCACTGCTTCAGTATCTTCCTTCGATATATAGTTATGCCTTCCTGTTGAACCAATAGGAACTGGAGCACTTACAGTCTTCAAAACATTGTGAACAGGAAGTGAGCACTGATGGTGTTGATGCTGTCCTTCAGCTGGAAACCTATATGCAGCTACCATGTGGTAGCATTAAGTTCGCTACAATTTTGTTTAACTCATAAGTGGTGTCTATAATCTGTGCAATCCATCAGTCACAGTCATACACACAAGCCACAAACATCCTCCTCCTATGTCTTTCAGAGCAAGGGTCTATAAAGACAGTCCTCCGTTTCCAGGGCAGTCACCACATTCTTGAAATAAACAAATCTCTTGCTTTACAGCACAGACTATTAATGACTTCACACGCCCAACCAAGGTGTCACATGTCCAGTAAGTTCTTCAAAGTTATCACACAAAGTTCAAACACATAAACAGACATCTCTAGGTGGGTGTGGAACTACTGACTTTGGTTGCAGTGCATAAAATTTTGATCTTCCAATATGTGAAGTTGTATAGTTGCTCTTATAAATTGCAAAATTTTCTTTAATACTGCAAGTCCTGTACCTCTTCACTTTCAGAACTTTTTGACCTTCAGCTGTTACAGTTATAGTGTCTTTTTGTTGGCACTCTGGCAAGAACAGTCCCATTTATCTTCCAGATAAAATGACTGCACTATGTGAACTTGAGCTGCTTGACTGACACTTCTGAAGGAAAAAAAAATCTGTAAATTATATATTGTCACAGGTTCGAATCCTGCCTTTGGCATGGATGTATGTGATGTCCTTAGGTTAGTTAGGTTTAAGTAGTTCTAAGTTCTAGGGGACTGATGACCTCAGATATTAAGTCCCATCGTGCTCAGAGCCATTTGAACCATCTGTAAATTATAAAAAAATTCAAAAGGTGACAGTAAAAGAACTTCGACAGGCCTGTCCAAATGGAGGATACCATTGTAATCATAAAGCAATTATCTTTCAAATAAAAAACTCTAAAAAAAATCTAGAACTGTTACAGAGATACAACATTTTAAAAATTTTTCTGAAATCCGCATCTTTAAAATGGTATTTGCAGTGTCGTCTTTGGAGTCCTGTAATTCCCCCCCCCCCTCCACCCCCTCACCCCTTACTTACATCAACTGAATTCAATAACATCTGGCACTGTGAAGGTAACCTCCCTGCCTGAAGTGATAAATGTTATGCCTATGCCAGTATGTGTGTATCATCAATGTATTGGATAACTAACTGTTTGAGCTATAAAATGTGGCGTTTTATAAATTTGTTACAGGTGCACATGGTCTGGTGTTGTCGATATACCATTGCAAGCAGTTGAATACCGTTATTTTATATGTGTTGTAATTGAGCCAGATGTGGCAATCTCTCATGAGAAAAGAGTAATAATTCGACGCTGGGAGACTCATTGGCAACCTCGCATTATTCCAAAGAATGGTAATTTTTTCTTGTTGCGTAGAAGTAAATTCTTATGAAACTTCCTGGCAGATTAAAATTGTGTGCCGGACCCAGACTCGATCTCGGGACATTTGCCTTTACGGGCAAGTGCTCTATCGTCTGAGTGAGGTACTGGTGGAAATAAAGCTGTGAGGATGGGGCATGAATCATACTTGGGTAGCTCAGATGGTAGAGCACTTGCCCGCAAAAGGCAAAGGTTCCAAGTTCGAGTTTGTCTGGCACACAGTTTTAATCTGCCAGGAAGTTTCATATCAGTGCACACTCCACTGCAGATTGAATATTTCATTCTGAAAGTAAAGTCTTAGATTCTAATAAATGTTTTGGAGCTTGTGAAATGAGGTTTTGATAGTTTTTTACTGGTAATATTACTGATATGGTATTGTGGTCACGTAGGAATGTTTAGATAGTTTGTGGTTTGTGCATTGTATATAATTTAAAGGCAACAGTTTGGAACTGAATTAATACTTCCAACTCATGTTTGTATGTTCAGCTAATGGAAAGATTATCTTACCATACTAGCGTCTTTATCATGTGAATTTTCTCATAGTGTATGTTATTTAACAAGGATAATGGAAAATAGTTCAGAGGAGTGTGTTGGTTTTTCCATTTGTTCTACTTCTGGTACTGTTTTCACTTATGAAACCAGTGAATTTGTTCTGATTTTATTTTAGTGACTTCAAATGTTGAGAGACAAGTGGAGGATGAAACTTTTGGTTTCCATGATGATTATTCAATGGTTGATAGAGGTTGGCTGACAAGCGAAACTGTGATTCAGTTTAAAATCTTCAACAGTGCATTACAGTTCTGCAGAAGGAAATATCTAGATAAAAAGGTACCTTCTTTGCTTACTTTTTGTCAGATGTGAGATAATATTGAGTTATTATTCCAAGTATGTAGTAGAAGATCAAGCATTAAGAGGTTTCATTATGTAGATTCTTGTTTTTATTTACATGAAATGAATTTGTAAATTGCATCCCATGCCCCTCCTCTCTCTCTCTCTCTCTCTCTCTCTCTCTCTCACACACACACACATTTTGCATGGTGTATTGGGATTTGTTATAGTTTCAATAAACATCGCTACTGAGAAGCTTGCGGTTATCATTTTATAACTTTTTTTAATTTTTTTTTTTTTAAAGAAGATATCTCCCTGGATGTAACAAAGGTATTTATTTACACTAGTTTATTTTAAAAAATTAGAAAGTTGCTCTTGTGCAACACTCAAGACATTAACTGAAAAGAAGAAAGAATTCACTCTGAAAACAAATATGGTATTTATTAATTTTAAGAATTCTTACAATGCAGTTGATAGAGGATAACTTTGAAAAATCCTGGATAAATGTAATATCCATCCATAGAAACAATTCAGACCATGTACAGCCAAAATGTGATTGCGGTCACATCTGAATGACAGCTGTCGGAATCGTTCACCAAGCAGTTGGACTGGGATGTTGCCTCTGACCACTTCTATTTGACACACAAAATCAGAAGACGAAGACTGAATCCCAACAGCAAAATAAAGATATGCAGACAAACTGACCTAAGCACAATACTGTTTGGTTACAGCCAGGTACTTATCAACCTCAGCTATATTTTAGAAAATGACATGCAACACAAAAGCATAAACTTCACGAAAGTCACAGGAAAAATAAATAGCACCTTCAGACAATCTCTCATTCAGTTGCACACCATACTAAAGCTGTACAACACTATGGCCAAACCTACCCTCTTTTATGGCAGTGGAGTTTTGACACTCCATAGAAATGACAAATGGAATCCCAAGATGTGGTTAATGAGGAGAACAGTTGGCTTCGCACAATGGGACAAGAAAAGATGTGATGACGTCTTTTAGGATCTTGAAGTGAAACCAAGTCTCAGCACTGTACTGGACTACAGAATACCTTGGGGGGGGGGGGGGGGGGGGGGGAATGCAACAGATGAAGACCAACTAAATCCCTTGAAAACTACCAGCCCAGAGACAGAAGAGTTGTAGGAGGTGGATTGAGGCCATAATGGACCACTAGACCTACTACTGGATAGAAAGGAAAGATGATTTGCTTATTTTTATATAAGCCACTGTAAGCATACTTTCATATGTTTTATAAAAGTTAACTGTCAAATCGTACATGGAAGTCTTTGTTCACTAGCAAACAAACTGAAAGGAAAATATGTACTGTACAGCAGCTAATAGGCCTCGTGCAACTCACTGTATATCCGTCATTTGGTGACCAATTGCTGTGCGATAGAGATAAGTGCTGGCAACTGTACACAAACAATAGGATAAACTTGAACATTTGATACCATGCGTTGGCTTTGAGCTGTAACTTCATTTGGTTAAGATGTGAAATCCGTAAGCATCCCGAGATTAATTATTATCTATAGTTGTCTCAGTATCTGGAGAAAACTGTGATTGACTTTTACATGAAATGTGAATTATATGTGCAATTTATATTTTAATGAAATTGTAAGTAACTAATTACTATGTTATGTTTTGTAATTGTGTGACGTCCTTTCATCTGTTTCTGTGGTGTACTCCTTTTTTTATATAGTATATAACAGGGTTGCCACAGGTTCTGGAAATCAGGTATTTTCGAACACGTCTGGGAAATTTGGAGGGGAAAAAAAAACACTGGAAAGATCTCATTTTTGTTTAAGTAGATGAAATGGTTTGTTTACTGAGGTGTCATCCATCATCACTGGCTGGGTGCAGCTGAGCTGCTGACAAGAGGCAGGGATGCGTGAGTAGTGGTTTCTTTGGCTCTGATTCTCCGAGACTGTAGACGCAGTGGCAGGGGACAGTTGCCATGTATGCACGAGTTGTGTCTGAGTGATTTTTTTTTTTTGTGTGTGTGTGTGTGCGTGCGTGTGTGCGTGCGTGCGTGCGTGCGTGCGTGCGTGCGTGCGTGCGCAGCGGGGGGGGAGGGGGGGTAATGCAGTGGATTTTTGTGGTTTATCCATGAACCCAGGACTGCAGTGCTCCTCAGCAGGCCAGAGACCATGGGTGATGGATTTCAGGAATTGTGACTATCTCACCGCAATATGTTGTACAGTGCAGCATTTTATAGACATTTTATTTGTTCTAATACATTTTGGCACTTAAGTAGGAGTTCATACCTTAGGAAGTATGCATGATAAGAAGAAGAAAATTGTGCCAGTCGCTGGCAGTTAGCACACTATGTACTCATATATTTCTCAAAAGAAAAATCACACAATACCTGTAAAAAAATAGGTGTAACAAATGGATAATAACCAATAATAATGAACGTAGTACAACCAACATTTTATTGGCGGTCACCTACAATGTTGGTTTACACAATTCTTCTTTGTGTTATACACTCCTGTCAAGAGGCCAACTTTTTTCTGAAATCAGTGAAGGTACTTTAAATCCATCTTGCCACTTCCAAGGAAATGCGTGTTTTTGTCATAAAATGTGATTTGTTGTTGAAGTAAAATAACATCCATGGTCTTAATGAAACACACATACCATTTGGATTACTTTCTCTATCTAAAAACACTTCATCGCAAAAGATGTTAATGTTAGTACTTAATATTTTTATTCACACCAGGAACACCATTTGCTTGCAAGTTTTTTAGATGTTTCCTGTTTCCACTATTGTTTATTGTACCACAGCTGCAAAGACAGATTGTCAACATACATCTTCACTTACCCGTCAGGGAAAAATGCTAAAAGTTGTCCGGAAATCAGGAAATTTCACTTGGTGAAACTTGTGGCAACCCTGTAAAATCTGTGGTATACAGTTTCTTTGGTTACTTGTTTTGATTTGTGATCTTGATGTATTATTTTTTACAACATGAATCCAAAATTGAATATTCAGTGTTGTGGAATGAGAGGGGGGATGTGGAATCAGCTGTTAAATTAATGCAAATGCTAGGTGTCACTGGAGAGGATTGTAAATGTAACCTGTGACAATAATATGTGATTGACAAAGGTGTCGTGTCAACGTTTTTCTGATGGCTACATTTAGAGATGTTTCTGGAATAATTAGTGGCGGTCCATCAGGTGGGGTCATGGTTTGAAAGGTCAAGATTTAGTGTATATGTAATAGTTATGGTGTTGCACGGTGCACTAATTTATTTATCAGTCCTCTGTTAAAAATGCCTTGCACGTAACGGGCGTTTCTTAAAGCACAGTAATTGATTGGTTTCATTCTTAGTGTTTAAATTGATTGGTGAATTGTGTTATTTAATTATTGTTCACCATATTTTTTATGTATTTGAATCTCCCTCTCTCTCTCATTCATGGGAAATTTGGTGTTGGTAAGTTTAATTCTTTGTTTTGATGAAGTTGTTTTTGTTATGAAAGTTTTGGCCTCACTATATTGGTATCAATGTTTTCTTTGGAGCTATACAGGTCAACTGATGTGATCGATGCTGTTTTGTTAGTTTTCACGATTCTTAGCTGTGTGTATGTGTGTTGCCTTTTGGCTTTTTGTAGTGTTATCTGTTTTAGTATATTTTTTATATGTATCAGTCTTTCAGGTTGAGCTATATGGGTTAACTGATGTTGTCAGTACCAGTTAGTTTATTCATCCTAATTGTGCTTTTTTTGCTTTGCTGCAACTTCAGTTTGCCGTGGTTCTGTTGTTGCATTTTGTAGATGTTACTTTTGTTGTGATTTTCAGTTATGTCTGATTTTTAGTTTATTTGGCACAGAGACAGCAGGCCTTGAGAGTATCGGCTCTGTGGGGTTTATAACTTCCTAACTCCAATAGGAGTAGAGATATAGCAGAAATGTTTTTTCCAGCCCCTGCTATATAGGCTGCCATGCATGACAGCATGATGTGTGGGAACAGTATCGGCCTGCCAAATCAGCCTGCTTTGCAGGGCAGCATACATATTGGGCAAGAAACAGTTTTCACGGCCCTGTTGGGTAGGCTGCTCTGCATGATAGGTTGTGTTGTGCTGCAGTAGTATTGGCCTGCTTTGTCTGGATATATGAATGATACATCTTGGGTATCTTGTGTGGCATCTTGGGACTTGATATTATGATATTCAGAGATGAGGGATGGGTGATATTGAATGCCCTGAATTAGCCAAGCAGTATTGAATTTTAAATTGCTGTTAAACCACTTGGAAATGTTACAGTGGCCATTAGAGATCAGTGTTCCTTCTGTGCATCATGGTCAAATTTTTTCAGGTATCCAGTGTGGTTTTTTTTTAATTGTGATAAACAATGGGTAATCATGTGGTTTTAATTATCACCTCCAAAAAATCAAGATGCAATGATGAAACTTAGTGATACTGTTAGTCCTTCTTTCTCTGCATACCCATGCTACAGTGCAACACATTTTTCCCAATAACGGCTGACTTGACCGAGACTTTTCTTATAAAATCTGAGGTAAGAGGAAGAATTCACTGGGTGCCATTTCAGAATAATATGAGGGGTGAGGCAAAATTTATAACACTTCCTCTTGACAGCCTCCTATAACATCTTCAGGAGATGTTGGTAATATGCTTCACTGATGGTATGCTCCTTAAGAGCCTAATCTGTTAGAGCTACACCATGGTAGTCCCATAAAACACTCATCATCTTCATTGCCCATTTTCCTCCTATGTCTTGGAACTGCAGTGATTCCCACAGCACTCATCCATAGTGAATAGTTTGCTGAAGAAGTCATTTGGATTGGCCTGATACCAGTGCAACATTTTGAATGCTGCCTTAGTTTGACAGGCTTTTTACGTATGTGTGTAAGCAGTCGCGGAACTCGGCAAGCAACCTATCTCATATTAAAAATGTTGTGCAAGATGTTGAAACCTGATCTGCAACTGGTTTTGACTTTTTCCACTATCATCTTAATTCTGATGTCAATCTAGCACACTGCACTTCCATTTCTTAGACAATGGTTCAAATCCACATCTGACCTTCCTGATTTAGATTTCCCCAGGTTTCTCTAAATTGCTCCAGGCAAGTGCCAGGATCGTTCCTTTGAAAGGGTATGGTCAATTTCCTTTCCTGACCTTTAAACAATTGGAGCTTGTGCTCTGTGTATAATGACCTTGTTGTTGATGCGACGTTAAGCCATAATCTTTGTACCTGCCCCTTCTCATGCAGTTTCTGTTTCTGTTTCTTCACAGATAGATGTTATGCCGATTTGTTCATTTGTGCTTGTTTGAGCACAGTGGATGCACCTGTGCCACTTGACCACTGTGTCAAGTGATGATGCCATACACTTCCACCACTTCAGTGTGGATTATTGCTGCAGTGTTCCACTTCAAATGTAAGAAACAAATTACCACATAAGACGCCACTTCATCAATGGTGTGTGTGGTTTTGTTTTGGCTCTTGCAACAATGTGGGATTACAGTGTGTACCTGGACTGCAAACTAGCAAACTATGAATTACGTAACTTCAGTTTTTTGGGATGATGATTAAAACTTTCTGACTGCCAGTAGGCAATATGCATAAATAAATTGTTTTTTATATTTTTGTACAGTTTTTGTTCATTTGATGCAGTAGTATGTGAAATGGAAAATGTGGCCTTCTTATCTCAAACTGACATTCTAGATCTGAATATAATACAACCCAATGCTTGTCTTATGGCAGCTTTGACGTTTACTGATTAATTCTAGCCACAAAGTGTGTATTGTAATAAAACTTTGCTGACCTCAATCCATACATTGGGTTTCGAGGAAGAAGCCACGAAGTGTAGACTACATGATGAGGAGGATGAAACTGCACGACATCCAATTTTCCAATGTAAAGTTCTGGAGGGCAAAAAGACACAGAATATTCAGGTCAGTAGAGCCTGAAGAAATCGTGTCTAATAAGGAAATATTTTTTAGAGGGTCTTCTGCTAGTCTTAAGGCTACTGGTTGGTTTTATTAGAATCACAGGGGGTGAAACAGCACAGTAAACTCAGTTTCGGTCTGGGCAACAGTGGGCGAAGACCACTGTTGTTTTTGTCTCCTTGCATTAATAAAATGAAATGTGAGAAAGAGCCAACAAGATTGCAGCAATAATGTGGTTGTTTTTTCATACATTCAACATAATTATCAGAAGCCTAAGTTTGGAAGCTAAAGAAATTCTCATCTTAAGACAGGACTGTGTGAATGTAAAAGAAAATGAAATTTACTCGTAAACGCAATTCAGATAGTAGATTTCTGCTTGACAGATGTATGTTCAAAAATTCCATTGAGCAATTTGTGGTAGGTACTGGCTTGTGGATTTTACCCTATTGTGAGAAGATTATAACATGTAGTAATGACCTATAACATGCACTTCATTCCATAATCAGTATAGGACAAATACACATAAAGCACACTGATAATAGTTCCTTTGATATTCCACACCAGGTCGCTGTCACTAGTCGGAGTATCATTAGTATCTCTGGCAGTCACTGTCACTGTCAACAGAACCTCTCCCCTAGTATGGAGCACTGGAGGAAGGGGTAGCTCAAGAGAATCGCTGTTCCGATCATCTTCATTCCCACACGCGTGACCAGCCGTGCTATGGCTGCTGCAAAGGAGGGTGCGGTTGGACTATTTCTCGTTGAACACACAGAAAAGATACAATGACTTCAATTGTATTCTGTTGCTTATACGTGGATTTGTTAAGGTGAGGTGGAGGACAGCTGTAATGAAAATAATCAACTATCATTGTCAACGGTGTGCGGCTAGAGTGTGGGCATGGCAAAGCAGCGGTGGTGGTGACGTCAGGATCCACAAGATTGGTTGCAGGTCATCGTGATGTACTGGGGGTCCCAATGGCAAGGAAGCCTTCAAGTGAGAGTCATGATGTGATTGTAGCTGTGTCCATGTCTCTTGGCTTTTTGTAACTACAAAAGAAATTTCGGATGACAAATCTGTTCTCAATTTGACGTACCTCATGCCGCTACTCAGTCACGAGGAAATTGTTGACTATTTTGACCTGGATGTCATCGAGCAGAAAGTGCTGCACTTCTAGTTGAAACTCGAAAGTGTTTTCAGTGTTTGAGCGAGGTGACGTGTTATCGGGCTATTAAGGGATTAGACAAAGTGCATCAGTCAGGCTAGTTTGTGTGTCATCGGTTTGGGTGATGTCGCATAAGGTCCAAGTTAGTTTTAAGCAGTCGACCACCACAGTGGTAGGCTTACGATGAAGCAATATGTTGAAAATGTTGGTACCTCATCTGATAACTTTGGAGGCTGGTGTAAGGTGTTTGTAGTGTGGGGAAGATAGTGTCATCCTGGAGCATGACGTAGTCACAGTCTGCTCATTTGCTACCAACAGAGATTTTTGGAGAACTGTGCACCTGTCAAGGTGTACTCCTGAGCTGTGTGATGTGTTGTCTGGCTCGTGTGACAAGAGTGAGGAGTTCTGAAGTCTTTGTCGTGGTACTAGGAGAATGAAGTCTACAGGCAGTGTGAGTGACTCAGTGTAGAGGATATCAGTGAGGGAGGCATGGAGATTGTCTTTGTGGGATGTGCATGGACCTAATAGCACCAAGGTCTGTCCAGAAACTGCCAAGACAGATGAGGGCAGCTTTAAGTGTACAGAGCCTTTGTTCCACAAGGCTGTTGCTTTAGGGACAAAAGACTGTTTTGCAGTAACATAATATACCACAGAGATAGTTCATTAATGGGACCAATTCAGACTGTCATTCTTGGACAGTGATTGTAGAGATTGGGCAGATGAAACATGATATCCGTGTGTTGACAAATGTTCTTGCTGTCACCTCTGTCATAATGTCCTTGAGGGGAACGGCTTCCTCCCAGCGCATCAGAGAGATGATGACGGACGGAGAGTATTTAACGATAGTCTTCATACTTGAGAAGAGGTCCTACCAGGCCAATATGGAGGTGTTGAAATGGAACTTTTGGAATATCAGAATTATTGAGTGGCAACTGTGCAGGATGACCCACTTTTCTGTGCTGGCAGGCTGTACATGTACATGTCCAATCTCGGCAATTCTTTTCGATGTTAGACCGTATGAACCAGACAATGATGAGTTGTGTTGATGGATGTATGCTAGGGTGTAACAGATTGGGAATTTGGTCAACAACTTTGCTGCTCTGGCAGGCTGTGCATGTATGTGCCCAGTCTCGACAATTCTTTTCGTCATTAGGCCATACAAATTGGCCTGTGACAAGTCGCATCAGCTGGTGTGTGCCAAGATGTGACGATTGTGAAGTTGGTGGATTATGATCTTCCTCATTGATGTGGGCACGAGAGGTCAATTTTCATTTTGCGAAACATCCTATGGTACTTGCATGGTGGATCCAGGGATAGGACTTCCTTCTATATGTAAGTTGGTTGTAGAGTCACGAAGGAGCTCCATAATTTGTCAGTCTCGCAGCTTTGCCTCTGCTAATTTGTTATTGTCTGCCCGTGGAGAGGGCATTTATTCTCAACAGATACTCTGCAAAGACATTGTCCACTCTGTGGAGATGTCTGACATCAGTTGTGAATTACACTGATAATCTAGGTGACAGAATCATTGAGGGCGGGAATCTTTCGAAGGGTTTTGTATCAAGTCCACCTAATGTTTGTGGTCTGTGTAAATGATGACAGGTCTGCCCTCAACATCATCTTTAAATGGACAGACTGCCTCATACACCTCCAACAATTCACAACTGTGAATGGACCACTTGTGCTGAGAATCTATCAGTTTACAAGAAAAAATGAAGTAGCTTCTTTTATGCCTACTACTTTTTCCTGCAGAATTGCTCTGAGGGGAAAGTCACGTGTATCCAGTGCAATTGTTAATGAGCATTAGGTAGTGGGTACTAAAGTCGTGGCATGTGTGGGACAGTGTTTAATCTTGTCAAAGCTATGTTACATATGTAAGATACACTCCATTTTGTGCTTACTGATCATGTTCTTGCCAGATATAAATTCTGTGAAAGGTGTCTGTATGGCAACACCGTTAGGGAGGTGTCAGTGATAAAAGTTAATCATGTCGAGAAAATGATGTAGTTTGTGGAAGTCTTATTGTCAGTGTAGTTGCTTAATAAACTCGGTACATTGTGGTGTAGGATGGAATCCAGCAGTGTTGACCAGGTGGTTGAGGAAGACTAATTCGGGCTGACAAAGTTGTCACTTGTCGTCGTTGACGATAACGCGGTTGTCAGTAAGTACATTGAGAAATGTTTGACATGCAGCTTGTGCTCTTCTCGTGAAGGGGAGAAAATTAGAATGTTGATCAAATTTGCATAGCAGAAAGGCAGCTTAAACAGGGTATTATGATATAAATCATTGCCAGGTCTGGACTGCATTCTTGATGTCGTAAGGCATGTACAAAAATTCATATAAACTAAGGGCATGATGATTGACATCCTTTGAATGCCCTACTCACCCATCAGTATCTGCAGGTATGCTTTTTTGTAACTGAGGCACAGAAAATGAAGTCTTGAATGTTTGGATAGTGGGTAGCTATCAAAGATTGTGTGGGGATTCAAGGCTATGCAGTCTCCACATATCCTAATTGTACCATCTTTCCTATACACCTATTTGATAGGGGACACCCACGAACTATCAGGTCACATAATTCTAGCTTTTAGTAGTTAGCGGCCATTTTGGTTGTATAGAGCTTGTCTGTTAGTAATCCAGTAACTGACGCAGTCTGTGGTGAGTGGGAGGACGCTGGGCGATGGCAATGTTGTGGGCCGTCCTGTTGTCTACAGCGCTGTGTAAAATGTTGTAGCAGCTGTGTATTGGGCATAGTAACACACTGAATCAATGCAGACAGAACATAAACAGGAATGAACATTACTAACCTGGGTTATATGTAAAAGGATTGTTGTCATGTTTGCTGCACTGGTAGGTGTCCCTGTTGAACAGTGTTCAAGTTGAGATGCTACATTGGAGTCTGTAGGAGCAGACAGGTGGATTGTTGTTTCAGGGTGAAGGCCAGATGGTGGTGTGTTACCAAGTTGTGATGTGTGGTAGAGTGTTCATCCTACACCACCCAATGACTCATTGTATGTTTCCAATTTCATCCTGCAGGCATAACGACTCTAACCTTGTCCCGAAGTAACATTATTGGAGTTGGCCAGTCATGTGACACTTTACATGCAGTTATCATTGATGTTGGTCACTCATGGCATTATACTGCATGCCTTTCAAGAGAGAGGTAGTAGAAGGCTGACATGGTGGCGGTGGCCTGTATCTGATGACACCTGGAATGGAGCAACCACTGTCTTGATGTTGTAGTGCGCCACAAGCTAAATATGGCGATAGAGGGAATTGTTGGAGGAAGTCAGCCCTGAGAACCAGTTCATTGATGCCTGCAATGAGAAAGTTCCATGAAAACAACACCCTGAAACCAAGATCTTTGGTACAAGATTCGCATCTGTAGACAGTAATAGAGGAGTCATTTGTGGCACAGAGCTGGATGACAGGTATGTTGCTTGTCAGTGGAGATAGTGCAGAGAGAGAGGAGTTACTCGCATCCGAACCCATGTCAGTGAGAAAATATTGTCTATGTAAGTTGTCAAAGATGCAGGGTCAGCCGCTCTGTTGAAGAGGTGGTGTGCAAGATGTTTCGTTGATACATTGCAAGGTGGGGTGACATGAATTCTCGCTGTGTCTGGTGTGCTTATTGCGGATCACACTTAGCTTTTGGGTAATCACACAGTGGCCTGACAGTGGTCGAGCTGCATATGAAACCAGCAAAGGCATCCCTGTACAAGAATATCAATTCGTAAGATGTAGTTGACGGTTGGTATGTTGTGTTTGGCTGAAGGTCACCTTCCCCTCGAGCAGAGTTGATGCCGTGCTCAGTGTTGGTAGAGTGTGGTCCATTTGGTTTGCCTGCACCCAAGCGATTGGCGTGACATAGCTGCTGTGAGTCCTGGTCAGAGACATTATTATCTGTGGCATTAATGCATTGACGATATTACAAAACATTGAAAATCCTGTCTGCCAGTATTAATTTGCCTTTCAGTGATTCATGTTCATGTGAAACAGTGACCAATTGCACGTGAGGCGGAAGCTGGACAATCCACAGAGTCCAAAGTGTGTGATCAGCCGTGAATTCAATGTCCACCAGTGTATATAATTGACCCCAAAGTTGAGAAGGTATCTTGTTCTCCAGGCGTCCATCATAGATGACTAGTTTTAATTGTTCCTCCAGAGTCTGTAAAAGGCGTTGAAATAGTTGAAATAGTGCGTACTTCACGGCGTTGTATTTATTACTGTCTGGGGGTGCCAGAATAATATCACAGATTGTGTCAGCTTGTTCACTGAAGTGGCTGAGCAGACCGACAAATTTTGCAGTGATAACACACCTGCACTTTCATCCCCAGTACTGACATTGCATCATCCTCCGTACTCTCCATAGCTGGCCTCTGCGGACCCCCCCCCCCCATTCCAAAGTTGCAACGATAGACTAGATAAAAGAAAATTTACTGACAGCTCTCTGTGTGGTCCAGGGAGAGGCACGTCAAGACTGCTTCCGAAAGTTGAAGCAGTGTTGGGAGTGGTGCATCAATTGTGGAGGAGAGTATTTTGAAGGAGACCACGCACTGTATGTAAAAGGTAGGCATAGAAAATTTTTGTGGATAAAGTTCCGGAATCTTTTTTTACATACCTCATATTTTGCTGTGAAGCATTAAATGCCTCCGTCTGAAACTCACTGTCTTTTCGTTGGAATTTGGTGCTCGACAATGGCAAGATGGCTCCATTGTCAACACACAGCATTCAAACTAGGAACATAGAAGCTTTCAAGTGACCCATATACAGTCATAGCAGGTCACCAGTGTGGATTTCGCCTGGGAATAGGATAATGGTAATATGTAGTAACAACACAACACAATTAACGTGTAATGTGCATTTTGTTCCATAATTGACATAGGATGAATACATGTCCAATTTCACGGCAGTCATAAAGGACACTGAATCATAGTTCCTCAGACATTCCAGACCAGGCCACTGTCGATAGCCAGTCTGTTTCCTCTCTGTGGCAGCTGCTGTCACTGACAGAGTCCCCACAAGTTTATGGCGAGCGAGAATGAGGTAGATAGTTACAGTTCATAGTGCAACAATTACATTTGTTGAAATGGGATGCATTAAAATATTGATAATTAACTTACAAAAAAGATGGTACACTAAAAGTGTATTCTGCCTCTAGGACAATAAACTCACTCAGTTCCTATTTGGTGTCAGGGTCAGCTCTCCATACATGCAACACTTGTCTTTGATGACGTGTTATGTAATATTATGTTCCTGTGGCCATTATCTTGTGAGCTACAGTATATAAACTTCAAAGATTGCAGCTGCAGTCATCAAACTGTACTTACTTTTCTCAACTTGGGTTGCTGTGGTCTTTTTACTATATATTATTTCAAAATGGTTGAGGAAGTAATGCCAATAGTCACTCTTGATATTACTTTTCTTGATTCTTTTATTGGTTCGTCTTATGTTAATTACCGTGTTTTACTTTACAGTCATAGTTTTTATATTATTCTAAGTGCTAGTTTGGCCTCAAAGTTGCATGAATTTTGTTACTTTGACATTTGAAATGATTCAGTTGAGAGAAACCTTTTTACATTGGTGTGTCTCTCATGTATTGCTTATTACATCCATTCTTGAGATTTCCTAATGAAGATCTCATTGGTCCTTACCTGCTTGCTCTGCTGCACAAGATTGTTGTGCTTTCTTTTGTGACTGTGCCATAATTACTGTATTGTTTCTCTCTCTTGCTTAACCACACAATTTTAAACTGTCATTTGAGTTTTTAATGTCGTCATGTCTTGATTAAAAAAAAACCCACACAAGGGCTACAGGAAGCCATAAGACTAGGAAGGCAAACACACTTATTTCACATATTGTATTCATTAATTATTTTAATTCTGTTGTAAAGCTGTGGTGTTCTCCTGCTGTAAGACACTTATTTAAGTTGTATACATAGCTCTGATTAATGTTATTTGTGTAGTTTTTTTGAAACCATTAATATGATTGTTAAATTTTATCCTCATATGTCGGTTTCTTCGTCTGAATAATTATTACAGATAAAATTAATTTTATGGTCTTTATCAAGAATAGCAATTGCCAGAAAATATACCCACTTCTCATTGTCTTTGCAGACATCTCACTGTTTATCACCTGCATCAACTGGGTATTTCTTCTTGATTTTCCTGTGGTGAGAGTGTTCCTGACTTTCTGGGTGATAGATGGACTAGTTACTCAAAGTGTTTGTTTAAATTAACATTGCATTCATGGATGTCAGATTACTGTTATGTAAGTGTTTTTCTCCATGTGGCAGTGGTGTACTCCTAAATGCATGTAATATGTTGTTGATATTACAGCACATGGGCATGTGTGTTGTGTTTTTTCCATACTTTCATGAAAATGTATTTTGTTTCAGGCTTACATCAAAATCACACCTGTAATCATTTCAATGCCACCAGTCGCAAATTCTGCATCATTCAGTGACAGTCTTGATGAGAGTATGGATACACATGAGAATGGCCAGGATAACATATGGCCAATTACAGAAGTTGCTGTTAGTAGCAGTCACTTATAAGTTACATAATGGAAATGATTTCTCTCTCTCAAGTCCAATTTTACAACGGTGTGACTGATAATTTAACCTGATGTATTTTTGTTGTTTTGCAGGTTATGAATGAAACTGAATATGAATTCAAGCTTCAGGAGCAGTTTGGACGAGCATACAATCCTGAAGAATTTGTAGTTTTTAGTATAAACGTTCACAATCCAAAAAATGTGGTAAATATCAGTTACCTAATGTTGTTTGTGTATGACATTTGTTTGCACTAATACCAGACATTGAATCTCTTGCTCTTGCTATAATCTCACCTTGAACCCCTTCTGACATGGCCACATGGTGTTGTACCTCTGTTGGTTCAATCCTGTGGTCTGCATTTTTCTATGAATATCATGAAATTTTTCTGTGTATCATTTTTACTGTAAGTTATTGTGGCTTTTAATCCAGTTTAAAGTTTGAGGGACTTTAGGTTGTTGTAACAGATGTAGGTAGCATATTTGCACATATTACAACTTAACGTGTAGTGTTAATGTGTGGTGAAATTATTCACTCATAAAGTAATTAAATTCTGATCTGAAATATACCTACGCAATTTACAGTTGATCTGACAAGGAAAAAGTTCAGTCAGTTTGCAATACACATTTGCTGTGGTCATGCATTTTTTTGAGGTGTTAGCTGTTTCACAGTATTTCGAGTTTTGTTCCATTATGATCTGTTCATTTTTCTGTTGCCATGTCCTTATGAATGAGCATGTAAATTATTTTCAGGCATACTTGGTAGATGTTTTTGCTCACATGTCATTGCCCGTCGATGGAGAACCACCAATGCATATAGGATTTGGTTACATTCTGCCAAATGTTTTGTTGAGAAGCGAAGGGCGTGCTGTTGTTCCACTAACTGATGCTAATCGGCGCCCAGTTGGTGAATTAAAAGGTTTGTGTTATCATTAATGTAAAATTGTTGTTGCTGACAACATGAAAGTAGAACATATTGACTAATAGTTAAAGTGGTGGATAACAGATAGTACATTTACCAATGGTAAGCTACTGCAGTAGTATGGCTATCTTGTACACTTATTGTAATTTTTTAAACCCTTACTAATGTATAAGCAACTGTTTCTTCCCACAAATGAAAGTGTTACTGTCAACATCAGATCTGTACATAGATTAGTGGCACTTATTTTCGGTCTGCAACTTTTGTTAAATGGCAGATTCAAGAGTCTTCAGATTTCATAAACAAATTTGAATTATTCGGCCCTGTAGCTTAGCCTGATACCATATCTGTGAGAAATTAGAAAATCAGTTTCACATTGTATATCTGTGACTATTTTGCCAGCTTATCAAGACGAAAAGCTCGGAATATGTTGAGCTTGTTGTGTCTGCTGTTGGTGGGGAGGCTTGCGTGCCTCAGCGATACAGATGGCTGTACCGTAGGTGCAACCACAATAATGAATTAAAAAATAGGAGTGCGGGTAAGCTACTACAAACAGCGTAGTGAACGCATTATTGTGGCCAAGATAGAAATGAAGCCCACACCTACTACAGTAGTACAAGTTTATATGCCAACTAGCTCTGCAGGTGATGAAGAAAGTGATGAAATGTATGATGAGATAAAAGAAATTATTCAGTTAGTGAAGGGAGACGAAAATTTGTCATGGGTGACTGGAATTCAAGAGTAGGAAAAGGGAGAGAAGGAAACATAGTAGGTATATAATGGTAAGACAGAGATTTAGGAACCAGGTTTTAAATTGTAAGACATTTCCAGGGGCAGATGTGGACTCTGACCACAATCTATTGGTTATGAACTGTAGATTAAAACTGAAGAAACTGCAAAAAGGTGGGAATTTAAGGAGATGGGACCTGGATAAACTGACTAAACCAGAGGTTGTAGAGAGTTTCAGGGAGAGCATAAGGGAACAATTGACAGGAATGGGGGAAAGAAGTACAGTAGAAGAAGAATGGGTAGCTCTGAGGGATGAAGTAGTGAAGGCAGCAGCGGATCAAGTAGGTAAAAAGATGAGGGCTAGTAGAAATCCATGGGTAACAGAAGAAATATTGAATTTAATTGATGAAAGGAGAAAATATAAAAATGCAGTAAATGAAGCAGGCAAAAAGGAATACAAATGTCTCAAAAATGAGATCAACAGGAAGTGCAAAAATTATATGCCCGCGAATCGTATACAAAAAAGTGCAGCTTAAGAGTTGCAGTTTCAACGGCTTTTGGATGAAAGAAGTAAACTTCAAGTATTCTTGTTAAATTTTATTGGCAGACCTAGATTTCAGCTAGAAACCAGCCATTCTCAATGCACTATCATTGTTGATCAATGCATGTTATACCTGTTGGTCAGGCTTCATCCACAGTTCATTGAATACTACCAATACCAACCAGTATTCAATGAACTGTGGATGAAGCCCGACCAACAGGTATTACATGCATTGATCAAAAATGATAGTGCATTGAGAATGGCTAGTTTCTAGCTGAAATCTAGATCTGCCAATAAAATTTAAAAGGACAACTGATAGCTGAAATCTATTATTTACAAGTGAATATAACAGTCGCTGCCTGCAACAGCCTTCTGAATAAAAGGTAACATGAAACTTTAAGTATGTTAATTTACAAGTGTTTATATTTTCACTAAGACATCTTATTGTCTCTTTTTTATTTTTGGCATAGAACATATGTGGAAGATTCAAAATTACGCAATGTAGGATGATATTAGCAAGAAGATAAGTGTTACATTAAAAGTAACTTTTTATATTTTTCATTTAGCAGAATTGTTCTGACACAGTTTGGATCCATATTATGATCTAAAGTGCAGAGCTCAATATTACTTACTTGATAGCAATTTGCTTTGTTGCCATTTTAAAGACATTTACCTAAGTTGATAATGGAATGATATGGGCAGCTTTATAGTTCTAATTGTTTAGAGTCTGTTGTCCACCTGACGTAGCCTTAGAATGAATAGCTGTTGTGTGATAATATATTTATATCCATAGTTGATAGTTTTAAAAGCATTAGTGAAGTCTTTTTGAGTATTTTATCAATGGTAAACTCATGCCACTCCTGTACTGTATTGTACTGTACTAATACAACACCATAAATCATAGCACTACTTCACATAGCTTTCGTTTGTTCAGGTAGCTTAAGAAAACAATGTTTATGGGCAAAGACAATCTCTCTATTACATTTTCTCCTAAAAACTTTCACAAATCGTGTGGTATGCAATAACTGCCCACTGCTTTCCTTTCCTGAGATCTGCTATGGATTTCTCAGCTTCTGCTTTTGTGATGTTTGGGGTACACCCGGCCCTGTCACATTCTTCTTTTTCTACTTCATTATACTTGTCTATACAAGTTCGATTCATATAGGTCTTGTACATAATGATGAAGCAGAAGCTTTTTTTAGTTGTTGGATCTGAAGTTCCCCCTCAAATGATTATCGTTCATACATGTGTATTATTTGACATTGGTTCCATCTTATCCTTGTGATCCCTTCCTTCTTAACTATCTCACACTCTACTTTCCCAGCAGACTCTTTTAAAGTTCTTAAGGCTGCTTCCTTGATTTTTATTGATATTCATACCATGACATTATTGTGTTTTGAAAGTACCTTCACTTTCTTTGTAGTTTTCCTTGTAGTTGTGAACTATGGTGATGGAAAAAAAATCACAACACCAAGGAGGAGTTTTGCAACATAAATGGAAGTTGGTAGGTTTGTTTCTACCTCTGAAAGATCGTCTGTTCAAACTTTGCACCAGTCACATAAGAGTGGCGCTGGTTGTGCCACTATGAGGATGCAAATCAGGTTGTGAGTGTGAGTTACCATTGAGATTGGATATAGTGAAATGATGTTAGCCGAGAATGCACTCAATGCCTCGCTGAGTTTGAATGAGACCGTGTAATAGGCATACAAGAAGCTGCATGTTCCTTCTGCAATGTTGCAGAAGGGCTTGGCGGGGAAGTGGCCACTATACGTGATTGCGGCAGCGATGGTCATGATAATGTACAGTAGACGGCCACGTGGCACTATCAGAGGGAAAACCATTATGTTCGGCATATGGCTGTGTCACATCGTACTGCATCTGCAGTAGCAATTCAAGAAGCAGTTGGCACCGCAGTGACACAGCGAACTGTTACAAATTGGTTAGTTCAAGGACAGCTCTGAGCCAGGCGGCCTGTAGTGTGCATTTAGCATGCATTCCACTGATCCTAAACCTCCACCATTTGCGACTTCAGTGGTGTCAAGCGAGAGCTCATTAGAGGGCAGGGTGGGTGTCTGTTGCTTTCACTGGTGAAAGATGGCTCCGTCTCGATGCCAGTGATGGCTGTGTTTCATTTAGGAGGCGGCCAGTTGAGGACCTGCACCCAATCTGTGTGTGTGCGCTATACATAAGACCTATTCCTGGAGTTATGGTCTGGGGTGTGATTTCACATGACAGCAGGAGCACCCTGACTGCAAATGTGTACGTCAGTCGGTGATTCAATCTGTTGTGGTGCTATTCATGAACAGCACTACAGAAGGTGTTTTCCAGCATGATAACACTCACCCACATATTGCTGTTGTAACCCAACATGCTGTACAGTGTGTTGACTTGTTTCCTTGGACTGCTCGATCACTGGATGTCTCCACTTCAACACATGTGGGACATCATCAGATGGCAACTCCAGTGTCATCCACAAACAGCATTACCCGTCCCTATTTTGACTGACCAAATGCAACAGGCTTGGAATTCCATCCTAAAAACTGTCACCCAGCACTTGTACAACACAATTCATACAGGTTTGTATCCTTGCATCCAACATTTTGGCAGTTTCACCGGTTATTACTGTAACAGCATTTCACATTTTCAATGACTTATCTCACACTTACATTAACCTGTGGTCTTGCTATGTGAGTCACTTACATGTGTTACGTAGACAAATGTATTCCTGAAATTTCATTACTCTACATTAATTAATTTAGGTGTTGAGATTTTTTTGTCAGTGTATTTCAATTTTTACTTTGCAAGTAACAACTTTGTCTTGTCCACACCAATCAAAAATAGGTTATGGTTTGAATTGACATCTGCTCATAATAATCACGTAAGTTGTTTTTTTGCCTTGGAAAGGGGTAATTTATAAATCTGTGGGTAGGGGAGGGGGCAAGGGTAACATCTGTTGCATATTGGCTATTGTTCTGTGGGACTTTCTGTATGTGCTATCTTCTTTTGGATCTTTGATACCAAGCATTCATTATCCGTAGGTCTGACGACTGTCCTCACCAACACTCCACCCTTCCCCCAAAACTTCAGTCTAACTGCCACCTTTCTTTTATCATATCACAGCTACCCCCCCCCCCCCCCCCCCCACACACACACACACACACACACACACACATCAGTGTACCCTTATTTTGATAAGCCAGTAGGATTGTTGTGCTCACCAGTTTTAACAGTAATCACAGTATTCCCCTAATTAGTTTGTAAATCTCATCCACATATTCATCATCACATCATCATCATCATCACCTACAGTTGCAATTGCTTCCTGGTGAGATGAAAAACTGTGGCTAACAAGGAAGATTTTCAGTTTTTGTAAGATATAGTAGTCTGAGGGAGACATCTGGGGAATAGGGCCTATGTTCTAACACTTTATAGCTCAGGCTGCCCATTGTTCTCACTGCGAAGACTTTTTGTGGGCTGGTGTGTTGTCTTGGCAAAAGCTGATTTTCTGATTTTCTTTCTTCTGTAAACCAGAACTGCCTTCTAAAGTCAGAATAATATTCCCAGCCATTGTTGTACCTTTTTGAAGATAGCCAATTAACAGACTTCACTTTCTCATTCCAAACATCAGTAGCTTGATCATCCTCGCTAATGACATCACTGCTTAGATTTTTGTATTGATAATGGCGAGCTGCTGTTTATCTGCTTGTGATCATATTTTAGACATATACTGGGGGGAAACATCTTAAAAGTTCTGAACTGTGCATAGTGTGTCTTTTCAAAGTTAGGTAACAAAGAAGAGTGTAGGAACCATTTAACAGTGTCCATGAAAGTTTCATTATTTGATCTTTCTAAACTACACTTGATTTGTTATTTATTGCAATGTTTGTAACATCTGCAAACAAAAGAAATGTGGCATTTGGTAATGTTAGTAATGAAAGGTAATTAACACATAACAAGAAAAAGTAAAGGTCCTACGATGAAACATTGTGAGACACCACATTTCATTAGTTCACAGTTGCATGATGATTAATAGTTTAATACAAGTCTCTTTCCTATTGACAGCTCTTCGTTCCTACCAAAGAGATGAGATTAGAACCATTACACAACATTTCCTGTTACACTATAATATTCAAATTTACTTGAAAGGATATTACAATTTAACCAGTTAATGCCTTTGATATATCACAGACTATACCAGTAGCTTCCAGTTTCTTGTCTTAATAAATCAAGCATAGTCTGCTTCTGTGTGTAAATAACCTTTTCAATATAGGAGCATTTTGGGAATCCAAATTGTGATTGTGGCAATATATTTGTAGCCAGATGGTTAAGAAGCTGCTTGTATGTAACATTTCATAAAATTTTCATGAAATGCTGGCAACAGTGAAATTGGACAGAAGTTTGATGGTATTTTTGGAAACTCTGTAAGAAAAGAACTTTAACTGCCTGTATTGGTCTGAGAGTCCATTGTCTATTGGTTTTTAATATAATTTTGTTCATCGATACACCTGTATTGCCCAAAGCTTTTGTGTGCAATTCTTCGTGCAAAATGTAACTGATGTGTTCTTTTGAAATCCCTACATTCTTGGCATTTCACATACATTCGTACACCAAGCTTCCAAGATCATAATCATGCATTTTTTCTACGGGAGTAAGTATCATTTTGCAATGGTATTAACAAAGAGGAAAATATATGGCAGGTATGAAGATGACAAAAGAAAAGAAAATCTCAAATAAAAGTCAGTAACTATAAAGAGAAGGCAAGAGTTTCTACATGTACATCCATACTTCGCAAGCCACCTGACGGTGTGTGGCGGAGGGTACCCTGAGTACCTCTATTGGTTCTCCCTTCTATTCCAGTCTCGTATTGTTCGTGGAAAGAAGGATTGTCAGTATGCTTCTGTGTGGGCTCTAATCTCTCTGATTTTATCCTCATGGTCTCTTCGTGAGATATACGTAGGAGGGAGCAATATACTGCTTGACTCTTCGGTGAAGGTATGTTCTCAAAACTTTGACAAAAGCCCGTACCGAGCTACTGGGCGTCTCTCCTGCAGAGTCTTCCACTGGAGTTTATCTATCATCTCCGCAACGCTTCGCGATTACTAAATGATCCTGTAATGAAGCGCGCTGCTCTCTGTTGGATCTTCTCTATCTCTTCTATCAACCCTATCTGGTACGGATCCCACACTGCTGAGCAGTATTCAAGCAGTGGGCGAACAAGTGTACTGTAACCTACTTCCTTTGTTTTCAGATTGCATTTCTTTAGGACTCTTCCAATGAATCTGTCTGGCATCTGCTTTACCGACAATCAACTTTATATGATCATTCCATTTTAAATCACTCATAATGCCTACTCCCAGACAATTTATGGAATTAACTGGTTCCAGTTGCTGACCTGCTATTTTGTAGCTATCTTTCTATGTATTCGCAGCACATTACACTTGTCTACATTGAGATTCAATTGCCATTCCCTGCACCATGCGTCAATTCGCTGCAGATCCTCCTGCATTTCAGAACAATTTTCCATTGTTACAACCTCTCGATACACCACAGCATAATCTGCAAAAAGGCCTCAGTGAACTTCCGATGTCATCCACCAGGTCATTTATGTATATTGTGAATAGCAACGGTCCTATGACACTCCCCTGCGGCACACCTGAAATCACTCTTACTTCGGAAGACTTCTCTCCATTGAGAATGACATGCTGCGTTCTGTTATCTAGGAATTCCTCAATCCAATCACACAATTGGTCTGATAGTCCATATGCTCTTACTTTGTTCATTAAACGACTGTGGGGAACTGTATCGAACGCCTTGCGGAATTCAAGAAACACGGCTTCTACCTGTGAACCCGTGTCTATGGCCCTCTGAGTCTCGTGGATGAATAGTGCGAGCTGGGTTTCACACGACCGTCTTTTTCGAAACCCATGCTGATTCCTACGGAGTAGATTTCTAGTCTCCAGAAAAGTCGTTATACTCGAACATAATAAGTGTTCCAATTCTACAACTAATCGACGTTAGAGATATAGGTCTA